>NC_090957.1:9945874-10292540 GCF_040807025.1 Struthio camelus | reverse complement strand
TAGTACACCCACTGCAGCAGCAGCTGTCACAGTGGGCACCTGAGATTTCCACCCTGAATTTTTATTTTGCTTGCCAGTTTTCCTCAGCAGGGATTAGCCAGTGTGGCGCACACAGGTCTGGGATAGCTTAGTCCTTCTCCTTCCTGCCCCCCTTTCCCTGTGTCAGGGTTCAAAACTGCGGTGAAGATTTGCTGGAAAATCTAAGTCCTTCTTTGGTGGTATCAGCCCTGCTTGGTGCACTACAGCGGATGGCACAACATCTCCTCAAACTCCCCAAACATGCTTTCCTCTGAAGAAAAAAAATGAAAGTCTCAGGTAATGCAAACAAAAGACAGACACAACCACAGAAGTAAAAGCTTGAGAAGGGCTTTAAATTCCTCCCATTATGAAACTCTGCAGATTCCTTCTTTATCAGCTGCAAAAGCCAATACACATCCAATCTCTCATTTCCAACAGTAGTAAAAAAGAGAAAAAGCATATGAGAAATTATCACCTTAGTCACAGCTGTTAGGAGAGCTCATAGCTGGGAATGTGGTCTCTTGCTGGAGAAAGAACAATTAAAAAGAAGTTTCCACCTCCTTTTAATCAGATATTTGCCCTTGTGCCCGCTCCGGGCATTATTCTCCAAAGTGCTAGCACCTGCTAAGCACATGGGAGTAGCAGATGTTCTGCTCTTTTGACTATCAGGCCATAAACTCACACAAAATTTTATACACAGAGTGCTGCAAGCTACTTGCTAAGCAGAAAGTATAACACCTTTTCAGATATGCACTTTTTTTACCTGTATTGAAAGAAATAATCAGCTTAGTCCCCTCCTCCATCAGCACCTTGTCTCCTTCAAAGTAGCTCAAATATTTTCCTGGAGTAAGTTTGTAGCTCTTGTGCCTTTTAGAGCAGATATATAACATGTAGGCAAGTATACATATAGATATACATATATATGTGTGTGTGTGTGTGTGTGTGTGTGTGATGTGGTTTTGAACCTTTCTTTAACGTAAGGTGTTTACAGCCACTCTCAAACCTTCCAAAGCACAATCTGCAGGAAAAAAAAATTCCTGGCATGGGGTCCGTAGCTGCCTCAGAGAAGTAGGGATGAATATTGTGTGGCATTGCAGGTGGCTATGGGGCCCAAAGGCTGTCCCCAAGAGACCTAGAGACACATTTCAGGGCTTCTTCATAAGTTCACAGCATTATCAACCATTTTTGCAGGCAACTGGTCACATCTCAGAACTGCTGCAGAGGTTAGCATGTGGAGGGAATCTACTTGCCATGAGGCTTGGCTGAGCAACGCCAACACATTTGCCTCCCTGCAAGGGGTGCAGCTGCACCGAGAGCTTCCTTGTGCAGATGGCACTGAGCCCACAAGTTGCCAAGAAGCCCAAGGGACATGAGCTGCATTAAGGTTCCTGTCAGCCGCACTGCACAGAGACACTCGCGAGCTGCTCCAACACCACCAACCCCCCATCTCAAGTGCCTCAGCACAATGCTCCACATGCACCAGCGTCCAGGTGGTATGCTCATGGATATACACCCTTATAAAGAGGGAGGACTGGCACCAGCCATCCCAAAAAACAGCCCGAGAAGAGGCATTTGATCTTTTCCCCTACCAAAGGCAGCAGCTTGCCTGTGACAATAGTTCTGGTGAGGTAAGTGTTTTTCCAGAACTCCTTGCCCCTTCCCAGCCTGGAGGCATGTTCTGAAGTGACAGTATTGCTTCAGTTAAGTAAACTCAAAATGTTAAGGGTTTTGAGGCAAGCAGCACTGCCTGGTTACTAACGTATGTTCTACTCCTCTCAGTGGCTGCAAGTCCCATTTCAGTTTGCAGAGCCATATGGAGCCACCCGCTCTGGCTGCACCGTTTCCCCATCTCCGTCAGGTAGCTGGAGCATCTCCCTGCTGCTTACACCGCAGGTAGCTGTGTTTGCAGACATTGCCCACGCACCAGGCTTGCAGTGGGTGTGAGAGCTTCAGATAGCACAGGACCCTGCCTCCTCTAGCTCCCAGCGCATGCTACATGACTACATCAGCCCTCTGTAAAACCACTTGTTGCTGCCTCTCCTTCCCAAGGTATGGAGTGGTCTCAGGAAAGCTGGTGTCGCTGGCTCCATGGGGGTGTCTGGATTCCATCTGTTATTAACCCTGCTCCTCTAGGATGAGCATCAGAGAAAAGTTTGTTTCTACAGTTTTCAGCTCTCTAAAACTTGGAGGCTGGTATCAATTATAATAGGATCCAGGCCTGAGTCACCTCCTTATTTGGGTTTCAAAACCAAGACCACAGCTCCCTGAAGCCAATGTTGTTTCCCATCACTATGCAATGACATTTCAGTTGCGATAAAAGCAGCTCAGGAAAGGTCCAGGAGTGACATAGAAGATAGTGGCGGTACGCCGCCCTTGGAAAGGCAAAGCAGATCTAGATTTCTGAGCACTCAGGGAAGGAGAACATCAAAAGCCAGGCTCCAGCAGAGCTCTGACTCTCTTGCATGGCGCTGCACTCTGCCATGGCCAATAATCTTCTTTCACAGCAGATCTCAGGAACCCACTGCCCAGCAGGATCCTTCCTGCCTGTGCAAAGAAATAGGGAACAGGGTAGATAATAAGAACTGACTTTTAATTGAGTTTACACTTTGGCCCAGAGATGCCACAAACATCAGCGATGAGGCACAGCAACACCCTCACAGATATGTCATTACATTGTGGTGGAAACCCACACCGCACCTGTGTCTTGGAGGATGAAGGAAAAAAAAAAAAAGAGACATGGGCTGAGAAAAGGTGCAAATGCATGGAGAGTACAAGAATACAACCTCTCACTCCACTGACAGACAGGAGCTGAGGGTCTCTCAGGAGAAGGTCTGTCAATTCTTGCGCAGCCATAAGGTTTTCGTACTCTCACCTGATCATTCATTCCTTTCCTCTCTCAAAGTTTGATAGCCCTTTGCTCTAACTGAGATTTTAAGCCCATTCCTAAATACTTGTCTGGAGTCACGCCAGGGCCAAGGGCATCGAGGCTGCCTATTACACGTGAAGCCACATCCTCTTCATCCCACCTACTGCCAAAATGGAGTGGGACTCGCCAGGCACAGCAGGTTAGGGCTGGGCAACACCAGCCAGGAACAAAAACAATGATAAAAACCATGCAAGACACACCAGCGAAATTGGAGCTGAACATGGGGCAGCCTGCCAACGTCAAAGAGCCACCAGTGACCTCCCAGGAGCTTTGAACCTTCCCTGTGGCAGGGATCAAGGCAGAGATCAGAGAGAGACTGAGAGACTTCTCCCTCAGAGATACTCTGGACACAGTTAATTGCAATTCCCACGGCCTTGGATGAGATGGAAGCACTCCGAGCACATCACTGGAGGCATCACCATGGGTCTCCACCTGGGGAGCTGGGTCTCAAAGTCCCCAGATCCCTTGAAGAGCAGAACTGGTTCTTCTCTCTGGTCTCTGAAGGAACAGGAACTCATTTAGCTGCTTCAAAGCATGTCTCGGGAGATCAGCTGTAACAAAAGATGTCAGACTTGCTCAGAAACACTGGCCAAGGGCTGACCCAAGCCAAAGCATGCTTCTGCACCCAGGCAAGGGGCTGTGCAACCCAGCCAGATACTGTGTGCGTGATCAGCTTGCTGTTCTCTTACTCAGCATTTTCAAAACGCAGCTCACTTCTGAGAGGATTTCGGATTAAGCTCTTTAAGTAACAAAGCAAGATTTCTCCTTTAAATCTTTATTTAATCACAAAATCCTGAGGGAAGACCTCTCCTCCCCTTAAGGAAAGAGAGAAATATGTTTGCTGAGGGAGACATAATTACTCTATCCTTGTATAATTGGATGATATTTGCTGATTAAATATAGAAATTCTTGAGAAAGTTTGATGTTTGATAACACTTTAAAGGTCTTTAAGAAAACTCCTAGACCCCCACAAAACAAACAAAAAACCACAATCCTGTTGCCCAAGAAAGCAACCATGAGACTAAGAAAAATGAGTCTCTTTTGGGTGGCTGCAGAGCCCAAGAAGCAGAGCATGTTCTGCCTTCACTGCAAAGGGAGCATGCAGGACAGATTCGTGATGCCTCCTGTTTCAGTTGGGTCTGGCAAAGAGCTAAAACAGCCTCAGCTTCCCAAAGGGCTCTGTACCAGGGAGGTGGTAGCTCAAGATGAACCAGTGACAAAGCCCAGCTTTTACCACCCTCCAGCTTCTCCTCCCAACACAGCAGTCCCCCTAGCAAAGTCACAGCCTCTCTCAGCATCTCCCTTGCACAGCACGACATCTCCAACAAAACGGTCACAGAATATTTTGAGTTGGCAGGGACCTCGGGAAAGCTCTAGTCCAACCTCCTGCTCAAAGCGTGGCCAAGGTCAGATCAGATTGCTCAGGGCTTCATCCAGTAGGGTCTTAAAAACCTCCAAAGACAGAGACAGCACAGGCATCCGGACCCGTAGCTCCACCTCGTCCTCATTCTCCCCACCTAAATGCTGGTGGCTGCAACACCCCCATCTCCCATGTCTGCTAACACCAGTGCTGGCAGTGGGGGAATAAGCATCTGGGGAGGAATAGCGTGTGGCTATGAAGCATGACGCACAAGGAGGCTTTGATCACCAGGGCCTCTAGGCACAAAGAAATCTGAAGAACAAGAATAGCAAAGCCCACCCAGTGCAGCAGTCCTGGGAAGTGTATTTCACTGGTGGCCACAGAGTGCTTTGAAGACTTTAGATGGAAGATATGTAACAAGTAAAAGAAAAAGGAAAAAACTCCACCCTTTACATTATCAAAGCAACATTGTTGCAAATCTGGAATCATTCTAGAATATTTAAATACTATTACTATAAAATATCTGGACAATATGAAGTCTCATCATTTTCTGTCTCAGAATCTGCAGATTTTCTATGTATCTTTCCAAGTTTACACAGCACTCCTTATATTTAATGTGATTTCCGTGCAAGCATATAAGTCCAAAGGGAGCAGCTTATATTGAATATTAAATAGGAATATGCTTAGTATGTCAACCAGTTCATTGCTGCCAGTGCTCTTACAGAAGGAGAACTTTATCCATCAGTTAAAATTTAGAATGTCAGTCTACAAAATCTTTATAGAGCAAGAAAAATGCTTACACTGCTGGTAGCAGCCTTTTATAGAGCTAGGAGACCATAAACAGTGATATAAATAGCGATATTTGCATGCAAGTTACTCTGGTGTTTTTTAATGATAATGAAAACATTGATTTCGTGGGCCATTACACATCAAAACGAAGAAATGAGCACACAGTCACATTTTGCTCACGAGCCCGTACTGCAGTGATACACTACTGCTTAACCTGCACCAGGGACAACAAAGAGTCAGGACCAATTTGCAGCTGCTCCACGGAGAAAACCAGTGGGAAAGAATTCACAGAAGATTTCCCCAAAGCTGCTGAAACTCTCAGAGTTGTCTCCTCTAAAGCTGCCTGTGGTGCTGACATCTCTCACGCCATCATTTTCTGCAAAATCACTTCCCTCCTCTTCCAGCAAAGCCACTGTGCCAGAACATCAGCTGACAAACTGATCTGAAACTGAACATCAGCTGCCCAAACCTGTGGGCAGACAGGGTAGAAACTGTGATAAGTGCTGCGGCACCTTTTCCTTGCCGCCCTCCAAGGAGGTGGCTCCCAGAGCACC
The DNA here is from genome assembly GCF_040807025.1 of Struthio camelus. NCBI lineage: Eukaryota > Metazoa > Chordata > Aves > Struthioniformes > Struthionidae > Struthio > Struthio camelus. Next base: position 10,286,893 of record NC_090957.1, on the reverse strand, counting down.
AACTCCCAGGACTTCTGGGGCCAGACAAGCCCAGAGGGCATGCAGAGCCCGTTGCTGTATGGACAGCTCTCACAGATGCAGGATTTCCAGGACCTGAATCACAGCATCACAGAATGGCCAAGGTTGGAAGGGACCGCTGGAGATCATCTAGTCCAACCCCCCTGCTCAAACAGGGTCCTCTAGAGCACATTACCCAGGGTTGTCCCCAAGCGAGTTTTGAATATCTCCAGCGAAGGAGACTCCACAACCTCTCTGGATGACCTGTCCCAGTGCTCTGTCTCCCTCCCAGGGTAAAGAAGTTTTTCCTCAGATTCAGACGGAACTTCCTGTGGTTCAGTTTGTGCCCATCGCCTCTTGACCTAGCACTGGGCACCACGCAGAAGAGTCTGGCCTCGTCCTCTTAACGCTCTCCCTTCAGATACTTGTACACATTGATGAGATCGCCTCTCAGTCTCCTCTTCTCCGGGCTGAACAGGCCCAGCTCTCTCAGCCTTTTCTCATAGGAGAGATGCTCCAGTCCCTACATCATCTTCGTAGCCCTCCGCTGGACTCTCTCCAGTAGGGCCATGTCTCTCTTGGACTGGGGAGCCCACAACTGGACACAGTACTCCAGCTATGGCCTCACCAGTGCTGAGGAGAGAGGCAGGATCATCACAGGATCACCTCCCTCGACCAGCTGGCAATGCTCTGCCTAATGCAACCCAGGATACCTTTTGGCCTTCTTGGCCACAAGGCCACACTGCTGGCTCATGCTCAACTTCTTGTCCACCAGCACTCCCAGGCCTTCTCTGCAGAGCTGCTTGCCAGCAGGTCAACCCCCAGCCTGTACTGGTGCAGGGGCTTATTCCTCCCTAGGTGCAGGATCCTGCACTTGCCTTTCTTGAACTTCAGGAGGGTCCTCTCCATCCAGCTCTCCAGAGTGATATTTGCTTTCTTCCAGTCCTCAGTCACCTCTCTTGTTCTCCAGGACCTTTCAAAGATGATGGAGAGTGGCCTAGTGATAACATCTGCCAGCTCCCTCAACACTTGTGGGTGCATCCCATCAGGGCCCATGGATCTGTGAATGTCAAGTTTGCCTAAATGTTCTCTAACCCGATCCTCCACCACCAAGAGAAAATCTTCCTCTCTCCAGACTTTCTCTCTTGTCCCCAGGGTCTGGAATTCCTGAGGGCTGGCCTCAGCAGTAAAGACTGAAGTCATTAAGGGAGCCTGTCTGCTTGGGCAAACCAAGATTTAGCGCTAGGTGCAGTCTCCCGTTGCTTCTCTTGGGTTAATAACCAAGGTACCAAGTGACAGTTCAGCTCTGCAAAGCAAAACACAAGAATACCAACTTCCCTTTCAGCAGTGGAAATTGCTGTAGCTCCACGCTAACAACATCCCACCCCACAGACTTGACGAGACGTTTAACAAAAAAAATCTGCATGGCATCTTTTAAAGCAGACATCAGACAGGGCCTTTGAAGAGATCAGAGCCTTACAAGTATTGTTCAAAACGGTCTGGATGTTCTCTGTGTTCTCAGTTTAATCTTGGGGGGGAGGAGAGAGAAAACGGCTAAGAGAAAAAATATAAAATAGAGCAATAGCTATTGCTCTAGTGAGCGTTAGTGGCTCAGGTAAAGCACTGTACTCGGCATGTCCGTGGTCTGTTAACAAAACACGTCAGTCACCTTGCAACAAAACTGATGCTTAAATTAACTCCCAGCATCAGCTGTAGTTGGTGAAATCTCTGCCCTATCGGTCACCATTGTTTTCATTTTGGTTTTGATATGTGCTAGTGAAGTCACCTTTAAAACTGGCTCAACACAGAAGAAATCGGACCGGATGCCTGGAAATGCAGACATGAATTCTGCTGATTCTTCCTCGCACTAAATAGAATGACTATAAAAGTAACTTAAAGACAGTTTTAGAAAACCCATCTGAGACCACTTCATAAAAATACAGCTGGCTGTACAGAGCTCATTTGTTTTTTACTGAAGCTTCACAGGATTACAATTATGAGCAATTATCATTTTGATGCACTTGGTTATTACAGTAATAGCAAAGAAATAAATACCTGAGACTGGCTGGCCAGAATTAAGTTAGAAAAGAAACACTCATTTACAAATTATTGTCTAAAATGCAAGCTTTTTATATAAATATTGGTAATTTTGTCTTATTTTTCACTGAATGAATCACCAGTACTGATGAGTTACCAGACCCAAAATTCAGACCAGGTTTTTCAAAAACAGGCAGTTTGGCTCACCTCAGCTTTCCTATGTCTAATTTGAGATCTGAGCAGTTCTTAAACCTGCATCTGCAGAGGGTGCATCTGGTTGGATGTGCAAGTTCAGGTTGGAAACCTTGGCCCAAGATGCCTCCTGCTGTCTCACCCCCCAAGCAAAGCTGCCATGGCGGGGGAAGGTGGTGAGAACCCTCCACTGCCACAAGCAAGGTCAAAGCACCACTGGGAGCCCTTTGCATCGCTCCCTTATGGGGCTGCTCCCAGCCCATGGGATTATAAACCCCTCCAGAAATGCCTCGATTGCCCTCTTAGCCCCAGCTCCTTGTCCTGACTCCTCGTCTCATCCTGGGAGGCTGCTTCAAATATCCCAGGGGATATCTGAAAGCTTCCCTTGAATCTCCCTCCTCATGGCTGTCCCTGCCATCAGGCTCTCCTTGCCGCCTTGCTCTCCTATGGGTACTTTCAGAGTCATCGCTTAACACCAGGAAATACCCACTGAAGTCCATCCTTGCAATAGCTTTTGTACAGCACAGATAAAGAGCATGAGCTTCAGAGCATGAGCACTTGGACTGGGAAGAGAGAGAATCAACAGGACAAGACAAAGCAGTGTTGGAAGTGGGAGGGTGCAAGGGAACAAGGGCTTAAAATAAAGTTTTATACATATATACATATACATATATATATATATACACACACACACACACACACATATATATCTATATATATATATGGGTTTTTTTCCCTTTCCTGGGAAGGCAAAGTGTGCATCCGACAGCTCCTAGCAAACCTGCCCCTTGGAGCGAAAAAGCCATCCAGCCTCCAGCAACAGAGCTCTGCTTGTGCCAAGTTTTAATGGAAGCAAACAAAGAATTAAGGTAAAAAGAGATGACAAATTAATAACATGCTGTTCCTCAGCATCCCAGCGGGGCTTTTGGCTCACAGCACCACATCCCTCTGAAGGAAGCAGTCGGAGCCATTGGGATCGGCATCTCCCAGCAGGGTGGGAGATGCCCTGTCTGTCTCTGGGAGCCCAGCAGCAGCCAGTGCCCCCCGACAATCTTGGGTGCCACTTTAAGGCAAATACCTGAAGGCATTTCCAAGTCAGAGAGCAGCCTAGAGCACATGAGATTTTCTTCAGATGGGAGATCTCCTGGTAGATTTGGGCTGGCTTGGGATTTAACCAGATTAAATAGCACCTTTAAGTCAGCTGTGCACCTCATGCAGCATCCCTTCTAGCAGGGGAGGCCAGAGAGCTGCCAGCCTGCCCCTACATGTTGATGGATCATTAGCCACTGCTAAAGAGCCAGCAGCCCAGGCCTGCTCCCTCGGCAGGACTCAGAAGCCGTTGGACCCCTGCCCTGATGAAGCACAGCTCAGGTACCACTGCCAGTAAGGGGGAGATTTGCCCACAGGCACTGGCACTCTCTGAATCAAAGCAGGGCATCTTCCTAAAGCAGAATCTTTACCTAGCCAGAAGGTAGGAGCTGGAGGCAGAAGTCACTGAAGAGGCCACTTGAGATGAATACAGGGATGCTGTCAGAGCATGCAGAGATGTGACGAAGAAGGCCAAGGCCCATTTAGAATTAAATCTGGCCAGGGATGTCAAGGACAACAAGAAGGGCTTCTTCAGATACATCAGTAATAAAAGGAAGACTAGGGAAAATGTGGGTCTGCTACTGAATGGGGCAGGGACCCTGGGAACAGAGGACACAGAGAAGGCAGAGATACTGAATTCCTTCTTTGCTTCAGTTTTTACGCCTAAGGCCAGCCCTCTGGAAATCCTGACCATGGAGAAAGTATAGAGAAAGGAAGACTTTCTCTTGGTGGTGGAGGATCGGATTAGAGATCATTTAGGCACACTTGACACCCACAAGTCCATGGGCCCTGATGGGATGCATCCATGAGTGCTGAGAGAGTTGGCAGACATCATTGCTAGGCCACTCTCGGTCACCTTTGAATCAGGAGAGGTGCCTGAGGAGTGGAAGAAAGCAAATATCACTCTGGTCTTCAAAAAGAGCAAGAAGGAGGAGCCAGGAAACTACAGGCCAGTCAGCCTCACCTCCATCCCTGGAAAGGTGATGGAACAGATCATCCTGGGTAACATTTCTGGAGCATCTCTCCTATGATGAAAAGCTAGGAGAGCTGGGCCTGTTCAGCCCGGAGAAGAGGAGACTGAGAGGCGATCTCATCAATGTATACAAGTATCTGAAGGGAGGGCGTTAAGAGGATGAGGCCAGACTCTTCTGCGTGGTGCCCAGTGCTAGGTCAAGAGGCGATGGGCACAAACTGAACCACAGGAAGTTCCGTCTGAATCTGAGGAAAAACTTCTTTACCCTGGGAGGGAGACAGAGCACTGGGACAGGTCGTCCAGAGAGGTTGTGGAGTCTCCTTCCCTGGAGATATTCAAAACTCGCTTGGGGACAACCCTGGGTAATGTGCTCTAGAGGACCCTGTTTGAGCAGGGGGGTTGGACTAGATGATCTCCAGCAGTCCTTTCCAACCTCAATCATTGTGCAATTCTGTGAAGAGGCCTCTGATAGAAGCCAGAGCAGATCTAAAAGGGATCCCATGGGTCTCTTTTGGGGACTTCAAAACACAGTATTAATTTTATTAACATTGCACAGCACTGGAGCTGAGCTCCCATCCTGCCGCCTGCCAGGATTAATTTGCCTCTGCAAATCCTGCTTCCACCCTTTGGCTGCACCCTCCTTGCCTCACTTCAGCAGAGGCCCTCCAGGGCTGCCAGGGCTGACCCTGGCCTGTTAAGAGAAATAAGCCCCACATGCTTCTCCTTGTTCCGGAGAAACATGGCAGAGGATCCTCACTGTGTAATTCCCCACTGAAACCACTGGTGCCATTTGGATAGCACAGTATCACTAGCAGCACAGCTCCCTCCCCAGCATCCATCCCCCCTGGGCTGGGCAGCACACCTGGGGCACCTTCCAAGAGCAGTGACATCAGGTCCCCAGTGATCAAGAGCCTGTCCTTGAAAAGCAAGCAAGCAAGCAAGCAAGCAAGCAAGCAAGCAAGCAAGCAAGCAAGCAAGCAAGCAAGCAAGCAAGCAAGCAAGCAAGCAAGCAAGCAAGCAAGCCCCCTCAAAATCCCATACATAGCATTCCTCTTTTTCCATTTGTGCAGCCCTGGTGGCTTTTATAGTCTTCCTAAGTACCCCACTGGAGTCCCTCCCTCCCTAAGCACCTTCCTGCTTTCTGCAAATTGGGTCCACCTGTACAGAAATTGCCTGCTGCTCTTTTTCTTCCTCCAGATCCCTTTGCCTGCAATTGCTTTTTCCATACCACAGAATGGCCTTTGAGAACAGGGGACATGGCCTATGACATCTACCTGGGAGAGCACAAATTACAAAAAGTGGAGACTGTATGAAAATAGCAATGGCTTCTGCAGCAACAAAATGGGCTTTGCTGCCTGAAATGCACCTTTACTGCCGTGCTTGAGGGCGATACAGGGAGCGAGGCCCAGGTTTGCCGGCTGCCCTTCAGAACGGCCCTCGAGGAGCTGTTGCAGGCTGTTGGGGAAGCAGTAAACACATTGAAACCATGTATAGACACATCTGTTTCCCGTAGATATGATATTACTGACCACTATGGGAATATGTATCCCCAGAGTCTGGATTAAGCATCTACTACACCCAGCAAGCCCTGTGGGAGCACTAAATATGCAATTCTTCCCAACCAAGCACACCACCCTCTCAGGTATTCCTACTGCGAGTGTTCCTGAAATTCTCAGGAAAATATAAAGGAAAAACAGGTTATTCTTAAATCCCAGCATGGCAAGTGACACAGAGCCTGCAAGACTTGCTCTCCCGGGGAGGCCCTTTGCCTACAAGCCGTGTGATCACAGCCAGCAATTGCAGCAGCAAGGATTACAGGGCCCAGCCCCCATTTGCTGTTTTCGTATTTTCCTTTTTAAAAAAGTAGACAGCACTGGTCTGATCTTGATCTCTTTAAATTAACCAGGATAAGGGCAGCCAGTATTATTATGGGCTGGTAACCCAATAGTGGGAGAGCCCCTAGGAAAGCTGGGGAGAGAACAATGCTTAGGCCCTGTTGAGACCCCAACCAGATATTACCCTCATTTTAATAAGTGAAACTCATTACTTTCTTACTGGGCACTTGAAAAATCAAATGGTGTTCACTGCTTGTATTTAAAGGTATGTTAAAATACCCCTCTGCTGCCACTCTGTCCGTTCCCAGCAGCTGAAACTTCCTAGGACAAAGCGAAGGTAAACCCTAAAAGTCTAACTCCAGTGGCTTGTCATGAAAATGTGGACAGACAAGGAATGGTAATGGGATGAACAGGTAAACTGCAGAAAGAAAAATCACAAAGAAACCCTCTGCAAGTCCTTTGAGAAACAGTAAATCTGGCTGCTGGTGCAAAAGCTTTCGAGAAGATTTGAGGCAGTCAGTCTGTCTTGGCTTGTGCTGCTGTGGTCCCGACGAAGCGATAACTGCGATGATGAAACATCTGGAGGCAAGGCACAAACTGCTGGTGTCTGTACATGAAAGGCTGGGAAGCAGAAGCCATATCCCGCTGTCCCTGCCAGAGCCAGTGGGACCTTTCCCGTTGTCTTCCCAAGGACAAAGGCAGACCCAAAAGAAAAGCAAAGGAGAAACACTCAGTGTTTATAACCGCTTTCTGGCTATAACCCTCTTTCTGGCTTCAGGGCCAGGAACAGCCCAGGGAAGAAGGTGATCGTCCATCACTAAGCAGCATTAAAGGAAATTTTTTTGGTGCCATCAAGGCTGGGAGCATGTTATTAGCATGGTCCTCCAAGGGCACGTTTGGGCCAGCGTGCTGAGGACAGTGGTGGACCTGATTTGGAGCCCAGTGCAGCCACATGCCACCCAGCAGAGTTGGTGCTTACAACCAGTGGCTGACTCCTGCTGCTTTGAGCTGCCATCTCCTGCCAAACCTGTGGGATTCTGGCTGTCATTAAGAAGATCTAAGTGATGTCCCTTGATGGGGACATAGAGCTGTCTAATCGTTTCTGTGCTTAAGCTTGTAATTGAGTCCCCACGACGGAAAGGAGTTTACAGGGCTGTTACGAGGGAAAGATGCTGGGCCCATCTCTGGTTCCCACAGAAGCTGGAGAAGCCTGGGCTGTTATGAGCTTTCCACAGGAGACTTTTCCCCGCCCTGAGAGGATACTGGAGAGTAGGATGCTGTTCTGAGCACGTACTGGCAAGATCCCACTTTGGGCAGGGACGGCAATTGCTTGCCTCTGCCCCATACTGCTCCACCTAGACATGGTCGAAGGGGCAAATTTAAGTCTGAAAAGTAATTTCAGGCCCTAACAGCTCAGTCCTGCTGGCTTTTCATGAGGCTAGGCTCGTAAATGCAGATGTTTGGGGACAATCGTTCCTGGCTCCTGTCTCAGTCCCCTCTCCAGCAATGGGAGACCACCTTGACCATGTTCAGCCTGGATCAGCTCATCTCTCTGAGCTGGAGACCACCTTGTGCAATGGGGCCACCTCCATTACACAGACAAGTTGTTTTTGTTGTAGGGAATTTTCACAACCAGCTTTGCACCTGGCATTTTAAAAATATCCAAAAAATGAGTGAGAGGAAACAGGGCAATTACTTTGGCACACTCCAAGTGATAAGCAGTGCCTACAGCAAAGTAAATAACAATATTGATTTTAGCTTTGTGTCTTCACACTATACATCACACAACCAAAGGCGGAGGTTACTGCTGTTCCTTGGGTGCTTTCTGCTCCAACAATATTCTTTGTGGCCAAAAGACATTTATCATCACTTTCCCAAACAAGGAGGCTCAGCTTGGTGCTTAATTCTGAGCAGCTTTGATGCGAATCCATTTGCTTTTATTAGCAAAAATGTTTCCCTGCCTGCCACAAGCAGCCTTGCAGGAGAGGGGAATTCACACCTGATGTGTCACGGCAGGCATGAAAGCAAGAGCAGTTTATGTTCATGTGCTGCTTTGGTGGGGCTCTGCAGCCTTCCCTCTGTGTGAGATATCAGCAGCAACTTGGCCACCGGTTCCCCAGGTGGACAAAGTCTCCTGCCTGACAGAGGAGAGGTTTCACCTCTGCTTGGTGGCACCACCCCACTGCAGCCTTCCCAAAACAGCCCTCCTGCATGGAGGAGCTGGCACCCAGAGAGACACAGCTCCGGGCTCTCACTCCCTGGCTTTGTCCCTTCGCACTTCACGTTGGCTCCAAATCTCATACTTGAGCGTCCTCATCACAGGCAAGACAGGTGAACTGACAAAATTACCAACTTGCAGCCTGGCCCACTGGCAGGAAGGGACTGAGTGAGTCGGCCCTTTCCGAGTGAGAGCCCTGTGTTCGCTGAGCTGTTTCAAAGCAGGATACGACACAGCGAAAGGTCAGGCGATTTGCAGAGCTCCCACAGGGGTTTGCAGGGCCAGGGACTTATGCCACTGGAAAAGGTTTTCTCAGATGTAGGAGCTCGCTGTAAAATCAGTGGTTTTCCATCTGGTTTGCACACCCATTCATGTTTTCTGCTTTTCCAAGTCAGCTTTTGCAGACCTTCTAGAAATTGTCCTCGGGCCCCCCCCGAGGCACTGGCAGATGCCGCTGCTCACCACGGCCACGAGCAAACTGCCTGCAGTCTGGCTGCTTTCCGCCTGCCCCTCGGCTGCCAAATTCCAACACGTGCCAGTCACAGGAGGCAGCTCCCTGGGGAGAGATGCTTTTGGGCTCCCATCTCCCGGAGCACTGTGCACAGCAGACAAGTGACACCACATTCATGCCCACACAGCGAAGCCATGAGAGTTATCCCCTTGGGATGGACCATGTGAGCCTTCGCGAGCGCACTCAGGCTGGGGGACCTCGTTGGAGAGCTCCCAACTCCATCCACTTGCAAAGGACATTGCAGCTCAGAGAGCTACAAACAGCCTGGCTGCTTCCCTGGGGGGACCTGTAAAGTGGGATCTGATTCACCAAGCTGAAACATAAGCTTATTTATTTCAGGTGTGATCCTTGCCAGGGCTCCAAGCTGGCTCCACTTCTGCACAGCTGATTTCCACCATGACCCAAGCCTTGTGGGGGAAAAGAAAAAACCTTGAGGAAAAAGAGCAAGCTTCTTCCTGTAAGGGGAGCAGCTGCAGTTGCTCGATTACCACGTATATAAGCTAATAGCAGCCCCCTGCCATGAAATCACCATTATGTCCTAGGTGATGGGGCATAATCATCCCACCAGAGACTCACGCACTAATGCATAGTGCAGGGCTGCTTTTCAGGATGGCAGCGTCTTACCAAGGAAAGGAAAATTTGCTGGGAATGGAAAGTGATGGGAGCAAGGCTGGTTCCATCCCATCCCCTTCCCTCTGGGTTATTTTTGAGTTGAAGTAGCTGGGTATTAACTTCATTTTACGTGGTCCTATTTTCTCACTGCTGTTTCTCTGAGGCATTTAATGGTCTTTGTACTTATTTATTTAAAGAAAATGAAATTTTTTGTTCTTGGCAGACTTTGGAAGTTGAAACAAGGGGTGAGCAAGAGAGCAGGTATTTTAGTGCTACCTACATAAGCTGAGCAGAGCTCAGAGCAGCTTTTTGTGTAATGCCATAAGCCTGCCACCAAAGAACAATATTTTATTATTAATGTGCTAATGCTATGATCCAGTACAGCACTAGTTTCATAGTCTCATCTTCTGCCTGGAAAGTTCACCACTATTTTTTCTTCTGAATTAAACTACAGACTAGATTTCTGTAATATGTGGACAATATATCATATCATACATGGTGTGGTCTACTGGATGAGACTGAATCACATTAGAAATCCCTCCAGGCACCTCACATGGTGCTGAAATATGCCAAGCAGTATCAATCCTTCATGATGGTACTGACGTAGATTTTTATTTATTAGCTCCCGTGTAAGTACCTTGCATGGGAAACGCAGCCTCCGTGCAACGAAACATATCGCCACTACGCAGCGGTGGAATCAACGGCTCTGTTATAACGTAAATCGCCCTGACACTCGCAAACACAATGTGTGTTTCTGGAAGCCCTGTCAGTCCCTGATAAGCTTTGACCATGGCCCAGCGGGGAATTCAGCCTTCAACACGCAGCAGTTCACAGGCAGAAATTTGAATGTTAATCATAAACAGAAAAGCTGGGTTAAGGATTTACATGCTCTTTTGCCCGGTCTCTGAGAAACCCAGCGGATGCTGCAGCACTGCTGCCCCTTCATCACAAGCACAGAGCAACATGTGCTGTACCGCGGCTCCTCCTCCTCCAGCATCACCACCCCGAGCCTTTCTCCAGCCCCGACAGCGTCCTTCAGGCAGCGGCCACAGATGCAGGTATGTTAAAGACTCACAGGGCCTCCTTAAATGATACATGAGCTGTATTCTTTTTTATTTTAAAAAATGTTAAGGAAGGCTATTTTAACCTTCATTTTCTACAACCTTAATACAGCATGTAAATTATACCCTTACACATCGCAGACTCTGGGTTCAGGGTGACTTGATTTCACTTTGCCAGCAGGTGCTAAGACAACAGCGTAAGGGGAGAGCAAACACATCTGAGCTCTACCACATGCCAACACAGCATGAACGGCTTCTGGAAAAGGAGATTTCTGCTTGGCACCTCAGCACAGGATGGGCTAAAGTTAGCATCCCCTTCCCACAGCTTCTTTTCCCGTGCAGGTGAACAGAAAAAGCCCATTCTCAGCCACTAAAAGGGAGGGGGGGGGGAGGGCACAAAGTCCCTCTGGCATTTGCATAGCCCAATATTTATTTCTTACTTTTAAACAGCAACCTGCATACAAAGCAGGCACACTGTATTTTTACAAGAAACGTCACCCGTGTAAGGGTGCAGTGTAACTGGAGAAAGCAGCTGTCAACGGAGCAGAATCCACGAGCTAATGATGAAATGCATATTCTGATGTGGCTTACTTAAAAGCAATCAGTCAATTTGTAAATATTGCCATTAAATCAGTTTCTTGATTTGAATCATGTTGCTCATAAACATGATTTGAGGGAGGGAATAAACATGAAATTATTGGTGGTATCTTCACCCATGCTAAGCACATGTATCTAAATGAAATAAAGTGCCTAGTTTGGGGTTTTTTTTTCTGTATTTATGGAATGGATTCCTGCAGATCTTGCCTTTTATTGAAGACAAACCCCAAACAAACACAATCCTAAAAATCGTAAACCTGAAAACGATGGGTTCGTGGGCCACAGAGGCTGCAGTGTGCTGAGGTGGGAAGATGAGCAGTATTTTATCATCATCTTCTTGCTGTACAACTGCACCAGGAGAGTTTTGAGCAGGATCACAGGACCTAACCCTAAAAAAGGCTGAAATAGCTGCACTGGCAAGTCTTGCAGCCTCTTGGAGGTCAGGGCCACCCTGTCCCTCCCTTCACGGATTGCCAAAATGCCAGGCCCTGATACAGCTACAGAGGGAAACAATGGCTATGGAGGAGTGAACAAGTAAAACCGAGGTACTGCAAGCAGCATCACCAGGACTATGTACAACCATGTCACCTACCCATAAAAATAAACCTCAAAGAAAGCAAAGAGGAAAAATTCAAAAGTAAATAATACAGAGGGGGAACTAGTTGCTAACACCAGGCAGATTTTGCAGCTTGGACCTCATCCCTGGAAAACCTAAACATAATGTAGCCTTGGATTTAAACAGATGCATTTTTCCAGCTTCAGGGGGAAACATCTAAACAGCAGCAGATCAGCTCCCAGGAGCAGTCATCCCATTTTCATGCTAGCCACAGGGAGCCACAAGGAACAGGAAAAAAAAAAAAAACCCTCAGAACTGTGATTTGGCCAAGTTGCCTTGCAAAGTCTCCCATGAGGCAGGCAAGTTTAGCACCAGAGCTGCAGAAATCCTTCCCCCAGTCAATATTTAACTTTGTACCTATTCTCAGGCTCCCGAGCTGTAGTTAGTAGCCCAAGCACAAGAGCTTTGTAATATAGGACTCGTGGAGATATGGGGGCACCGTGCCCTGCGAACAAGGCCTGCTGGGCTGCACTGCTAAACAGTGTTAAACTGTAGGCATTGGACCGAGAAAGGATCTGGGTGTCCCTGGCATAGCAAAGGGTGTGCACTACTTGCAGGTAACACATATCACGGCATGGCAAAGCGCCTGCTAACAGTTAAGGCTGCTCTATGGTCTGGATGCTGGACTGATTTCAAACATCTCTCACACGCAACCAAGTTGTGCTTGCAAAACTTTGCACTATGATATACATGACAGTAGCAGCCAGAGGCCCCCGTAACAACTGAATCAACAGAAAAAGCCACGTTTAGAAGCAAGTGGACGTGTTTTATAGCCCATATTTAAATCGGGAAGGCAGGAATCGGTGACTGATCTCAAGTTGGGGGTGGGGGGGAGTGGATCAAGGCTGCGTGTGATGCCCGAGGCCAGCAACGCCACGAGGCGCAGGGTAAACCTCCCTGCCCAACTCTGCCACAAACTCCTCCGTCAACCCGCATGCGGGTGGCTTTTCAGTTACCTATGGCATATCATGGCAAAACAACTGAAAACACCGGTGCTAACCACAATGGGGGAGAGAGCCAGCTCTGTCTCTCTGCAGGCTACACGAGCTGGGTGTAAGGTAATACAGATGTGATATGTGGGCTGCCTAAATGCATCATTTCCCCTACAGAGTCGTTCTGTGTGGAGGAATCTCAGCATAGTGAACTTCAGTGCCAGGACAGAGCGAAACTGTAGGGTGCAACAGGCTCATTCCTCCGGAAGACACCTCCACGCCAGCTCCCAGCTCCGTGACCAGGCAGAAATGCAGCAGCTCTTCAGGAACATCGGTGGATGGCGCATCTCTGTGCATCTCTGACGCTCCTTCCCACCATCCTGTCGCCGTGGCAGGGCCATGCACAGAGGCCAGGATTCGCAACAGCCTCTGCCTGCCTGTGACAGGGTCTTTGCACAGGAATAGCCACATCAGCAGCTGGTCCCAAATGGGAAACCAAATTCACAGGGTAGACAGCATGGTTTCACCTGCTTTCCCCATCCAGGGCTCCATCCAGCAGAGAAATTATGAGCTACTGACAATAGCTCCAACAGCTCAGCGGGCTGCTGGGCAGTAGATAATTTGAGAAGCAGCTTCACATTTCCTGGGGCAATCCGCTGAATGTGAATGCGGCATTTAACAGCTAATTATTCATGTCTTTGATGCTTTTTCTCTGTTTTCTAAATAACATGTATTTAGCACTAAGATGATTTAAACAGCTGATCTAATCTGAGCCCCTGGCAAAGAGGATGAAATTTAGCAAGGCAGTGGCAGTTTAAGCTTGCAGATGGCTGTCCCAGAGGTGAGGATTATATTATCAGCATCCCTAAAAAACCTTGGTGATAAGAAACGTGTACAGCAAGACCATTGGAGGAGGGAGGCAGCATCTTTTCTCCCCTCCAGCTTTCCCATGTGGACGTTTTTACAGCATAGCCCACATGTGCAGGGCTGTGGGACCTCTGTTGCCAGCAGGAGCCTCTGGCCACTGCCCTCCCGCCTGCAGCGAGCCAGCATGGCTGAGGACCTCAAACCAACCCTGCAAAAAACAACTAGCCTTTGGCCAGTTTAGAGAGCTGAACCAGCTCACCATCAGGCAAGCAATGGCAACATCTTTCAGGACAACCCACAGCATATTTGGCTTCACCATAGCAAAAAGTGGCATCACATTTTTGGAGATTTCTTCTTTCAGTGCTTAACCACAATTTTTTTAAAAAGTGTTGATGTTCTGAATGTTTTTCAAGGGGCTTTTTGGCCAGAATAATTTCCTGTGAACGGTCTCATTAATTTTGATTAACGCTAAAAGCTATTGCTTTGGTTTAGAAACTGTCATGTGGGAAGAATGTCACCCAGTTATAGTGCAACAGGAGAAGCAGGCTTGTCTGGCTGCCTGGCTTCTTGCAGATGCCAGAGGAGAGGCTGTACCAGTTGGCGAGGGAGCACCTCAACAGCCTGGAGATTTCCTGTTGAGCTTTTAGCCTGCACTGAAAACAAGATGCAGAAGAATGTGAAAACACAAGTTGGTCAAAGCAGAAACCGTTGACAAGGAAAAATCATTTTCAGCTCATCTTCCCATTCAAATGTTTCTTTCTGAGTTGTGAAATCCTTGAAAAGTTTCCCTCCTCATTCAAAAGAATGCTTCATTATGATAAACTTGAGCTAATTTATGCCTTTTAAAAAAGTTTGAAACATATGAAGGTAGAGAAAAGGATAAAATAAAACAACAACAACAAAAAGCTGATGAAATCTTTCAAGAGATCTGCTCTAAACCTGGTAGACATTTTCTGCGTTGTGTTGCCTGGTGCCAGTGCAGGCCCTTGTTCAGGGAAGTCGCCCTGGACACAGGGCTGCTTCTTTGCTACCCCGATAGCATCTTTAGGAGGAGCCAGAGGAGTCCTGCGAGATCTGTAGTTGAGAATAACCATGCCACACACTTTCAATACACATACCAAGTCAAAGAGTTGGTTCTGAAGAGCCTAAGGTCTAAAGAAAAGAGGTCGTGAGGTTGGGAGGCAGAAGAGGGAGGGGATGCCTATGCCACCGGCGCAAGGGCTGCGGGTGGTAGGTGTCCGTATCCGTGTGGGGTGTCCCTGCCACACAGCTGTGCCACGGGGTTCGGCACTGAGCCCAGCATGGGAAAGTGTCGGAGCAGCGCCTTGTCTTCCTGCAAAGAGGTTCCCTTCTCCTTCTTTTAGTGGCATTTCCATGCTATTGCATTGTTATTCCAGGGGTGAGAGGAAACAGCCAGGCCAGGCACAGCGATACCCCCTGCTCAGGGTCCAGGCGCCGGGCGCCCCTGCGCTCTGGAAGGCAGCACAAGTGCCAGAGGCAGATTTTTACTGCATCGGTCCCAAGGGAGGGGGCAAGAGCCTGTGATTAATGGGTCAGTGCTGCTGACTGCTGATCTATCATCAGACCTTTCCAGTCCAAAAGAAAGCCCCCTAGGTACATCCAAACCAGTTCAAACCTCTGCTTTGTTAAGGCCGGAGGTTTTCAGGCTGATCTCTTGATACTTCAACATCGGCGCCGCGCTAGGCTGGAGGTCTTGTGCAGCAGCCTGTCCTGCCGGAGCCCCCCACTCCTGCGCAGGGGGAGCTCGTGCTTTAGATCTGCTCACCCGGACGTCCAACTTGCTGTCACAATAACTTATTTCCAGGCCAACACGAACACCAGCTTCCGAAGGAGATACTTTAAACCGCTGGACTAAACATAGCCCTTCTCTGCGTCTGCCTCTCTGCATCAACAGGGCCCTGCTGCGTCTCCAGCCTCCCTCAGAATTAAAGGCTTCAAGACTGCCGAAATAAAACGGCTCCTTCCCTTTCACAGCGTCCCTCCTGGCCCCATCCCAGCCTCTCCAGTCTCCTCGGACACCCCCCGGGCCTTGTGGCCGCCGCGGCCCGCACTCTGCCTCGGCTCCAGAGAGAAGGCGGCGCTTCCCCGCTCGGAGAAAACACCGCTAACGAATTTAAACCAGCCCGTTTGCCCTGGGAGGCGGTCGTCGCTCACGTCGGCGGCCAAGACGCTGCTGTGCAGGGCGCCCGGTGCTCTTCAGAAGGGAGGCCAGACCATTTGCTCGTTAAAAAATAACCACATGCGCCTCTAATTTAGAAGGCAAAACGCTTCCCCTCCCCTCCTCCCGCCGCTTCCCCGGTTCAGGCGCGAGGCAGATCGATACCTATTCGTAAAGCAAGAAACAGCATTAGCGCTACGCGAAGAGCTGCCAAGCTCAGCATGGGCACGTTCGTAATAAACAACAGTCTTGCTGCTCTTTAATAAAACCCCAGCAGCTGCTTCCAGGTGGCTTTTCAAGGGTCGTCTGCTGGAGTCTCTGCCGCTCTCCTCGGCCGCCGGCTCCCCCTGCGCGGCGGAGGAGAGCGGGGCGGGCGCCGAGGCGCCGGAGCCCAGCTCCTCCCAAAACGCGTCCCCCCAGCCTCCCCGACCCCACCGTGCGGTCGCCGCCCGAGACGAGAGCGTGGCCCCGCGCCGCGCCGGCCCGCGGCCTAAGGGCGCTGCGGGGAGAAGCCGCCTCGGACCAGCCCGAGGCGGTTCCCCCCGCGCCACCCGCTGTGAGGACCGGCCGCCGCCGCCATCTCTCCGCCCCGGCCCCGCGGTCCCCCCCGCGCCGCCATCCCCCCGCCAGCCCCGCTCTTTCTCCCTCCGCGTAGGGAAGCCACGTTTCGACCACGGTCGCCGTCTTTCTGCGCGCCTCTCCCAGCACCTCCTTCCCCTCACGGGGCGCGAACGCCACGCGCTGCGCAGGACGCGGCCTCGCCGGGCTGGACCAGCGGCAGGGGCCCTTGCGTCTTCAGTCTTGCTAAGCAGTAACTAAAAAACGCTGCCCTGGGATGAGATGAGAGACAAGGATTTAACCAAGCGCCCGGGGCCGGCCCGCTGCGGTGGCCCGGCTCCGGGGAGCCGAGGGGCGCCGCCGTGTCAGCGGTGCCGGCAGCAAAGCTCCCCTGTTTGCAGACCCCCCCGCGCGGGTCCCCAGCCCCACTACAGCCGGCAGGACTCGTCTGCCCAGCTGGGTGCCACGGAGTAGACCCTCTTCGCGCGGCCTCGGCGCTCACCGGCCTCTCCTCAGCCCTGTTGGGAGCAGAGCGGGAGGACGGGAAGGGGGACAGGGAGCCAGGGAGGGGGCCACACACCCAGGAGGATTAGGACCGTCCAAAGGAGCCGGGTCGCACGGGAACCTGACTCCTTTGGCTTCCAAGGTGCCGCCTCCTTCTAACAACCCCATCACCGTTGGAGATAACGCTTAGGAGCTCCTGAGATTGTCATCCCTATTCCAGCAAGTGTTGCTGGTTCCTCTCGCTTGGCCGTCGCTTCGGCAAGTACCTACCGAGCAAGATGGGAGGAAGGAGAGACCAAGCGGGAAGGAGGAGGGGAAGAAACCGGTGAGCTCCCGTCTCTGGGCAAGATGGGCTTTAGCAATGCAAAAGTTGCCTTTGAAATATTTTCCCGGGATTATTTTCCTTCCCTTCATCACAGCAACTTGTGAGAATAGCGCGTGTTCTTGCTTCTGCCGATCGCAGTCCCCTGCTGCGGGGCCCGAGCCTTTGCCAGCTCCCGAATCAATCTGCAATTGATGAAATGAAAAAAAGTCCTTCCTTCAATTAATTCTGATGTCTTTCTCCTCTCCCCTCACGGCACAATTGTGACTCTAACATTGTAAATGATTTAGGAGCGGAGCCAGATAAAGACAAAGCTGATGGATGACAGGTCTCTCTGTTTGGGGGATGTTTTCTTTTTGGAGATCTTTGGAAACAAATATATTTATCCTCTCCAGAAATGAAACACAACCCATTGGATGACTCACCTCATGAGTCAGGCCGAAACGGCAGCAAGTCCTACTCTCTCCCTTGCAGAGCAATGAAGAGGGACGAACGCTTGCGCCTGGGAGAGATGTCCAGGCGCCCAGCCTGGAACAGCCGGGGTCTGGCCTGCCTGGCTGCGGGGTTAGCGTCCAGCTGGCACCCTGGCTGGCACAGCCAGCCATCACTGCCAGGAGCCCCCGCAGGGTTGGGTGCTGCTCACAGCTTCGGACCCCGTGCTTGGCTGCTGCTGGTGCTACTGGAGATGGGCAGAGAGATAGGAATCTCCTAAACTGCCATGTTGCGGGCTGGAGGCCCCCGAGAGCCTGAGAGCGCACTGTAAAACCTCAGCCATGGCACCCCGTCACCCCTCACTTCTGCTGGTTTTTTTTTTGTTTTTTTGGAGGGTTTTGTTTTGTTTTGCAAAGAAATGAGGCATGTTTGCAGAAAGGAGGCGTGAGCAGATCCTAGCACCAACTACCCTCTGCTCCTGGGTGTGAACGCTTCTTAAATGCTCCCAAAAGAGTCTCAGAGACCTTGCTTTTAAGTGCTTAAAATCAGATTTGAGAGCATGAGCCCAAGCTTGCTGAGGAGGATGGCTCTGGTTCAGATCAAAACCTATGAAAAATAGGTTTCCTAGGCTAGTTAAGAAATATTTACAGCAACAGAACATCAAAATTGCAAAAGAGCATGGGTTGATCCTCAACTCCTGACTTCAGAGAGGTCTTTCCAGACCAGGATCTTTTACAAATTTCTGGCCAAAAAAAAAAAAAAAAAGGAGAAAGGACTGTGTTTCAATAAAAAACACTCCCTTTTCCCCTTTATTTTTAAGTCCATTGAGTGTACACCATTATAATATAGCTTCCCTGTGAAAAAGCATAAACCACAGCCCAAGTGAGCATACAATAGAGAGGCAATCTATTTTAAATCTAAAAGAAGCAATTTCAGTGAACACATGAAATGCTGCTGCTTATAGTGGCAAGCCACATCTCTTTCGCAGATAAAAAACTTCAAGCAAAAGAGAAATTCCTCGGTACCAACAAATACGATGTAACCGAGAGTGCTATCTAGCCAAATGACTGCAGATGGATGAATCTACAGTAACAATCCATTCAGGCTGGCTGGGTCTTAAATTTAGCATGTCCTAGAAATAGCTGTAGATGGCGATTTGTATTAAGTTGTACAATTGAAAGCTACTTGTATAAGAGAATTTATTTTGGATATGTGCATTGAAAGATTTGCTTTAAGCAAATGGCAATTCAAGTGTAATTGGGGGACCAAATCCTGCCCAAATTGCTCTCTGAACTGCTTCCAGAAGTTAGACCCAAAAGGGACAAGACAGCAGAAGCAGCCCCTGTGTTACCAAATTGCCTGGTGTTTCGAGTTATGTTTTCCCTCTATCACCCGAGCAAGGGAAATGCTATCTTTGCTAAGACTTTTCAGCTCCCCACCCTCTGTGCACAGGCAACTGTGCCAGCCTCAGTGGGAGAGGCTGAGCCACCACGGATGTGGCCGTGAGGCCAGTGCTGAGCTGCTCCATGCATAGGCTGCAGCAGGAAGAATTGCCTCAATGGCAGGGCCAAATCAGCTCCTATGCGCTGAGCCAAGGGCTAGAGTTGGCCGGGAAAGGGGGGGAATAATGGGTCTGGGAGCAAGGCGAAGAGGAGAAGGACAGAGGGAGTGCAGGGATACAGGGAGGACAAGGGAGAGACCTCTTCTTACAGCAGCAACAAGTTGTTATTTCAACTTAGACAAATGGCCCATGGAAAAGTAATGTATAAAAGGGAGACAGCAGCATTTCTGTATCTCAGCGGGGTTGGAAGAAGAAATGTTGTTGATGTCCCTAAAGCTACAGAGAGAGAACATGTGGAGTTTTCTTTAGGACTCCCCTAGGATTTCCATGGGAAAACGTGGTCCAGCACTAGGATTTTATGGAGCATTTTACATTAAGCACCTAATTACCATGGCAGCCTTCGAAGGCAGCAAGCTGTCCATGTTGAAATACAGTCCAACCGCAAGGACTCCTCCAACGCAGGAGCCAGGAGTAAATTCTCCCAGGGCACTGCCTAGTGCTAACTGGGCTCACTGCCAATGAGCAACTGGTTGAAGGGAATGCTGCGGTGATTTATGACTATTTAAGCTCTCTGAATTCAGAGACTTGAGTGAAGGGGGAAAGTATCTGACTCGGAAGGGTGGAATAGCCACAAAACAGCCAGCCTCTGTCAAGGGGAATACAGTGGATTATGGCGCACGCCAAACATACCATCCTAAAACACCGCCTGCTGCACCCACCCACAACTGGGGTTAACATGTGTCCCACAGAAATTCAGACAAGACATGAGTCTTGTTAACGACCTCGGTTAGGCTTTACAAGGAAATGAGAAAAGTTTTTTCAACACTGTGCTTATGAACAGCACGTAAACCTGCCCTAATTCAAGAGGGCTTCATTCCTCCTCTTCTCTTCTGTGGGGACATGGAGGCCAGCACAAAGCCTGCAGGGACCAGTGGATGTTGCTGGCTTAGAGACATGTCCCTCGAGCTGTCCCTCCTCACAAGGGCTGTTAGAAAGAGCAGCGGGTTGTTTAAAAGGCAGCTCATGCTGCCTGCAAAATGATGGGATTGAAGGGGCTCCGGTACTGGGCCGAAAAGGGTCCACCAAGCAACAAGTAAGGGTGGCATGCAGAAAATTTCTTCACGATGATTCACTGCTAAGTAAGAGGCAATGAATTCTTGACCTTTACTTCTGATGGCATGAACAACTTCCCTTCCCCAGGAATTGGCCATAGGAAGGTCCCATCACGCTTTGCCTTTATGAGAGGTCACCCAGGGGTGCAAGAACTATAACTCTACAGTTGACCGGAAAATAGGGAAAACCATTCCCTAAACATTCATCTAGTAATGTGGGAGATGCCCTGGAATAACTGCATGGGCTGGCAAACATGAACCAAGCCTTACAAGAGTCTTGCAGAGCAGAGCTGGAGGCTCCCTGGAGAAGCCTCTGCACCTACTACAAATCTGTGTTCAGGTAACTGCATCCCACTCCATATACTTTACTCAGACTGCTTTTGAGGAGAGCATCCTTTCTGCAGCCAGTTTGTTAACGACAGCCAAGTCCCCGAGACAACCCTCCCATGAGGACTTAGAAAGTATTTTTTGAAAATATCTTTGGGAAAGAAAAGAAAATGTCATTTCAGAGACCTTGCTTGAAGACGGCTGCCCACTGCTGAACCAGACCTGAGTTTTCAATGCCTTCATGAATCGATGTCTTTCCTCCACCATTCACTGGACACAAATGTAACATTCAGAACACAAAAACCTAGGGTACTTGAAGCATGAAAAATATCTGAAAAAGATATGGCTTCTCTTCTTCAATAAGCATTGCATTGGTTCAATTGGGATGTGGTGAACGCGAGGCCTGTCAGAAACCATCCCAGCCACTGCCCCCGGTCACACGGGAGACAAATCCACGGGGACTTTACTGAGGCATGTGCCTGCAGGCACCCACATGGCTGAGCAGAAAAAAAGACATAGTCTGCTGAAAGACGACAAGAAGCAGGAACCCTCCCAGCTGAGCTCAGTACCTGCCAGTTCCTAGGAACGGGGTCGTAAAGGACAAAGCACGGGGAGAGGCCTTCAGCTGAGAACATCAGATCTCACCATGACCCTGACCTAGCTCACTCCTGACCACAGCTTTCAAGACAAGCTATGGCTCACAGAGGCCTGAGCACAGGGTTTTGCCAGTCTGGATAGGACTGCACATGAACCTCAGAGATCTGACTTGGATTTAATCATGCAGTGTAGACACCCCTTTGCTCACTGGGGTCTGGTCGAGAGTCCTGCATATGGACTTTGTGATGCCATGAACACAAACTAGTAATTTTATTTTAAGAAGACAGTGAGACATCCTGAAAATGTACCTTCCCACCCAGGGCTTGCTGGTGCTGCCTGTGTCCTGCTTGGCACTGACCTATAGAAGCATGGCAATTTCTTTTCACCACCTTCAACCTCTGCTGCACGAGACCAATTCAGTGCTTTGGGGAGAAAAGCCAGACAAACGACATATTGGAGCAGCTCTCATCAGCCAAGCCCTCTCAATCCCACAGACAGGCGGGTACTCTCCTTCCACTCCATGCACTATACAGAACAAAAGATGATATTCTGCAACGTTTGTGGTTCTGATCGCGTTAAAATCCCGTCAGCATCCCTTTTTACAAAGTCACTCATGTCTCGTATAGCAATGACCCACTGAAGATGCCCTTGTGAAAATTACTTTATTTTCCTTCTTTTTTATAATCACTCCTTACAGCTTGAGAAATGAGGTTCTTTAAAATGTTACAGTCTCAGGAATTCTCCCAATAACAACGCCGTGATCTCTATGAATTGCAATCCGTAAATTCTTACGGATCCTAACCCTTAAGCCAGAAGTATTACTAATTTTTAAAATAGCACCAGCTGCTCGAACAAAATAATAAATTGCAATGCTCGCCTTATAACACTGTGACACACTCCAAGAACCTGAGAGAACACATCTGAGAGATGTGGATATCAGTAAAAAAGAGACAAGCACGGCTCTGCTTTCAACACTTTGTATAAAGCCTCAGATTTTATCATTTAAAGAAAACCAAGCACATTTGATCTGTGCTCCTGGAGATTAATGGGAAAACAAAAATGCTCAAGTGTGACTGCATTTTCTTCTTATCACCAGCTGATACCTCTGCGTCTAAATTCAAGCTACTACTTCTGCAGCCAGCCCATGGCTTGGTCAGATCCCTGTCCAGAGCTCGATGCAGTGGCTGAAGACGTTTCGTGCTTTAGCTGGAACGTGCTGTCCCAACGCGCAGCAAACGGAAGAAATGGGATAGCACCCCACTGCTTGCCGCCCTCCCAAATTGCAGGTCCGTTCACCCAAAAATGCTGACTTAGCACAGAAGTGGAGGAGGAGTATTTACATGACCTCTTCTGCCTGGCTGGCTGCAGAGGCTGCGAAAACTATGGCAGAGACGTGGGAAGCAGCCAGCAGGAAAACAGTAACGTTCTAGGCTTTCAGTCAATTCAGAAATTGAACACACAGTTTGACTTCAATGGCACTTTCCCAGTATGCTCAGCTGAGGATCTGCCCTTGGTATTTTCACACTGGTTCTCTGTAACTTGTTAGCAAGAGCACACACTGAGGCTGAAGCAGTTAACCACTACGGATGTGTCATAAACAGAAAGGCAAAGGCTGCTGGGATGTGACAGTGATGATTTTCACAACAGTAAACAACCCAACCCTCCTCTCATTTAAATACAATTTTCCAGCAAGAATATAGTACCTCCAAACAACAGAATGCAAAGCCAGACCCAATGTCTTTGACAGAAACATCTGAGACGTGTCAATTGACCTTGCGCATAGATACTGCCTTTCCCGAATAAAAGAGCCAGTTTCTTGAAACAAATGACCAGGGCAGGATTCAGTTTCACATCAGATTAATTCCTTTATCACAATCAGCAATGATGCAATTTACTTGCACAGCTGGAACAAAGGAATTGGGTGACAACAGCTATTTCTCAACCAAAAATGGAAACTGCATGTGGCATTCAATGCGAGATGAAATGACGTGTCACATCATAGCACCTTCTGCACTTTCCTTAAGCCAGACTAGAAGGTGATCAGGGCACTTACGTTTTTACCTTACTCTCAATTGTTTCAGAATGCATCAGATCGAAAAGAAATTCTTCTCAAACAGGGAGAGTGCCTTTTTAGGAAGTATATTAAACACATGCCAGTCTGCCCAAGGACTCCAATTTCAAGCTACAGCCATCTTCACACTGAAGGCCAACTCCCCGCTAGCTCTCACACAGCACATCCTCACCAGCCAACATATCAGCACACACAGTTGGGAGTCTAATGTGGCTCTAAAGAAACATGCTTTGTTTAGGGCTGCTGGGGGAGTGGAATAAAGCTACTCCGAAAATATTCATCGTCAAAACCGTGAAGTTGGAGGATATTTGGACAGATATCAGAAGTTGTATACAGTATTACTAGGGGTGCTATTACTTTCGTCATTTCCCAAGCTTCAGTTTATTGGAGGTGGGAAGTGAAAGCGTCTTTATAGCAATTGGCACAAGCGTTTAAAACACGGAAGTCTTTGTTATTGTCAGTACAACGACACTTTCAGTAGGGCTCAGGCTTCTAGATCTAGATCCGTCTGTGGTTCCATCCGCACAGATCAAACCAGCACTAGATGTTTAAATTCCCTTCGCACCTATCCTTGTGGACGCTGAACATTAAACTGCAGAGCTGGGCACAAACACATTATGGGCTCTTTTTGCAACAGAGCACAGAAATAAAAGGAGCATTCCCCCCCACCACCCCAAATCCAACTCCAAACTCACTGCAAAGATCACAAACACTTCCTCCCTTACTACTCTGGCAATTAGGATAAATTGCTCATATGCACCATTTGTACAAGATAAAAAGCATCATAAATATTTTGATCCAAGAAGCACTAAAAACAGGAGGGAAGGGTTAAACAAAGGCTTTACCCTCCTTCTCAGTATCAAATGTCAGGAAATCTAGGCGAATAGCTTCGAAATCGGTGTCATACTATCCAAATGGAAACCCAAATTCATTAGCCAGCCAGGAGTTCAGAGAACCTCTTATCGACATCAACACCCAGAGATGTCTTTTGTTTTGTTCTTTCGTTGGTATCTTATGTCCAAGGGATCAAAACCCCTTTCTCTGGACCCAAATAGTGCCCAGCAAGGAGTTCTGGCCATGTAATCTGCTGCCGTGAAAGTCTTTGATCCTCCGCTCCTTTCGTAGTCTCGCACCAGCTCCTGGAAGCGATCGTAATTGATCCAGGTGCACCATTCTCCATTGATCTTGAACTAGAAAAAAAAAAAGAAATATGTTGCTGTGCCAAGGAGCAATAAAGAGTACCAAATACCTAATTTATGCTAAGACAAGCTGCAGAAGTTGGGTGCGTATCATGTGGGTTACCCAACTGCAGTCTTTCTCAATTTTCTACCCACGTTAAGGTCTGAGGTAAAGTCATCCAGAAGCTAACCTAACTGCTGAATAGGAGGGAAAAAAAAGGAAAAGAAAAAAACAACTTCACATGGACAATACCAGGAACTTACTGTTTCTAATCCACACTTAACCCAGGAGGTTTGACAGAACACACACAGACACAGGATGGCCATTTTTTCTTACAGCTCTAGTCATTTAGCAGTGCTATCTACCAGCAGGTAATCTTAATGAAAGTGTGATTGTTAGCTTCTTTGCCTGACCATTCAAAGAGAGCATGTTCTGTTCCAAGTCGGGCTACCATTTCAGTGCCACTTTGTCAGGAGGAATACTTCCACTTTGTATCCCAAAGCCCATCTGCACTTGCCAGAGGTATCATTCATACCTGAAAGACCTTGGTCTTGGGAACTGGAAGAGCCCTAGAGGAGACCTGTAAATTAGAGAGCAAAACCCAGGTATTCCTCAATGAAGGGCACCTTTCAAAAGTCACCCGAGGTCCCTGTTAGGAGTCTGTGATACCAACTCAAAGACAGGCACAGCCTGGTGAAATGCTATAGGAGCACCAACAGAACCGCATGCTTGTAAGAAATGGATTTAAGTGATCTTTTAAAGGGGCAAAAGGGCTATCTACAGGACTGGGGAAAGATAGAAAAGTTTGACATGAATCCTCTTTCACTGTGAGAATTTTAAGAGTTGCTTATTTTGACACGTCGAAGCTGCATTTGTCTAATAGACCTGCTCTGCTAATTTAGCAACAGCCTTGCCTGAATCCTCAATTAGGATTTATCTGAGCTAAGAGCTTATTATGTACTTCATCCAAAAAAAGAGGGAAAACATACTGGTTCCCTGTTTCTTTCAAAAACCTGATGGCTATGCATTTAAATGGCACTTGACTTTCTGCCCAAGAGCTAAAAGCTTTTTTGGTTGGAAGAACTGCTGATACCTGCAAAATTCTGAATTAAACATTGCTACTGTTAATCTATTGCTGCCTATGTAATTACAGCGAATTCTTGTGGGAGGAGTCCTCTGCACAGACAGGAGATGCAATACTGCAGAGTCATAATAGCAGGGAATGATTCTCGCCATAAATAAGCTCACCCAATGTTCATTCTTAAAATGCTAATGTGGAGGCCATGCTTAAACAAGGCGATACATCCATTCTGGTGCACTTGGCTGGCAAGTAACGCAATGTCAGGGGAGACAACAATATTGCCTGCAAAGCAGGCATGTCTCACAGAGAGGACCCAGGACCCGGGCTCAGGAGATCTGAACGTCCCTTTCGATTTGTATGGAGGTGCTAGATGACTTTGGCTAAGTCACCCAGTGCTCATCCTGCTCCTGCAATCTGCAAGACTCAAAGTCTTCGAGACGCAAAGCTTTTCAGCACAAGGACCAACTCTTACTAAGCCTCTATACAGCTCCTAACACACGGTCATAGTCTTTACTAGGTCCTCTGGATGCTGATATAACCAGCAATAAGCGCCCCAGGAAGGCAGTGGTGCTCAGAGGCTAACAGAGGCTTGGGGCTCATACCTGTCCTGTCCACATGTTACTCCTCAACTTCTCCTCTCTGCTCTTCCTCCCCACCTTCTTTCCACCCTCAGTGCTTGCCTGGGAACGTCATGAGATACAACCAACAACTACAGATATCAGGAAGACACTTATGCAAGTCCATACAATGCCTTATACATACCTCCCCCAAAATTTGGTTCAGTAACACTGACCAGTATATGCTCACACAATGCAAGGGTGGATCCCTAGATAGACTTGAGGTGAACTAAGAGAAATCTAGCACATAAAGACCAAAGATAGTGGTTGAGACATGAGCCAAACTGAATAGGTAATTCAATAAATCCTGCTTTCTTGAAAACCAATGGGATACTCTTATCTCAGGAGGGAAGGGGGAGCTTGCAACAAGTCTTAAACCCTGTGGTCAGCAGTGGCTGAGTGATAACACAAAGTCCTAATGGATACTGCTGCCCTCACGCTTCCGGACTAGGTGAAACAAAGATATGGATTGCAATCGTTAACCTGCAAGCCCAACAGCAGCTTAGGTATCAGCCTCTCTGTACTTTCAAAGCCAGAAAGAGCACAATAACAGTGGACTGTTACTGACAGGAGATACTTATTTCTAGACAAACAAGTGCTGTTCAGATCACTGTACTGCCAAGCCAATCAATAGTGATTCAGTTCTACTAACAGTCAGTTTAACAGGGAACCTGTGGGTGAAAAAACAATCTCATGAATGGGCTAGTGTCGATGCTGGTGTTTTCATCATTCACAGCAGCTTTGACATCAGTATAACACTATCACTGTCCAGCTGAGGGTAAAAGCTGTCTCGTACAGAGATGAGATTCTGAAATGAGGTTCTGGGACATGATTAGCTGTGTTCTCTCTTTTGTGAAGCAAACTATTTCTTTTTTATACCATACTATGGCTGTATTTCACTGTACTAGCAGTTCTGCCTTGGAGATAGTGACCTTTGACAAGACTAACAGCAGAAGAGAATAAAAATGAAAAACTCCTACACTAGTCCATTTTGGTCACAAATATCATGGAGCACTTTTAGAAGCAGACTGTGCTTTTAAAAGCTCTGTGAGGCAAGCAATACTCCTCCAATAAATGCCAACCCACATGTTCCCCCAAATCACAAGGCACCACATTAAAGGCAAATATGCGAGACCAGCCTGTTTCATACGATACAACTGGACAGGAGAGTTGAGAACTGCCATCTGCCTGCGGCAAATGAAATTGAGAGTCACGGACCTGGGCTGCTACTCATGTGCCAAGCAAACCACGAGCAGCACTAAAACTGAGCCCTTCTCAAAAAGCCTCCAACAACTTGAGTTGGGCAATAAACATCTTGCAGCCCACAAGAGGCAACGTAGAGCAGAGCAAGCAAGAACTCAGCCAGAGTTTCAAAGCTGACACATCTATGTGGCACCTCACAGCTGGCACAAAAGCAGAGCACTCACAGACACGCAGGCTTTTGGGCTGCATTCCTGAGCAAGCAACTGGAGACCTGGAGAAAAGGTGACTTAGTGCCAGCAAGGGAACTCTTCTATCTCTTCCCCTCATCCTCCTGCGCTGCTGAAATAAAGCCTTACACGTGTTTTGTTCAGAATTAAAAATGCTCCCTTTCTGGAGCTTTGGTTTAATCACATCAAACAGATGGGAAATGTCACCTGGTCTCCTGGCTCCATCGAGTGTCAAAGATGCTGGACTTTTCAACTAGTGTTAGAGCTGGCAGCCAAGCCAACCTCTCAGGCTTGCATAAATCACTTGCATTCCTTTGCATGCATCCTAAACTTTGGCCAGCTCATTAAAGTTAGATTTTAATTTATTTAACTTCATATGAACATGCAGCTCCTGACACAATGGAGCTACTAATGTTGATAGCTGTCTGCTGCAGACTAATATAACAATACCGTTCCCATAAGAACAACCAAAGGAAAGCTGCCTGGAAAATGTTGCTGAAGCAGATTAAATAATTTTAAATATTTTTAGTGCTGCAATAGCTCAACAATGAAACACAAAGAAATGGGAGCCATCCGTTAGGTGTGTCATGGAAACCAATTATTTCCACTGAGGAATAAAAAGCAGACAAACACGGGGCAGGGGAGAACAGCTTATATTGCCCACATAGATTTACAGACGGGACTTTAACAATTTTATGATTATTCCACAGATAATGAAAGATTTAAGACTTAAAATAGTTTCACAGCATCCATATAACAGGCAAGCCGATGCTAAACATCAATGTTACTTCAAAGACTAATGCAGTTGGGCTTTTTTATTGAATTTTTCACTATCTAGTTAAGTCTTTTACGGTGATAAATACATCAACAAAAGACAAATGGCTGAAACCCTCCCCTTGTTTTTTTCAAATTAACATCATAAAAAAAAGCAATAAAGCTTTTCCAGTCAGCTCTAAAGCCAATCTGCGTTGTGTGGAAAGACAAGCTCATCCTCCCCTGAGGATTTCTCTCCACCAGCAGGATTGTGCAGGAGTCAGCCCATGCCTTCCCCTTGGGCCACGCTAGCTCCAGGCATCCCGGTCCCACCGCGGACCGCTTCATACAGACCTCCTGCGCTACCAGGGCTGAGGGATGCACAAGGCAGTCTTCCCTCCCGCGTCCACAGGTCCTACAGCTGGTGCAAGGGGAACTGCCCTGAGCAGATGTTAGCAGTGTTAAAACAAGAGGTGAGGGAAAAGAAAGGGGGAACAAGTAAATGGCCCAAAAGTACAGAAAAGCACGTAGAAGGAGTTGCCTGACATCACGCCTCTAAGAGGTAAGCACCGAATAAACCTGGGGGAAGCTGTACAGTGTTGTCCATCACTGGAGACATTTGTCACTGGTTAATGACATGTCTTCCAGGAATGGCACTGCTCAACTTGCCTTGGCCAGGGGGGCAGAAATGCTCTCTCTGCCCCTTCGGCTATATAAATCAAGGATTAAATGGCTGAAACTACATGCAAAAGGCATCCACTGTGGTGGAGGGAGATCTCCCGGGGAAGAGGTCCCTGGCCTCAGTATGGGTCAGGTCCATACCGCTTGGGGAGAGCTTGCTCCAGGATGGCCTGCACACCTCCGTCCTGTGCAGCGCATGGCCCCACGTGCCATGGGCTATTTCGTTGTGTGTGTTTTTTTGGTTCAAAGTTTTTTACATGTCCCTCAGGGTGGGTTGCATGCCCCTGGACACAGGGCAGGGCTACAGCAAGGCCGCTCGAGGGCATGCGGCCAGCTGCTGTAGTCCTGGCCAAGGGAGAGGGAACAAGACCCGGCGCAGTCTCATGGAAATGCTGTGAAAGAACACAACTACCTGCCTGGAGATTTGTTGTGCACGGAAGTAGGCAATCCGTCCAAGAGAGGGTCTTGGAAGGAAAACATCTACGCTGCAATGATAATCAGGAGCCAGGATTAAAACGAGGACTCCAAGATATCTGAGAGCATCAACAGACTGTTGCTAACACCTCCTCTTTTTCTTTTAATTTACAACACTGGATATAAATTGGAAGCGACTTTAAATGATAATTTGTAATACATTCACAGCTGTTTAGACTATACAGAGAGAAGCTTCTCACCACAGAAAGCCATCAGGATTAATGAAGGAGAGAAAGGTTAAGAGCCACACTATGCATTTCTTTTCTTACCAACACATTTGCATAAATAATTTTTTGTGACAATTTATACATATGTAGGGGGCAATACAGTAGTGTTATACACTATGCTCCCCCAGACAAGTGCAATGGCGGAGAAAGAAACATGGGGTTCATATGAAGGGATGAAATATGGAAGAGAAGCAGGGAATGAAATGCTACAGCTGAAAACGGAAGCCAGCCAAAAATCAATTAGTTAGTCCTAAGAAGGATAATGTTGTATTCTCTTCAGCAAAATACACGTTGAAAAGGGAAGGCCTCTCTTCATCCATTCCCTTAGGTCTTTCTTTACAAACAAAACCTTTATTTCTAGGAAAAGAGTAAGCAGTACAGACAAAATAAGGAAATAACCCAGGGCTGTGCAGCAGAGCCTGCTGCAGTCCCTCAGCCGATCTCACTCTTGCAGAGCTACTCTCGAGCTGGGAGGACATGCTGTCTCTTGGGAGGAGAGAGGAGCCTTTGCAGCTCCTGGGGCTGCCGGGAGGCTGTGCTGGAGGGGCCGTGGGACACGGAAATCTCTCCATCGGCTACGCTGCAACATGGCATTAATATTCCAAAATGAGCCAAACGCAGCGATCCAGCAAAACGATGACGGTTGACATCACTAAATAGCGGAAGGAAAAGTGGGAGGAGGAAGCGGGGCGTTAGGTCTTACAAGAGCTGCTCTTTAATTACCTGAGGGTGCCCGTTTTTTTTTTACGGAGAAGATTTAGGAGTCCAACAAATGGATTCTTCCCCAGGCATGCACAGCATTTAATGGTTAAATACAGCATGCAGTTTTAAAGACCGCATAAAAATCAATCAGCCGTAAGCAGGGAAAACAGCGCATGCTTTACTGACATGGATGTAGCCATACTGAAACTGTTCTAGCATCATACAGGAGGGAACTATCCAAACTGGCAGGGGTCCCATGGATCCTCTAACAGCCTTTCTAGTTATAACTTCCAGCATTTTAAAACCTGGTTTTGGCAAATTTTTCAAACAACATTTATTTTGGTTTACACATAGCATGAGACATTAAAAGAGCATTTTGCAAAAGCAAGCATAAGCAACTGAGCTTTTTTACAGCCAGCAGGTCCAACACTTCTTTTTTTCCAGTCCG
Source organism: Struthio camelus (assembly GCF_040807025.1). Lineage (NCBI taxonomy): Eukaryota > Metazoa > Chordata > Aves > Struthioniformes > Struthionidae > Struthio > Struthio camelus. Next base: position 10,256,101 of record NC_090957.1, on the reverse strand, counting down.
TACTTTTATCTCCCATCCCAAAAAATAAATTAAAACCATCTCCTGGCCCTGCTCTTAGACATTCAGAAGCGATTAGGTCTTCTGCCCGCATGAGTGTTAAAAATCTCAGCCAAGCAACACAAACCGACAGCTTACAAAGCGGCTGTGCGTTCCTGGCCTCACATACGCGTGCTGCGCTTCTCTCCCGGTCACCTTTCTCCCCGCGAAACGGCTCGAAGGGACAGCGCCTCCAGACAACACTGTCTTCACGTCCCCTTCTCGGCAGGCCACCGGGAAACTACCAAGTCCTAAGAGCAAAGCTGCTGTTTGTGGCTTTGGTGTGCCGGTGCTGCAGGATGTGCTTCGGTGTTGCGGCCAGGGTTTTGGAAGGGCCAAGCCTTCCAAACATCGCTAAATCAGGTCACGCACAAATAGGATTTTTTTAAGGAAGTAACGCATTCAGAGCTTGCAAACGTTACAGACCTTGCACTGTCCCAGGATTTAAAAACGCACAGGGATAAACCAAAAGAACCACCACTAAAGCCCATTTATATTCTTTCTTGAGAACACCACAAAAATCATCTTAAATTATCTTTAGAGGAGCAGCCAGGATATCCTCAGTGTGTATTTCAGTGGCTTGCCTTGAAATTGTTGCTGAGCTTAAATATATTCTTTTGCTATTAAGAAAAAGCACAATTCTGTGGAGATGGAGTGTGGCTGTGCGCACAGGTCTTAGGGAGATCTTTCTTTTAATTTCATACTTACATATTAATGCTCTTGAAACGCAAAAATATGCCTGTGTGCTCCCACGTGCCCCTGCGGACTCGTGCCAGCTGTGAAGATTACGTATGTCAGAGAAGGTGAACTCACTGCCCGCAGGATCAGTGAAGAGCGCTCGTTCCATGGAGGCACACTAAGTGGTTTAGATTAAGAGTATTTGGAGAAAAAATATCCAGAGTGGAAATACCGCCCTCCTTAGCACCCCTGGCAGCAGGTAGAATGACTCAGCAGCATCAAACAAGGCAATTTTCTTCAAAATCTGCAGTGAGACCTGTCTCAAGACACAAACATAAGTCTGTCTCGGCCACTATTTAAACTGGCCACCACTGGCCATACGGCAGTACAGATGTTCACACCCATCACCTGTTTTCTCTCACATTTTCATTGCCGCCAAAGAGATAAATAAGCACCCGAGACCAGGGGATGCTGCTGGGGCATCCGGGTTTGTTGCAGCATCTTGGTCCTAAAGAAACGGCACACAACTTGCAGAGCGTCTCTCTGCGAGCCAGATTCCCACATGCGGTGTGGCGACGTACGCATCTGGATTTTCTATAACGGACGGACAGAAGAGATCATGAACTGTCTAGACAGTGCAGCTGGGTTCTTACAGGCAGAAGGAATTTAAGTATCACAGCAACAGAGGCAGCGCGCAAAGCTGGGATGGGGAATTCATCTGACTCTTGTCACAGCTCGCTTGCATGTCTTTTCACCTCTACAATTCCCCTTCTGAAAAATAAAATCACATCTTCCCCTTCCACTTTACATCTCAAGGTTGCTCAATTTAGAAAGCTTTAAGAACGTGGGTACCTGACATAGGAGATGTGCAAGTACTGAATAATGCTACACGAAATGTGCTATTTAGGAATTATTTACCACTTTCTACTTGCAAATACAGTAGCTGAAAGGCTTTGTAGCACCGATCTCCACTGTCGTGCCCAGAAAAATGACATCAGAAAGACGGCTGGAAAAATGATCAAGAAGGCCTCAATCTTGAATTCCTCAATTTTAAACTGCAGACAGCTAACCATTTCAATAAATAAAACAGTTTTTATACTTTCACACAAGGTATTATTGAACAGATCAAATATAATGGGAGTGCCAAGCACTTAACATTACGCAACTGTTATGACTATTTTCACCACCTGCCAATAGAAAGCTCTCCAAGTCATACAAATTCATTAAATTATTACACACAGTTCCTCATCTAATTAAGGCTCACAATTATTTAAGGCTCAACAGTGAAAGCAACTGAACTGGAGTCATTCAGGAAAAAAAGGAAGAAATATGAGAGAGAAATTAATCGTAACAGGGTCATATCTCCTGCTAAAAGCTAAAAATCTTTTCCTTTTAATTTCTAATTGTGACTTCAGGCTTTAAGGGGAAGAAACTATGATTAGGCTAGTTATTAAGATATAAATTTGTGGAAGGGAAGGTTATAAAATCTAACAGGGTACCAAGCATGCAGCGCGAGAGTTTCACTGCATCCCATGTCCTCGGGGGCTAAACGTGGCTCTGAACCACAGGCAGTTCCATCTGAACATGAGGAAAAACTTCTTGACTGGGAGGGTGAGAGAGCACTGGCACAGGTTGCCCAGAGAAGTAGTGGAGTCTCCTTCCCTGGAGATATTCAAAACCCGTCTGGATGTGATCCTGGGCAACATGCTCTAGAGGCCCCTGCTTGAGCAGGGGGGTTGGACTAGATGATCTCCAGAGCTCCCTTCCAACCGAAACCATTCTGTGATTCTGTAAATGAAACCCCGGGTATTGGCACTCCACGATGGGAACAACATGGCTCTAAACCCCTCAACAACTTAGAAAACAGGATCTACAAAAAGTTAACAGCATCAAAATTTTCCATCTAATTTTCGTTGGAAACAATCAAATAGCTTTTTTGTAATATACTCAGTGATTTAAATTAAAAGCTCCTTAGCAATCAGCCACGTTAAAGCAGGTGAAACATCTTTGAAAGTTGGCAACTAGCATGCTTGGAAGTGGAATTTGCTGTTGTATTTTCTGAGAGTGAAACCAAAAAAACTAACCCCAAACCAAAGCAAAACCAACCTGACTCTTGCAATGCTGGGCTTGTATCATCCCTCACCAGCAGTATATTGCCCTTTACTCATGGGATCCTTCCCCTCTAACTCATTAGCTTCTATTTATTAAATCTAACCTTGTGTGAATTATTCTAAATAAAAGATTCATTATTGCAGATTTTTTTTAATCCTGATCAGCTTCAGAACAGAATAACTCGTCTGCCAATTAAGCCAGGGTTACATCCAGACAGTTTTAATTCTGATGGATGAAAAATGGATTACTTTAGCATAACTGTGATCTTCTTTTAATAACTAACAGATCAAGCACAGCAGAGCCACCTTCCTATTTAGAAAGTATCAATGGAAAAAATCATCAGAACACACAACTTTTCATACTCATGCCTGAAATAACACTACACTTCCGATATTCAAACTCTTTGTCCTCAGATGGGGAGTAACTCCGCTCCCTACGTCTGCTGCAAACACAGGGGTGTTGCACCTACTTGGCAACTTTCTGATACAAAAGCAGCAAACCAAGTTTGTTCTTCCCCTTGCATTATAACCCCATCACAGTTTCGGGGTAACCCTGACGTAACGTTACAGCTAGCAAGCAGAGAACATAATCCAAATTCCGAGTCTTGGATGCTGGATCACAGGGACAGCTTACACTCTCCAAATGATTTGTGAAGCAGGAAGGAAATAAAATGAGATGGACTATTTTTCTGTAATATAACCCTTGTTAGTCAATCTGCAGCTGGTAGTTAAGTGCTTCCTTTTCCTCCCTAAATATAGACGAAATGCTCAGCATGGAACAACTTCACTGTCTTTCACCCAACCTCTTGAGCCTTCTGCAAGCACCGTCAGGATGTGCGTAAAGCCCTCACCTTCCAGCAGAGCCCCCAAGGCACAGACAGAGGCGGAGCTGGAAAGCCTAGTGGAAAGGAAGAGACTGATTCTCTCTTTGCTGGAAACCTTTCTTCATCGATGGACAGTGATGAGCACCTTTGGCCAGGTACCATCTCTCCCCATCCACTTGAATTCAAAACCACCACATCTGCCTCAGGTGCCAAAAAGCTCAGTACCACATCTTTCTGAGGCAACAACAAAAGACATACAAATAGGCAAATGCCAGACAGCTCTTGGCTAAGGGACATCTCTCCTGTCATCTCCTCCAGAAGAGGAAGGGGAGGAGACTCATGTCCTTAAAAACATTACTTTTCCCCAACCAGTCTTCCAATAGTCTCAAAGGAAGGAAACCTCATCGATGGCAGGGCTGCCTAGCTGTTGGATGATACCCTCCTGCTCGTGGCCTCAGAGAGGAGGGAAAACATAGTCTCGCTGACCAAACGATCTACAGAACATTTCCTAAAAGCAGCTGACTTGTTTCATTTTACAGCTTGTTCTCAGAGAGCAGAGGAAACCTGCTTGCTATGGTGCCACTGAATGTCTACTGCAACCCTATGGCACTGGAGAATGCAAGACCTAATCCAGATGGCATCCAACTGGGAAATAACACAAGAGATAAGAAAAGGGAGGTGTGGGGCACAATTACTGTGTCTAGATCAAACAACCCTAAAGAACGTTTGGATCCAGGGTATGGACTCAGACCTCCTTGTAAAAGGCATGTTTATCTGTTTATTAAGGCAAAAAGGACCACTGCAGCAACTTTTCTGAGCTCATTCATTTCACCGTTATCTGAGACTTGCACATAACGGCAAAGGGATGGGATTTCAAGCCTATTCACTGTGCTAAAGTTTGCCTAATTGACATGGAAATCAAACCTGGTATCACAGGAAAGAGGCAGGGATGCTTCCATATATTAACAAACAAGCTCAGGACACAAAACGGCAGCAGAACACAACACAAATTGCACTAACGAGCAACTCATGACTGTAAAGCAACAGGGAGAGCAGGGCTGGAAAACAACACCCTCACAAAAGCGAGCTAGATATTTAAATCAACATAATAGCATATAATTGGCAGGTAAGAGCTTCAACACAATGGAGAGTGTGGCAAGTATAAGTGTAAAGCAAATACAACAAAGAGGAGCAGACGGTTTTATTTTAGAAATTACTGGGATGATAAGTCTCATTCAGAAAAATGCTGCAAGGCATCTGCAGCACTTTCTCCCTTATTAGCCACTTGTTCCGATCATCTCAAGGATATATTTATTGTTACAGCCCAAGGAAAACCAGCTGCCTAAGTTCTCTCTCTGGAAAAGGTTACTAGAATTATTGTTAAATTATAAAGTTGTTGCTGTCTCAGTATCTCGGCCAATTAGTTCAAAAGCTCTGTAATAAATTCAATTTTTGGACTTTGGTGTTTATAGGATTTGTTACAAAGCAAATATAATTACTCAAGAATTTAGTGCTATTGCCAAAGGAAAAAAAAATCAAAGAGGATGGAGCCACAATACACTGGGCATCTCTCAACGAGAGATGAAAATCAGCTTGCAAAAAGGGGACTAGAAAGTCAGGAGAGAGGCACAGAAAAGACAAGCCAGATCAGTTCTCACACACACGGGAGCGCACCACAACCCAAAGGCAGGTTGCATCCAAGGCTCACTATTCTCGCTTGCGTACCATGGCCACGGGGCTCAAGGGATCCTTAAGAAGCTGATACCCAGTCGGTCTCAAAAAAGCAGAAATAACAGTAGCTAATGGCTTTCAGGTCAGGGTGCGTGGGACATAGGACTTCTGTGGATTATTTTTTAGGGGTTTGGGAAGGGTAACTGTGGAAAACAAATGTTTTGATAGCAGGCTTAAATGCAGTAGACTTTTTAAGGTCATACTGGAGAGTGCAGTCCTGAAAGTCAGATCCAAAGCTCACTGAGATAAGGGGAAGTCATTTTACTTATTTTCTGAGATTTTTCTAGTTTTCAATTTTAGAAAGAAATTCTGAAATCAGGAACCTACTTCACATCAGAAAAAGGGGTGGAGGCGAGGGGGAGATTTGGAAGCCTAATGCCAGAGTTCTAAGACACTAAAGCACCTCAAAAAAACTAAGAGATCCTATCTCTGTATCTCCTCTTGACTTCCTGAGATATGAAAATTTCACTAGACTTATAAACTGCAGTTTCCTCTACCTAAATCCCTTTTTCTGCCTAAATCCCTGGCCTTAAGAGACTTCAGAGCCTAAGTCCTCAACTACTATTCAGTGAGTAAGCAGGTGCCAATCAACAATTCTCCTTCAGACAAGGAGCAGAGGCTATAATCAAGATGCATTATTTCTCTGACATTTGCAGGTTCTTTTGTACAGGCTGGCATTTGAATACTGGCTTTTAAAATTATTAATATTATTATTGTTTGAATACCTCAAAACTCAGATTTAGCACAACACAATCAAATAAATCACATCTGTTAATGATTTTTATTACCCTCTTCCTGCAACTCCTTAACTTCTGATTTTAAAGATACCTTTGGTTTTGCAATTACTCAGTAGTTTGATTGTTCCCCCATGGCAGGTTTTCTGCAAATAACACAGACTGACAAATTTTATTCTCCACTGGAGCCTGAAATCCAGAATTAAAAGTAATAGGAATAAATTTAGGTTTTATTAGTTATTTTAGTACCCAAGTATAGATTGCTTCCAAAAGACGCCCCCTTCTAATGGATTTGGAAAGCAAAGCAGCTGTTGAATTCCTCCTGGGCTGGTATGAATCCATTCTTGTTACTAATGATGTTGCTTAAATTATGCATCAATAACTTAAGGGGAAATTTGTTTCCTTTCTTTCCCTGAGCCTTTCACCTTAGAACGGAACAGGATCTTTTGTATTCAAGGATTTGCTCAGGCATAGTTGCCAGTGGCAACACCTGAGCCTTAGACTGTAAATAAAGCAACTTTAAGGTGAGTTAAAACAAAAATACTGTCAGGTATCCCATTTTTTTTTTCTTCCCTTTCATATCTACTCCCATATAGGAAAAAAATACGGGTTACTGTCTCTGCGATTTGCTGAGAGTTGAAAACTCTCCGCTGGGAGTTTTCAACAATGAGATTCTAATTATTTTCAAACACTGTTTAAAAATATTTCTCATCTTCTGTAAATGGTGTTTTTAAGCTGTTATTCACTGTGTGTACTGTGGAACGGTCAGAATCACCTTGTAGGTAAAGCTATATAACAACACCCACTAAAACCAGCTCCCCACTTAAACAAGGGATGAGAGAGAGCACATGACTTCAGCAAACACACGGGAAGTATATGCAAAGAGCAAAATCATCACAATTAGCATAATAAGTGGGTGCTCCATCAGTTGCTTAGCTAGCACATTATTATATGTTTCTTATTATCCTTCTATTAAGCTTTTCTGGAACTCAGAATACCAAATTGTACTTGATATTTTTCATATCCTGCATCCTTTAAAATTAATTAATTTTTCAGCATTTCACTTGTATTTATAAACACAATCAACCGAATTTGAAAGGAACCTAAGTTTCAAAGAAAACATACATATACTACTGAAACACGCCTGGCCTGCAAAGCACCCTAGTAGCATAAGGGATGCTGGCCTGGTGCCAGAAGGCAGTTCTACAACCTTTGCTCCACCATTAGGATGGAGAGGGCATACAAAAATTATGCCAGTTATTTCATTTTCCCTTTGAAACAAGTTTTACAGAAAGGCATTTCCGATTTAAAAAGGAAGCCATCCTAGGTTAACATCCACGTATCAGTTTGTCTTTCGCCCAAATCATTTCTCCAAAGGAAGAAAAATGTTATCCCAACTCTGACTGAAAGGAATAAGGAAGGCTACAATTTTGGTAGGTATCACAAAAATCCAGGAGAGGAAGAACAGGACCCTAAGCTACTCTGAACTGTAACTTCCTTACTGAGCACTACACACAGTGGGGCAAGAAAATAGCGGTACATACTGCTGGAGAAAAGGCTATGGGACAAGACAAAAAGAACTGACCCACCCCAACCAGATTTGTTCTTGCCCTTCTCAAAATTCAAAGCAGTGAGTGTGACAGAAAGTACAAATGATACTGTAATGAGCTCTTCTTGCAACCGTTAAGTGCTTCTTGCTTGCACCACCAAGGAAGTGCTGTGAGTTAGCAGGACCAGCCAAATCCTGCAGTGGTTTTATTAACTAGTCCGCAGAGTTCTCTGCGGTACATGGGAAAAGATTTTTTTTCCTCCAAACTATTCATTTAACTTTAGAGGGAAAATTTGTTGGAACAGAGCGATCTCGCGTCCAAGTAGGAGATAGTTATTGTGCCTGTTACGCCCTGGCACAGAGGAGTCTTACCTTCTTGTGAGCTATCAGGAGACAGTTGGAGTGTTCGTGTTCACACGCAATTTCATAGTCCGGGATGAGGTCAGCCAGCTCCTGAACGAAATGCACCACCTCTTCATGCCAGGGGACGTTGGCCATGGTTAGGTTGCTGGCTGAGCTTTCACCACAATACGTCACTCCCTGACAAGAAACACAGAAACCGTTACCGTCTTTTTACTCCTCTCAAGTTTAGGGCAGTCCCTGTATGCCAATCACACCACTGAAAATGGTCTATTTTGGCCCCCTATCCACCCTTTCACATTGTGTCTTGTGCAAAGGCACTGGGATTTTGCAGATATTCTCAAAACTGGCCTCTTCCACAGAGAAAAATCACCAAACCGCTGTATGCTTAGGTTTTCCCAGAAGTGAAACACAGGTTATTCTTTCTCCTGGAAAAAACAGTTTTAAAAGCATCAAATGGATGGCACTTGTGTGCCTAAGCTACCAAGAGATATTCAAGAACGTCACTTAGTGTTTACAAAGAAGTGTAACGTGTCTGGAAGAAAGGCTTGCAAAATGCGAGTTCAACAAGTCCATACATAACTGCCCTACGTGCTGTAGAAGTCTCTAAAGTCCCCTCCCCTCTTTAGCTGAGGGTATGATTTCTGCCACTACTCTTTATTATCCACATGAATCTCTTTCCAACCCCTCGTAAAAGAATCATGTATGTCATCCTCCCTAACCATGCTCCAGGGAAGCTCTGCTAGCCTTATAGTGCTGGCTCTCCCTGCTTCCAGCTGTTAAATTTAATTATCAGACAGTTAAAACAGCCTGTCTACCTCCTGCTACTTTCGCTTGTAGACAATCGCTGCAACTGCCCCAGACCAAGATGATTTTGGTAATGAAGGTTAAAGATAGCCCATACGCTCAGAAGTCTTATTTTCTGTCTTTCTTATAGTACCTGTGTAGCGAGAACCAGGTAACCATAACTAGCCCTGTGCTACCAGAACATGCATTTTTGCAGTTGCAATGTACTGGAGATTTTGAATTAAATACTCTTTACATAACAGTTTGGATCTGGAGATCTCAAGGTTCTGTGATTACAGGTCATTTTACAGAACAAGCAGGACCCTCCCTGTGTTTCTTTAAAAAATGGGCATTTGCAAAGCATAATCTATCCACACATATTAGCTGGGCAGAGTTCCACAGGGCACCAGTGCACAGATCATGCATTGGCAGAGATGTGGTTTACTAGGAGAAAGTAGATGCAGACGCTGGCAGCGTAGCAGCAGCTTGAGGCCAGAGAAATAGCAGATTTTTTAAATACCTTTCCTTCCAAAGAAAAGGGGGAAAAAATCTCTTTGCAAGTGTGCAAAACATCTTTCTCTTCTCTGCATGCGCACAAAACGTGCAGTTCCTGAGAGCGAGCACAAAGAGTAAAACCACTAAAAAAATTTAAATGGCATGAGCGTTGGATGTCTCTGAAACTTGAGATCTTCTGAAGATAAATGTCAACTGTAAGTGCAAACCACAGGGAAAGAACCAGGTTTTAGAGGTGCAAAAGCTGTAAATTTGCATGCTCCACTGCTTATCCAGTGCCATTTCACACATGGCGTTCTTTAAACAGCCTTCCCTAAACCAGAAACAACTCCATGGAGGCAAAAGCATCTTCATCAGGGTAAAAACAGAGTTCCCCTCCAGTAGAGGAAACAGGCTTTCCTCCTGCCCCTCTACTCTTCTAAGCTGGTTTTCTACAGAAACCAGCAAGTGAAAACCTCTGGGAGGGAGGGACGTGGCCTTGCCTGTTTTTACAGCCTGGGGAAAAAAAGGAGACTAAGATTTGCACAGGGACATGGAGGAGGCAGCGGGGAACAAGGATGGGAGCCCTGGACAGCACCTTGGCACTGTTGCCCTACCAAAACCTCATTGGCCTAATTCAGCCTCCTTTGCCTCTGGTCTGCTTCTTTTCACTGCAGCAGCACCCTGTCGACTGCCAGTTAGAACAGCACATAGCAGAACTGTAAGAGAAAATTCCCAGGCTAGATAAAGGTCCTGCTCTTTTCTGGTTTTCATTCACTCCTCAGGAGCCCCGAGAAGAGGCAGAAGGATCCAAGCCACTCAGCAGTGAGCTCCCAGTTTAAAGGCAACCATGGCTCAGACTGCAAGAGCTCATTTGTGCAGAGCTAGCTCTGCCCCTGCTATGCATCTGTTTTCACAGATTTAATATTCCACAATGAACATCGATACTGGCATGAAAACGAACATGAAACCTCAGAAGACCACGAGATTTTAGAAATCAGGTGAAGAATTCCACTTAACCTCCTATGTCTAGCTGAAGAAACACAAATCACCCACTTCCAAGCCTATTTGTAGTTTTCTGGCTCTGTATCAGCAGCATTATCTGCATGGATTTCTGTAGATAATTCACTGAATGCTTTTCAGCGTGTGGTGATACCATTTTAATGAAGATGTTGACTAGGCTTCTCCTTGCTTTTCCCCCCACACTTCACGTAAATGAGAAGACAGCTGGGCATTCGGTGCTCTTGACCCCCATTAAAAAGAAGAGAGAGTAGGGGCATTTATCCAAACTGCTCAATATTCCCTCACCTTAAACTGGCCTCTGAGCACACACGTGACAGTGCCTGAACAAATCTGGGCTGAGGGAGTCCAGGCCAAGAACAAGATACAAAAATAGCGTTGGCAAAGTAAACTGGCCCAAATCTGGCCCTAAGAAACAAGGAAGGATCAGGGAGGTAGTAGGCACTGCATGAGGACAGGACATGGAGGCAGATGCTCTCATACCCGTCAGGCAGTTTGCAGGAGCTAAGCGAGCAACTCAAAGCCCATTAATTATACACCTTCAGGTTAGCCAGTGCAAACACCTGAGGGTACAAATACATAAGCAGAGAGGAAGGTTATCAGTTAAGGGGTGGAATGGCAATGCCAAATGCAATTAAAACAAACCAAAAACCAAATACCTTCCAAGCACTTGCTCTGAGTGTTACTGTTCAGAACAGGATCAGCGAGGAAGAACTGCTCTAATCTTTCCTTGTCGTTAGGCATTTTAAGAGAACAAGTGAGAAGGGGGGCAGGGCTACTGAGTTGTATCGTGAAGGACTGATCTTTAAATCTGTATTCACTGGCACAGTCCTGGACACCTGAAAAATCTCTTTGGCCTTCTTTAAACTATATGCACACAAGTGTCCACTGCTCATTTAATGAACTCACAGATTGATTCCCAGTGTTGAAGACTGCTATACACTAAGTACATAGGCAGACACCCAAAACCATAAATGCTTGTGTAAAAACTCACTACAGCTCACATTAATCTCGCATCCTTTTGCTTAAATTAATTCAATAAATATTGGGAACTGTTTGAAAAAAAGGCCATCTATAACTCCATCTCTTGCACACACACAAGGAAGAAGAAAATCCAGGCTTAAGCTGGTGCTACAGAAAACTTTTCTTGCTTACTTATGTGCAGAATTTATTTCATCACATTAAAAAGCAGCTTGTGCTTTTTGGTCAAAGGCCATTAGAACAACCTAAGAATTTATATAATCCTACCAATCAGTTAAGAGTCCAGGCTGCTTTGTGAAATGCTGAAAAAGCTGAAGTAATTGCCACAGCAAGAACACTCACAGGAAGCATCGAGGGTAAGACTAATTTGTGCTGATTGTGGATCTCACATCTGCCTGCTGCCTGTCAGCTAGGAGGGCAGCCCCATTGCTTGCTCACCTGCCAAAGACCTCCAGCCTCTCCTATCGCTTCTACCTTGCTGACTTTGCACCAATAAAGGCTGCATAGCGCTGATGAAACTTCTACCCCAATCCAAGACAAAGAGTGCCCACGGGACCCGTCAGGCAGGCTGACGTCACGAGGGCTAGAACTGCAACATGTATCCTTTTGAGGTTGCAAGGGACCTCTGGAGATCAGCTAGTCCTACCTCCCTGCTCAGGTAGAGTCACCTAGAAGAGGTTGCCTAGGACCATGTCCAGACGGGTTTTGAATATCTCCAGGGTAAGAGATTCCACAGCCTCTCTGGATAACCTGTGCCAGTGCTCTGTCACCCTCCCAGTAAAGAAGTTTTTCCTTATGTTCAGATGGAACTTCCTGTGGTTCAGTTTCTGCCTGTTGCCTCTTGTCCTGTCACTGGGCACCACACAGAAGAGTCTGGCCTATGAACTTATATCTTCCCTTCAGATGCTTAAACACATTCATCAGACCCCACCCTCAGCCTTTCCTCATAGGAGAGATGCTCCAGTCCCTACATCATCTTCATAGCCCCCTGCTGGACTCTCTCCAGTAGTGCCATGCCTCTCTTGCACTAGGGAGCCCACAACTGGACACAGTACTCCAGCTATGGCCTCACCAGTGCTGAGGAGAGGGGCAGGATCACCTCCCTCCACCTGCTAGCAATGCTCTGCCTAATGCAACCCAGGATACCTTTTGGCCTTCTTGGCCACAAGGCCACACTGCTGGCTCATGCTCAACTTCCTGTCCACCAGCACTCCCAGGTCCTTCTCTGCAGAGCTGCTTACCAGCAGGTCAACCCCCAACCTGTACTGCTGCATGGGGTTCTTCCTTCCTAGACACAGGACCCCGCACTTGCCTTTCTTGAACTTCAGGAGGGTCCTCTCCATCCAGCTCTCCAGCCTGCCCAGGTCCCTCTGAATGGCAGCACAGCCCTCGCGTCTATCAGCCACTCCCTCCCAGTTGTGTAGCATCAGCAAACTTGCTGAGGGTGCACTCTGCCCCCTTCATCCAGGCCATTGATACTGGACCCAGCATTCACCCCTGGGGGACACCACTAGCTACAGGCCTCCAACTAGGCGCTCTGCCACTGATCGCAGCCCTCTGAGCTCGGCCATCCAGCCAGTTCTCAATCCACCTCGCTGTCCACTCATCCAGCCCGCGCTTCCTGAACTTGCCTATGAGGATGTGATGGGAGACAGTGTCTAAAGCCTTGCTGAAGTCACTGCTCTGCCCTCATCTACCCAGCCAGTCATCCCCTCACGGAGGGCTATGAGGTTGGTCAAGCATGATTTCCCTTTGGTGAATCCATGCTGACTACTCCTGATCAACCTTTTTGTCCTTGGAAATGGTACCTAGGATGATCTGTTCCATCACCTTTCAGGGGATGGAGGTGAGGTTGACTGGCCTGTAGTTCCCTGACTCCTCCTTCTTGCCCTTTTTGAAGACTGGAATGACATTTGCTTTCTTCTAATCCTCAGGCACCTCTCCTGGTGGCCATGACCTGTCAAAGACGATGGAGAGTGGCCTTGCAACAACATCATCCAGTTCCCTCAGCACTCATGGACGTATCCCATCAGGGTCCGTGGACTTGTGTATATCTAGTTTGCTTAGGTGTTCCCTAATCACATCCTCCTCCACCACCAAGGGAAAGCCTTCCTTTCTCCAGGCTTTCTCCCTGCTCTCCAAGGCCTGAGATTCCTGAGGGCCAGTCTTGCCAATAAAGACTGAGGTGAAGAAGGCATTCAGTATCTCTGCCTTTCCTCTATCCTTTGTCATCAGGGCCCTCGCCCCATTTAGCAGCAGGCCCACGTTCCCCTAGTCTTCCTTTCGTTACTGACGTATTTATAGAGGCTTGTTTTGTTGTCCTTGACAACCTCTGCCCAATTGAACTCGAGATGGGCCTTGGCCTTCCTTGCCCCACACCTGCATACTTGGACAATGTCCCTTTATTCCTTCCAGGTTACCTGTCCCTCCTTCCACCTTCTGTATACTTCTTATGTTTGGCCATTCTTCAGCTTGGAGGAAGTGATCCTTGCCTATCAACTAGCCTCCTTGGATCCCTCTTCCTTCTAGGACCCTATCCCAGGAGATTCTTCCAAGTAGGTCCCTGAAGAGGCCAAAGTCTGCTCTCCCGAAATCTAGGGTTGTGATCCCACTCTTTGCTCTGTTCCCTCCTCTCAGGCTAAGGTTGCCCCCAGCCTTTACATCTCCAGCCAGCCCTTTTTTTTTTTGTAAGTATGAGACCGAGTAAGAGCATCTCTCCTTGTTGCCTCCTCTATCACCTGTATCAGGAAGTTGTCATCAAGGCTTTCCAGGAACCTCCCAAATTGCTCATGCCCTGCTGTGTTGTCTTCCCAGCAAATGTCAGGGTGGTTGAAGTCCCCCATGAGGACCAGAGCTTGTGAACATGAGACTATTTCCAGATATCTCTAGAAGGCCTCATCTACTACTTTTTCCTGATTAGGTGGCCTGTAGCAAACTCCAACAACAGTGCCACGTTAGGCTGCCCCTTAATCCTTACCCATAAGATCTCGGTCAGCCCATCATCCAGCCCTAGGCTGAGCTCCACACATTCCAGCTGCTCTCTCATATAAAGCGTGACGACCCCTCCTCCCTTGCTGGCCTGGCCTGTCCTTCCTAAAAGCCTGCATCCATCCACTGCAGCATTCCAGTCATGTGAGCTATCCCACCACGTCTCTGTAATTGCAATGAGATCATAGCCCTGTGTCTGCACATAGATCTCTAATTCCTCCTCTTTATTTCCTGTGCTTCATGCATCTGTAACCTCAAAACTAGTCACTGAATTAAGAAGCGATATTGCTCAAAAGATTTTTCATCTATGATTTAACTGTCCATCTGCATTAAATTAGCAGAGACATAAAGGGTTCTTGTGGCAGTTCTTACTCTACCTCCCTTCACAATCATCTGTTACACCAAATAGACTGAAGGAGAAAGCGCTGAGGTGGAACATGTATTCCTATTGTGCCTTACATTAAGCCAAGACATGAGCACTGCAGGTTTATATGATTTACTTGCAACAGAAGCTCAAGTCCTATAGGTAATTGCAATATCCATTCTCCGCTGCAGCTTAGTCGATGCACTGAGATGGCCACTACTCAATGAACCCAGCTCCTCAAACTCTCCAAAAACTGTACTAGGACAAAGCAATTCCTTCTAATCTCAGTCTCATAATTTTGTGATTAGTTGCTCTATTAATTTGGAGATTCAATCACTTGAACCTCCCAAATTTGATTTAGTTTTAGCTGTGACCTCAATTTCACTACTGCCTTGTCCCATCTTTAATTAGCTTACTAAAATTCTCATAAATTAGCTCAGCAGTGCATGGCTTGCTAAAGTATCTTTTTTGTTTATTTCTTCCTTTCCAGCTAAAATTCATAAAAGGCTCATAGAACTAGTTTAACCTGTCATATTGCAACACAGGTCACAAACCCAAGGGCACCCACAAGGGTAAATTCACATTAAGAAACTTGGCTCCTCTTCCCGACAAATGCTCAAATCCCCCATAACTCTCCAGGTAGTTTTATCAACTTTGCTCTTTGGTTGAGCTATTTTATTCCAGTCACAACATCCTATCAAGCATGGGTCTTTAAAATAGAGCACACACAATCCTGTGGATGATTATGTTTCGAGTTCTTATGTTTTCTCTGCAAAGAACACTTCTATTTCTTTTAAATGGTATTTGCAACTGCATTATGCTCATGGCACCTGGTCTGGTCTAACATTACATTCTCAGGACCTAATTCAGCTACATTAAAGTTGAATGTGTCATGTCCAGCATTAAACAGGGACAGGTTCTTTGCAAACATTTAAAATTAGAGCAAGGTGAAACACAGCGCCAGGCAGATTCTTAAACAGGGCTACAGAGAAACAGCATCATGCTAATTAGAAACCATACAAGTTCTGGAAGCAATTGCTTTCTCATTTTTTAATTTATGATGGACCTCCTCTATTAATCTGCCCAAGCAAAGGCTATTAAAGCGGCGCACCATAACTCAGAGCCAGTGTGGAAACAGGTTCGCTGTGCACAACAGAAGACAAGCTGGGGGAGCGCTAAACAGGGAAGTACATTAATTTTTTAGCCCAGCTCTGAAAGTCTGGGAAAGATTTTAAATGTGCTTATATTAGAGCAGCCAGCCACGCAAATAAAGGGATATGTATCTCCAGAGTTCAGCTGTATAGACACAGCTCCATATAGCAGTATTTTCCCTCGTTCATTATACAGATTATGATTTGAGCAGCATGAAAAATGTATGACTACAGAGGGGGAAAATTCTTAGGAAGCTACAACATGACTCATTCCTTTAATAAACTTCAAAGATATCATTTACAAGCAAAAAAAGCACACAGGCAAATGGAATAACTAAGTACTTGGATGGCTGATTAATTCGCATGCACAAATCAATGAAAATCAGCTTAGCAGCACACAGAATGAAAGCACATCAGCTTTCAACTTCCTCAAGCTTCTTAAAACTTGAGTTAATTAACAGTGCTGATACCACTTATAAAACACGAACAGTTGATTAGGGCGGTCATGTTATATTTTTCAGTAATATATGAAGACAGTTATTAAGACATCGACTATTAAAAAAAGAAACCATTCTATTGTACACCACAGTTCCTATATTAACTTCCGTGCAGTAGAAACATCATTGATGCTGCCTCTTAATTACTTTTTAATATGGGTGTTTTTAGCATACTAATTATGCTACGCAGCTTTTGACAAATACCTTGAAACGCAGAGGCCTGTTGAAAAGCATCTCAAATACTCTTGGTTATGCTGGTAAGAATCCAAAGCAACTGCACTGAGCCTGCTCTGGATTTACATGCTGCCAAAACGGAGCTGAACATTCACAACTGTATTTAAGTAACGTCTTGTGCCAAGATAATTATCACTGGGGTGACTGAGACACACGAGAAGCCCATGACGCCTTCTGCTCAGCGCATTTCTTCCACTGAGATCTGGCTCCTCGCCGGAGATCTCAGCAGCCACCAATCATTTTAATCCGCAGGGCTACGAAGGAAGATTACTAGGGAACTAAATATGACAGAGCTTTGTTTCTTTCCTCAGATAAACTCCAGGCTTCCCAACTTAACTATGGAACAAGAGAATGTTCTTAACTTCTAGCCCACAAATTAAAAATTTGTTAAATTGAGGCCTGTGAAATAACAGAAGAACAAAGTGCGGTCCAAGTGCTTCAGATAACTGCTGAGTGACAGAGCCACTGTTCAAAAATTGGGACACTCTTGACTAAAGACAAACATAAACTGCCTCAAATGACATGTTGATAGATCACACTCCCTGCAATAAAAATGCTTATTACTTGGGCATCACTGTCGTTTAAATTATATACACAAGCTCTCATGCATGTCTGCTCCTCATTGGAATGGATTTGGGCTCAATGGTTGTATTTTAACAGTCATTTTCAAATTGACTTAACAAAGGACATCAGCTTATTGTGTTAGTTGGATCTGAAAGGCAGGAGTGGAAATGGTTAGCCATGCAGCAAAGCCACAATATTGTAACACAAGCTCTCCAGCTACGACACATGTACGGCTACACGCAGATCTGTGCTGCAACCACTCATAAATCTTCAGAGACTTCCTTGAAGTCAAAGGATCTCCTTATATAAAGGCTAAACTCTGAGATGCTGGTCACAAAATTTCACTCCAGCTTTTTGAAATGGACTACGTAGATATTGAAAGACAAATGTCTACTCTTAAAATCACTCAAATCCCTGCTCCTTACACCCTGTAAAGAGAGAATGCAAAGAGGGAGTAGGAAGAAGTAGACTTCAAGCTAGGCAGTGACTTGCTTTGCTACAACCCGCTCCCACAGTGCTTCAGTTTCCTCATCTGCAAAATAGGGAAAATGGTGCCAGCCCCCTTCCTTGGCAAGGAAGCCCTCAGAGCCACGGACAGAAAGCAGTTCCCTGACAGTTTTTAATTAGACTTTGTTAACTGAGCACAGCAACATCAGGATTGGGCCATCATATGTAACCACTCTCTCTACACTCTTCATGATCTACATTTTCCTTGGTCGTATCCAAAAGCCTCACTAGTCTAATGCCATTTCCAGGGCTTATGCTTTCCACGTATCTTGGATATTAACCTCTACTGAAACATGAAAATAGACGAGACTAATGTATTTTACCCTGGATTTTCATTAGGCTTGCATTTGCACCCAAGCCTGGAGCTAGACAGGAAAATCCCTCCCCGACTTCAGAAACATATTTGTATCAAAACATAGGCCTGGTTTAAAGATTGAATTTACAATGAAACCATGTGGCAGGTTCACTTGAAAATTCAAGATTTAATCATTCACCTACATTTTAAGTGAAACTGGTTCCCTGCCTCTTGTCACCCAGATGTTAATAATTAGAGAAGCTGATTTCAGCAGAGGCTCTTCAGAACCTGGTCCAAAGCAGGCAAGGCCACATGCAGCCTCACACTGCAGCCCAGGGACACTGGGATGTGTCCAGACATACCTAGACCCCTTTCGGTGATGGATTGCCATGCAGACCTCTAGTACACCTGGGGAGATGGGGAGGTTGTGGAGCATTTGTGTAGCCCTGCGCAGTCCTGTTGCAGCCCGCACACTACCTACATGGCCGCACTGAACCATCAATGTCTTGTGCTTTGTCCATGCGACAGGCGGTCATGCCGTTGGACCCGTAGCTTGCCGTTTAGAGAAAATGGCAAGCAGACAATGTTTCTTCAGGCATGAAAATTATGCATTGCTTGGATTTATTTCATAGCAATTGCTGGGACAGGTGATTTTTACCTTTTTCTCTTCATCTAAATGAAGAGTCTGAATAGCTTTTTGACAGGTGGGGGCAATTGCTTTGTGTAATTAAAAACTCATTAAAGCAGAGCTCATTTTCCTCTTTATTTTAAGCACTTAAATAATCTTGCTGTTTAATATGACAAGGGTGAGCAGACCGGGATAGATACTTCCCTCTGGTCCTTGCTTCCAGACATTCACTTGGTCATTTTAATTTCATAGCAAAGCCTCAGACACCGAGAGCAGGAACCACACTTCCAAAACGTCTTTCCTAGCTCTGCTTGACACCAAGTCTACACGTTAACCGTGCCCTCAGTGCTAGGGTGCTGAGCTGGAGTGAGAGCTCTAAGATCCTCAGGGACAGTGGTTTCAAGCACTCAAAAAATTGATTTGACGAAAGCTTTGAGGAAATTCTGCACAATGCCACAAAGCTCATCTCTACTCTGCCAAACTCCTGGCTTCAAACAGCTCCATGGTATGAACAGCCTTTGAGCAAATGACACACCAGGCTGGCATTTTCTATGATGAAAAGGACGGAGAGAAACAGCAAGGCTTTGCTCGGGCAGGAAGCCACGCTGATATTCAGACAGCTGCAAAATAAAGCTTCACTTTAGCAAATAAAGAGCCCTGTCCTAGGGGAGCTTCGTTTCACTTGCAGCACTCTGACCAAAACAACCGGACCTCCCCCAGCAGTGCCGAAGCAGGTCCAAAATGCAGAACCAGGTTTGCAAGGCTATGCACTTTACATCCATGCTTACGTGCACGCAGTCTTAAAGCTATTGATGGTGTGGAGAGAACGCATGGACAGAGCCACAGTTAAAGCAAGCAAGAGTACCTGGCTGCTCTGTCATCTGTCTGTGTCGATAAAAGGACTACAGTGGATTTTTCTGTGCTCACATTAAAAGTTAGTCTGTTTTAGAGAATGTGCAGCACACTCCACTTTCATATTTTTGAATGCATTCTGTAAGACTCAATCATATTTCACTTCAAAATACTCTAGCTCCTTTTGTTTAGGAAGAAATACAAATGGTAAAGCACTGCATATTAACAGAAACCTCTGGCTTTTTAGATAAAAACAAAGTCACTGCAAAAAGATGAATTGCATGTTCTAGATGTTAATAATCAATTTTGCATAACTGATAGTGACATTATGACATTAAAACTGAGATTAATGCAGTAAATAAAATTGATGTGTATTTAGCAACCACAAGACTGATTCTTCCTTTACTTGGGTTTTACACAAGGGTAACCAATGCTGATTTCTACTGGCTTAAATAAGAGAATAGGGTCCCACAGAGTTACACTGCTGTAAGATACTCATGTAAAGGAGAACAAGTATTAAGCCCTGCAAGAATCCAAATCTCTACCCACTCCACCCCATGAGCCTCTCTGGAGCAACAGGGGATTAGCTACATTCATTTTAAATGAACGTCATTTATCTCAAGTATTTAACCAGGAAATCCTGCTGAGATGAGCCTCATTTTCTAGCAGATGCTTTGCAGTATCTATCTTCTAATATTGTTTGTTTACTCGCTTTAAGCAGGATCTAGTCTTTGCCTTTTTAACCTGGCACACTGAGGTTTTGAAGGGGGGGAAAAATGATAAGCCCTACTCAAAAGCCAAATATATTCTTCACTGTTCTTCATTCTCAAAGGAACACAAGAGACTCCGTTCGATCAAAAAAGACGAAGCCTTTTGGGGAAAATTCCCGTGTCACAAATGCTGCATGAACAACAGTGAAACAGAGTGAAATACTGCGGCTGGACTCAAGCATAGTTGCACACTGGCAGGAGCTTTTGGCCAAGCACAGAGCATTACGTAAAAGAGTGCACATAGAGGAATATGGTACAGCAATAACGAGTCCAAGATTGAACACTCCTCAACCCTGCCTGTCTTCATTTGGGTGAGAACACCTTACGTTGTGTACCGCTGTGTCAAGCACCACTAACGCCACCGCAAGACTGTATTTTGGGGGGCTTAGCAGGGCAGGTTGATGTGCGTTCTGCTGGCTGCACCAAGGCAGCAGGGGGAACCCTGCTTGGCTGCAGCACTGCAGGGTGCTGGGGCAGGAAAGCAGGTTTCCAGGAGGTGCTCCCACCTGCCTATACCTGTGGGATTGTATCTCAAGTCTACTGAAGATGACCGCAGATTTCACGACATACAGTGGTTTTTTTTTTTTCCCCCTTGCAGTCAGTCTGCAGAGGGATCCGCTCACCCTTTATTCCAGGGCAGCCAAACATCCCAGCGAGAGAGACTGCAGCTCTTTGCTTCACCCCCAGGTGCACAAGCGATGAAGCAATTTGAAGCGTTCTTGAATCCAGTTTGCTCAACAGCGCAGTTCAAAGGTTTGTAAGACAACTCTGAAATCACTGTAGCGGCTGCAAGCCTCAGTAACCCTGCCGTAAGAGAGGGCTGATCTTGTGAGCACAGGAGGGTAGCCTCCTAATTCAGCACAGGGGCACCAAGGTGAGGGTTTGAGTGCAGGCGCACCAGCAGTGCCAACGCCACTAAGGGGGGTGGTCGTACAACAGCAAAAAATCCCCTGCTAGTCCGTCAACATTTAAGAGAAGGACAGCAAAATGAGGATGCCGTCCGTAAGAGGCAGGCACTCTGTCACTCTCTTCTGTTGGTATTTCGCTGGAGTCTCTTGTTACCCTGCAGCAACACAATTGTTTATTATCCACTTTGGAACATGACGCTTATTCCTTCCGGCCAAGAGACAAAAAAAGGGAAAAACTGGTTCCACTTTTGAGGTAAGAAACCATGTAATCCACACGCTTTTTAAAGTCACAGAGACAGTGCAGCAAGAGGGGGAAGCTACTGTGCCTCCCTACCGAGCAAAACCTTCCCTGCTTTAGAAACACCGCTCCTTAGCGGAAACCGGCAGATGAAACTATGCGGAACAACTAAGGCCACTGACTGGACTAAGACTATATTTAGCGTGAGCTACTTTCCCTCTGCAGGGCAGTAAATGCCCACCTTTCAGAACATCACACTTGCTCCAAAGATGCAAAGATGAAAGGAAACTTTGTTAAAAATAAATAAATAAACAAACTCATCCCCAAATAAAAACATCGGATTAAAAAAAATCTGTGAGCAAAGCCTTTTGTGCCTCGTTAGCACCAATTTAGGGCCTGTTTAAACACAATCAAGCGTCAAGCCAATACTCCCCTCCAGAAAAGCCATCATAAAGTTCCCTGATATTTTAAAGGGATGGAAATACCATTCAAAGCCCAAACGTCCTGCTGGCACCTGGAGATGCCCCATTCGTTTCAGACAGTGGAAAGATGAGTCCAGTTCCCGCTCTGAATGGGCATCGCCTGCAACGCTGTGAGTCACGGTGCAGGTCACGCTTCAAGCCCTGCTTCCTGTCTCCAAAATTAAGATAAAAAGACAGCACCATGCTACTTAAAAGCTCAAATAAAAGGAAAAAATGAGGGCTATTTCAGAACGTGCTGGAGAATGGTGTAGCCAGCTTGCTGACAGGCTATTCCTGTTGGTGAATATGCAAAGCAATTAGTGTGTTTCATTGTACTCAACTGCTTGCTTTTGTCATGAGGGGCTTAGTGTCAGCAGTAGGTATAGTTGCAAGAGCTTTGGAAAACTGTCCCCCCTCCTTCCACCAGGATGCCAATTAAGACCAAACTTCGTTGGGATCCTGGAAGCATACAAATTGTGATGAAGTTGTGAAACTCTGTATCGCACTTCTTAATGACAGCTGTAACTGGGGAAGGAAATAAGCCGCTCTCCCCATTTCTTCAAGCCTAAGTACAGACCAGGGAAATACATGCTGCATCCTTCCAAAAGGCTTAAACCTGAGTTCCCCTGTGTCCCCGAGTACTGTTCTTGGGGTTTTAAAGACCCATGACCTTCCGCGTAACAACTTCACAGAGCTTTTGTGGCCATGGTATAGGAACAACATTGACCTTTTTTAATGAGGAAAAAACTGAGGTGCAAAGTGCTCGTTCTCCTTTACTACAAGGGGGAAAGCCATGAGCTGGTTGGGATTAGCATCCCATGAGAGCCAGGCCAGGAAGACAAAGCTGTGCAAGCGCTGCAGAACAGAAATACGTACCTGCTGGAATACTTCTTAAAGTATGACGTTTACATCAAAGCATCCTGCCTGCAAATCTAAATAAGTAACATCAAACAGTACAAACCTTTTTTAAACAGATGGCAAACTTAAACTTATACCAGTCCAAGACACGTCCCAAATCCACGCAACACCCGTGCCCATCTGCCTTCCTTGTCACGCAACCCCTCCAAAATGCTGGTGCAGCCTGCTGTTGGCAGGTTAATGACGAGCCAGGCGTTCCTAGACTGAACCCTCAGCTGCGTTACTGTGTTATGTGGTAGACTGAACCCTCAGCTGCGTTACTGCGCTATGTGGTAGACTGAACCCTCAGCTGCGTTACTGCGCTATGTGGTAGACTGAACCCTCAGCTGCGTTACTGCGCTATGTGGTAGACTGAACCCTCAGCTGCGTTACTGCGCTATGTGGTAGACTGAACCCTCAGCTGCGTTACTGCGCTATGTGGTAGACTGAACCCTCAGCTGCGTTACTGCGCTATGTGGTTTTCGGGAATGTCATGTAGCCCCTCCATTCATAGGTTTGCAAGCAGGGTGAAATACTACATATCCCTCCCTCAGAGGGAGCCATTGCCAGCCAAGATCTGAAAAACACTTTGAAGCACTCACAGAGTGCAGAGAAGATGTTTGTGAATGAAGCAGTGCGGGCAGGAGCCTGTCCCAGCTGGTAAGTGTCAGCAGTACATCTACCACCACCTCGAGGCTCTTCTCCTCGTCTAGTTCCCTGACAGTCCAAGCCATGATTTTGTTTGGGAAAAATAGTCGTTGGGAAAGCCAAGCTCCACATTGCTGGGAAACCACAACTGCAAGGCCGAATTCTTCCTCAGGCGAAGGAAACCGGCAGCCATCTGCCTTGGAGAAGACAGATGTTCATCCTGGAGAGTGCTCAGGGAAATCTGCACTCGGAAATATTGATTAACTTATGCCTGACTCCTGTTACCAATTAAAGTCTCTACACATGACAGAGCAGTCTAAGTGGCATGTACATGGACAATCTCATATTCCATGCTGGCGTGCATGCTCATCCTTGCATGCTGCAATGAAGGATCCTCTACCACCAGTCTGTGGTAAGACAGTTATGAGTTGCAGGCTGGGACATTTATATTCCTCAGGTAAAATCTAGCAGAAGGAGCGCTCGTTCTGCTAGATTTTACCTGAGGAATATAAATGTCTCTCAAACACACTGTAAAATTGAGGCTCTTTCCCAAAACCATACTTAAAATTTTGTTTTCTATTAAGCTATCAATTTCAGGAGCACATTCACAGTGAAAGAGAACATTCAGCACTGACAGTATCAAAACCTGTGGGTTTTGTTTCCATCAGGCAGCCTCAGCACACTCCAGGTTTTTCCTTCAAAGTAGCAGTAAATAAAGGGGTTTATTTTTCTTTACAAAAAAAAAAAAAAGACACAATGAAAGAGAGAGAGAGAGAGGGGGAGAAAAGAGAAAGGAAAGTTCAGAAGCTGGAAAAATACTTACCCGAGGTAAATGGGCTGGCTTGCAGAGAAGTTGCTGGACTAAAACGCTGATAATGATTCTTTACAGAACATGTTGCAATTTGTCCTTTTTACATCGTCTATATACCAAATTGATTAATCCCAAGACAAAGCTCCTCCTGCCCTACTGTATCTCACATCTTCCTCTTAGTAGCTCTTCTTACAGGGCTAGGCCTCATTTCCCACACGGTAATATTTACTCTCGTTTTGCACAGCCTGATGAATACCACGTCAGAAAAACAGACATTATCACCTCTTTCCCCTGGCAAAATTGGAGGCCAGGATGGGAAGAATAATGCCATGAGCTACCAGCTTGCTCCAGAATATTTTGTTTAAAATGTTGTTTGACATAAAAGAAGGAAGTCTAAAACTATTTATCTGTCTCTGTTTTCATGGGAAATACAAAAAAGACCAGAGGGTTACGGTTGTGTTGGGCAGAAATTGATGTCTGCTGCTACAAAGCATTTTTTTCTTGCATAACTATGAAGACTACTCCAAGTGCACGTAAAAGATATTAGAAATCTGGCTGGCAAACTTTAAATGCAAGAACCAAGTTCCTTATACATCACTGAAATCTTTGGAAGACCTGTGCTTGCTCATATATCCTTAAGATACTATGCATGGGAAAACGGAGAGAAGAAAATAAAATACTAATGGGAAAAAAAAAAAAAAGTTCTGTGCAGCTCACCTTGACCTCGATGAAGTCTGGTTTACCGAGGGAAACCAGTTCAGCATAAGCTTTCAGTTCATCTACGTTCCAAGCTTTCACCAGTGTCAGCCTATACACAGTGCGCTGTTGCTGAAAGAGAGGAAAAATTGCACTAGTGACATACTGTGATAAATGCATGATGCTGCAGCCTTCCATGCGCAGTTTTGAACAGCAAAAATATTCATTAATTCATTTTCAGGAGCCCATGGGGTAAAACAAACCAAACGCCACCTCACTTGTTCTTTCAAAAAAGCTACCTGGTAACATCTGTGACCTAAGCCACCTTTTGCTCTAGAACGACCTTATCTTCTCTCTCCATATCCCAAGCAACCAATGCCTTTTTAGAGGAGGATTTACTTAATGGGAAAATAACCAGTAAGTTTATTTCGCTTTGATTTGCTTCCCCAGGCATAAAAACTCACCATTAGTTGCTATACAGATACTTCATTTCCTCCAGATGGATCATCTGGCATTGGCCATTTTTGGAGAGGATGAGCTAGAATAGACAGACCATCGTCTGCCCCAGTCTGATACCTCTTTCAGCACGTTAGGTACAATATAGCAGGGAAAAAGGCGCTCTCCTGATCAGTTATGCCGAACGTTTTATTGGAAGCAAAAAGTGACAATTACAATCACAACCAAGAAATTTGAATTATTCTGCTTATGAGCCAGCCTATAAAGACTGTGGTGCAAGCCATTAGGTATAAACACGCGTTATCGGTAGGTAGCCTTAACTACTACAAGAGCAGCATCCACCCATCATTATCCGCCCTGTTCCTGCTTAACCGTCCGCAGCAGGGCAGCACCGCTCCAGCTGCATTTCTACCTCTTGGTATCTCTTGACAAACCTGTTATTTCAATCCACTGCAGAAGACAAGCTAACTGAGCACTGAAGCTTCTCACTGCACTGGTGCATCTCCTTGGATGCCCAGACTTCATTTCTACATACAGCTACAGACAGCACTCTGAAAACGTATTTATTTGGAGTTATTCCAAATTTCCCTCTCAGGGCAGCTCCTTAAAGCAGTTACCAGCAACAAAAGGACTTCTGCCATCTACAAGTCTGTAAGCCACTCGGCCACGGGACAGATCCAGGTTCTGCTGCTTGCATCTGCTCCTTTCCATTTTCCCCCCAGCGCCTCCCTTCCTCTTCTGCTAAATTCCAGAGACTGGCGAAATAAAATAATATTTATAGAGCAATCTTCTGGCAAAATTGTTTTTTGAATTAACTCATTTTACTTTCTGGGCGTAGAGTAGACGGTAAAATGCGACAAGAGTACCAGTTTACCTGGAGCAAAAGAGTACCGTAACACATCCATGGCAACCTAAGACTTCACAGCTGTCGTTAGGCTGTACACCAAGGCCAGGATTTCACAGCAGCAGCAAGGACTGAAACCAAATTTTTCTGCTCCAAAATGTTCAGACCTTTATTACTTGAATTAAGAGTCTCTTTTAACTATTAACTGTAACAGGTCTATAGTACAAGATTATACCAATTTTAATGCCATTTGCGGTACACATGCACACTGTTCAGTTTATTACAATTTTTCAACTCAGAAAAAAGGCAACAATTGCACCAGATACTGTATTGAACTTTCCATCACTAAAACTCAGACTGTTACGCACTGTCATAAGTTATCTCTGACACTGCATTGGCTAGAGGCAAAGCAGGGACAAAACCTAGGATCTGTTTAAAAGTTCATGGTATTACCCTCAGATAAAAAGGATTCCCAGTACCAATCGCAAATCTAGCCACATCTTAATTTTTCAGGTGCCGCTAACCTACAAGCTATATTTAAGGAATTTTTATGCTCTATGAAATAACACACACACACACACACACACACACACACACACACAAAACAAACAAACAAACAAACCTACCACAGGGTCACTTACTAAAACAACATAAATAGATGTTTTTCCACAGGAAAACTATTTTCTATACTGGTTTTCTATGGATATTCAAGATTATTTTCAAACATATAACCAGGAGACAAACACATGAAAACAAAAGGAGCGCCTCTTTCCTCCATTTAACATCTGAAAATGACAAGGGACAGATTTTTTGGGTGTTTGACTAGGTAGAAAAGACTAAAATGAATTTATGTAGAAATGTTCCCAATGCACTTAGTGACCTATTAGCGGTTGTCTTAGGAATCTAAACCATCAGGTAAACCTGTAAAATCTTTCAGGAGATAAAAGCATCTATGGAATGACTAATATTGAAGAATTAATAAGAGAATGATTATTAAGGGTCAAATACAACATGCATTAAAACATCTGGCCTTTCACAGAATGACAGAGCTTGGAAGGGACCTCTGGAGATCAGCTAGTCCAACCCCCCTGCTCTAACAGGGTCCTCTAGAGCACATTGCACAGGATTGTGTCCAGATGGCTTTTGAATATCTCCAGGGAAGGAGACTCCACTACCTCTCTGGGCAACCTGGGCCAGTGCTCTGTCACCCTCCCAGTAAAGAAACTTTGCCTGTTGTCCTGTTGCTGGACACCAGGCAGAAGAGTCTGGCCTCATCCTCTTCACATCTCCCCTTTAGATATTTGTATACATTGATCAGATCGCCTCTTAGTCTTCTCTTCTCCAGGCTAAACAGGCCCAGCTCCCTCAGTCTTTCCTCATAGGAGGGATGTTCTAGTCCCTTCAGCATCTTAGTAGCCCTTTGCCTGGACTCGCTCCGGGACCCCCATGTCTCTCTTGGACTGGGGAGCCCACAACTGGACACAGTACTCCAGCTATGGCCTCACCAGTGCTGAGGAGAGAGGCAGGATCATCACAGGATCACCTCCCTCGACCAGCTGGCAACGCTCTGCCTAATGCAACCCAGGATACCTTTTGGCCTTCTTGGCCACAAGGCCACACTGCTGGCTCATGCTCAACTTCCTGTCCACCAGCACTCCCAGGTCCTTCTCTGCAGAGCTGCTTACCAGCAGGTCAACCCCCAACCTGTACTGCTGCATGGGGTTCTTCCTTCCTAGACACAGGACCCCGCACTTGCCTTTCTTGAACTTCAGGAGGGTCCTCTCCATCCAGCTCTCCAGCCTGCCCAGGTCCCTCTGAATGGCAGCACAGCCCTCGCGTCTATCAGCCACTCCCTCCCAGTTGTGTAGCATCAGCAAACTTGCTGAGGGTGCACTCTGCCCCCTTCATCCAGGCCATTGATACTGGACCCAGCATTCACCCCTGGGGGACACCACTAGCTACAGGCCTCCAACTAGGCGCTCTGCCACTGATCGCAGCCCTCTGAGCTCGGCCATCCAGCCAGTTCTCAAGCCACCTCGCTGTCCACTCATCCAGCCCGCACTTCCTGAACTTGCCTATGAGGATGTGATGGGAGACAGTGTCTAAAGCCTTGCTGAAGTCACTGCTCTGCCCTCATCTACCCAGCCAGTCATCCCCTCACGGAAGGCTATGAGGTTGGTCAAGCATGATTTCCCTTTGGTGAATCCATGCTGACTACTCCTGATCACCTTCTTGTCCTCCACACGCTTCGAGATGACCTCCAGGATGATCTGTTCCATCACCTTTCAGGGGATGGAGGTGAGGCTGACTGGCCTGTAGTTTCCTGGCTCCTCCTTCTTGCCCTTTTTGAAGACTAGGCTGACATTTGCTTTCTTCTAATCCTCAGGCACCTCTCCTGGTGGCCATTTCCCTGATACTCCATTTTAAAACACACTACATTTAGGAATGAGATACTGAGGCTCTTATGTTTTCAATAAACTGGTAAAAGCAAAAAGCAGTCCAAGAGACAGTTAGGTATGCGATCAACATTTAATTACTAAAGAGAAAAAACAACAGAGGAAGTAATAAAAATAAAGCATCACTTACCGTATAACAAGGAAAGAAAAGGAAACAGAGGGAAAATATCTAACAAGGGAAAAATCTCAAACATGCGCATGCCTGTCAATCGTCTGAAGTGATTAGATACCCAATTAATCGAGAAACATCTCCCCAAAGGTCAACTCTGAGTGGTAAACAAATGCAGGCAGCTTCAAGGTAAGAGTAAATAAAGTCACGTCAAGTAACAATAGCCATTACCAAAGCTGTTGATTCAGATGCATTCAAAGTGTCCAGTCCTCAGACACTGGAAGATCTTGTTCCAAATACAATCAGTAGAGCAATGGTGCAACATGAAATGAAATGCTTTTCGGAGCTTTTTTTTTTTTTCAATGGGATATTTGCGCATTAAAATTAAGAGCAGATTTCCGAATTTCTGTGTTGTGCCCAGAAAACGCAACTTGGCAATGTGCACACAGCAACTGGGAAAAAGATGGCGTGTTAAAGCCAGCAATAGCAGCATTTCCACTGCTGGTTGAATAAACTCCAGCAGCAGAGGGTATCAAAAAACTAAAGATTAGCCAGCAAAGTCAGCCTCTCATGAGCTTAAGAGCAATGTCAGGATGTCAACCGGTAAAGGAAGATCCACCGACAGAAAACAGCCAGTGGTAGCAGGTAGGTACGTGATTATCTCTCCTTTCAACAAGGAGAGACCCTGAACCTTAATGACATGGAGAAATAAAATACAGGAAATCCATCTGTGGGAAATGGGAAGAAAGAGTCTTGCAAAATCTGCTTGATCTTCATACAACAGATGCTCCCTATTTGGGGACTCTGAACACACAATAATAAGAGACTGACTAGGCAGAAACTGCTCTCAGGTGCTGGCATTAAAGGTAATGAATATCAATATATGTATGGAAAATGCCTGGAGGGGTAATGCAAAAAAAATTTAGAACTAGTCAAACTGTCAAGTGGAACAATAGTAGTTTTGTATATCACCTCTGCTTAGAAACCACAACAAGACCTTTCAGGCAAAGGAAGTGCTGGCAGTTCAGGAGGGCATTTGCTGCCCTGCAGGACACACGTGTGACAAGCCTCCCAAGTCACTTAATGTACTGCCACACTGCTTGGAGGAAGTTTAGAAAATGCCACCAAGTGCTCTCACAATGTTCAAGTCCTTTATACAATCTCAAAAAAAGAAAAAGAATTCAGAAGGCTCATAAGTGCCCACCCATAGAAATAAAAAATGAAAAACAATCTTAGTCGGCAGCAAAAATTAAAGTCAACTGACAGGAAGGAGATGTTTCTGGGAGTGCATGCGAGACTGATTTTAGGGAGGACATGCCGGTTCACCTCTCTGCTAGCGGGATGGAGAAACGTGCAGAACACACTGCCCGTCAGGGATCCACCCTGGAGGGGACCGCCAGCACCTCTGAAGTGAGCTGCTCCAGTCCATAGGTAAGTTCAGTGCACCCAAAAGAAACAAGATAATTTACGAGTTGAGTTTACTAGAGAAATCATGTTTCTTGCCAAAACGCAAGGGAAATGATACATTTAAAAAAATCCTAGCTTATTCTACTGAAACATGGGCGAAATCAGATTGCAAAGATTACCAAACGAGGTTACAGAGAGGAAATAAATACACTCTCTGTTCTTATTAGCCAATACGTAGCCCTGCACTTACGGCCGTTACCAGGACTTCTCTCCCTGAGGACTTCTCCAGCAGGCAGTATGAAAGGACGGCGCCTTGCTTGCTGCTACCCATGTGGCTCGATCCTCTGCTGAAGCCAAGGATAGGGCTCCCACAGCGTTTGTAAATGCAGGGCTGACCCTAGACAGCCCGGCACCACATGCGAACCCAGTTGCAGGACAACAGCCTCAAGCATTCGTCCAGTTTTTACACATGCCTTAGCGGAGCGTTTCACCAACCACGGCTGCCACATCCAAAGCAGATGGGGAAGGTTCAAAGAAAGCCACAAAACATTAACAGCACCTGGCACAGCTACCCTGTTTCCCAGTGGCTGTCACCGATAAGGAGGGAGACTGCAAAGTCAACATTAGTGTGCAGGCGTGGAACCAGTTCCAGATACTTCTAACTAGGAGCGGGGTGATGTGGACATAGGCAGATATGATCAAAAAGACAATTGTTCTGGTAAGAATTTTTTGCAAAAACACAAAAATTTGCAAACAATTCTAGGTTGGCAGAGGATATCCGTGTCACTTGCCATCTTGCCAGTCGGGATGAACGGAGATACCTTTCCACTCAGCACCTGCAAATGCCTGCAAATGTTAGCATTAAAGACTAACCATCTCACCATCTCACTTCTTCCCTCTCTAATCTCAAAAATGGTTCTTAGGGGCTCCCTCCCTTAGTTCCTCCATGTACTTTGTACTTTTAACTCTAACAGCTTGCTAAGTCTCCCCCTTGAAACTGAGTTGAGGCAGGCAAACACATTTTTTGCAAAATTTGTGTACTCATTCCACAGCAAGACTAAACATAAATGCCACAGAAAAAAGGTTTGAAGCTCAGGCTGACAGGCTCAGCTCGCTAGGAATACTGGTCAGAGCCAAGTAAATCCAGTGCTGCAAGAACAGTTTTGTGTAGAGGATGAAATGTTATTCATTTATTTTTATCACATTTTCTAACTTATATTTCTAACTTATACTTAAGCCTGCATTTCCTCTCACAGTAATGAAGGCCTGCATGGAAGAGCTGTTTTTTCCCCTCACATTTAAATCTCAGTCTTAATACTCTCAAAACTACATCCTAGTTCATTTTAGAAGTCTAACTATAAAGTTCAAGCGGTTCATAAAACTAAAACCGCTAAAGCATATTATTAGAGGGTTCCCCTCCTCCCCCCGAAAGGTCAGCATTAACTAACAATTAATAACTGCAGTTAGTGTATATTATCCATCACTTCAGCAACTGAACTATCACACAAAATATTAGCTACTCATCATTGGCGGTGAAAGACGCATGGTGAAGAAAACTAGAATATTGCCCAAAAATATACAGAAAAAAGTTACCAAGAATCAGAAATTCATTTTGCAGTTGAAGTGACATCTTTCTAGAGGGCAACATCTCTCAAGTGTCGTCTGAGCAGAGAGAAAAGCCACTTTAAAAAAGTGGTATAAATGACAGATCAAAATGACTCAAGGCCTAATACTGCAAAGTTACATACAAGTAATCCTTACAGACTGCTGGCAGTACAAATACACAATCCTGTTTTCTTAATGTATTATTTGTATTTGGTTGCACAATAGGGCCCAGGAGATCCTGTTATAAGCACTAAAAAACAAGAAATAAGAGCTTAAACCCTGAGAATTTAATGATCTAAAACATCAGGATATAAAAACTAACAGTAATGCTCTACACCCCACGTTTCCAGGAAAAGCAACCATTATTTCAATTCAGACAGCCATCAGAATAACATTAGTGTAAGATAAGTTAATATTATAACAAAGCTTTCAAATGGATGGAAGTTGAGCGTGTGGAACTGAATACATTTTATGTCTAAAAACTCTTCATGGGAGCGACTAGTCTTCCAGAAACTGGCAGTACATAGAGGAGCACCAGTTGACATTGTCAAACTATTGCAAGGGTTCCACTAGCAATGTCTGAAATAACCTGCCCATCTTTTAACTGAGCATTGCCTACGTAGACAGAACTCACACTGCAAATAGATTTCTGGGAAGACCGCAGATGCCGCGCATCAGGTGACAAAAGAAAACAAGATATGCAAAAGAAAGCAAGAAAAGATGACCTTGCAGCAAAGGCGGCCAACAGCATCCTGGGCTGCATTAGGAAGAACGTTGCCAGCAGGGCAAGGGAGGTGATCCTTCCCCTCTACTCAGCCCTGGTAAGGCCACGCCTGGAGTACTGTGTTCAGTTCTGGGCTCCCCAGTACAGGAGGGACATGAATGCACTGGTGAAAGTCCAGTGAAGGGCCACAAAGATGACACAGGGACTGGAGCATCTCGCATATGATGAGATCCTGAGAGAGCTGGGACTGTTTAGCCTGGAGAAGAGAAGGCTCAGGGAGATCCTATCCATGTATATAAATACCTGATGAGAGGGAATAAAGCAGATGGAATCGGACCCTTCTCTCAGTCATGCCCAGTGACAGGACAAGAAGCAATGGGCACAAATTGAGATGCAGGAAATTCAATTTAAACATAAGGAAAAAACCATCACCAACAAAAAACCCTTCTCTACTCTGAGGGTGACTGAACACTGGAACAGGTGAGGCTGCGAGCTTCCATCCTTGGAGATATTCAAAACCCAGCTGGACATGGCACTGAGCAATCTGTTCTAGCTGACCCAGCTTTAACCAGGGGGGTAGGACCAGATGATCTCCAGAGGTCCTTCCAACCTCAACTGTTCTGTGATTGTGCATTTAGGAGTCACTATTTGCTATAGCAATACAATAATGGATTTTCCTGATGTCCCTTTTAGCAGGAGAATCAAGAGCAGCATGTAGATCACCACCTCTACGCAGACCTCCACAATGCATGACCAAAAGCAGCAGCTTTTAGAGAACGCTCTCTTGGATCGGGCTAATATCAGCACAAACTAAGAATTTGGGATGGTGAGAGAAAGTGCATTCTGCAGCCAAGGAGCCTAATTGCAGTGGCAGTGGGAGGGGGAGCCCTTCCTCCCATCAGGTTATAATCAAGGAAAATTAGATAACCAGCAATTCAGGCCTTAATGAAGAACTAGGAGAGCACAGAAATGAGTAGTCGAGTACACTAAAGCAAATCTATTCAAGGCCGGGGAAGTCAGAATAACTTTTAAAGTAATACTAAAAAAAGCACAGAGTTCATCAGAGTGGTTATATACTACAGAGTCTACAGACCTATGACATGAGCTACACTCAAAATGGGATGCATTTTCAATATAATGCAACCTGGCATTCTGAGTACAAAGTGATTACACTAATCTAACTTGGACAAAATGAGAGCATTCATCAGTAATTTTCAGCCTTCTACTGATCAAGATTGTGGCTGGAGAACATGCTCTACAAAGAGATGATCTCAGAAACAGAATAAATGACTGTTAAAGGATCATTATTTTTTCAGTTATGAACACTCGAAAGCCTAATGAAGTTTTCTGGCCAGTACCACTTTAGCTGCACTCCAGACAAAACAGTAGAGGAACCAGCCTCTCTGCGGGACCCTAGCAGAACATCACATTATACTTCTTGACACTTCTGCTCTGACTTGCAACTGAAGGGTAGGGGAGTGGTGGTCTCACTTTCTGTCTCTACAACGCACATGACAAAAGCTTGTGTTGCTACAGGTCACAGGGTTTTGCATACCCTCGAGCAATAAGGTGAGAGGAGTCTGACACTGCTGAAAAATGTTGCAGCCTCTGAGGAAGTTAAGTAACATCATTGCTGGGTTCTTCTGGGTACCTATGTGCTCCAGAAAGCAGCATACTGGCAGAATCACCCTTCCTTTGCCAGAAAATCTCCTCTCAGTGTGCTGACATTCAGGGATCAGCAGTGCTTTTACTCTTGTCCTCAACAAATCAGTTGACTCTGGAGATGCTATGATGAGAAGAGTGAAAGGAACTTCTGTAAGGGAGAGCCCATGCCACCAGCACGGCACATCACAGCTGGCACAGGCTCAGTCATAACACGTCGGAAATAAAAAGTACATCTTTAAGAGCTACCAAAACAACAAGGAGCACCAGGAATAACCTGTGCTGCTGGTTAAAGAAATTCAGCACTGGATACTGCAACTCCTTCAAGTTCACAGAGGTACATTCAAGCTACGGCACAGCACTCAGGAGCAAAGTCAAAGGGAT
Source organism: Struthio camelus (assembly GCF_040807025.1). Classification (NCBI taxonomy): domain Eukaryota; kingdom Metazoa; phylum Chordata; class Aves; order Struthioniformes; family Struthionidae; genus Struthio; species Struthio camelus. The sequence goes on along the minus strand of NC_090957.1, from coordinate 10,221,643 downwards.
GACAACGCCCTTCTGTGATCCTGTCCAATTCTGAAGAACCTCTACCTATTTATAACCGAGACTGTGGGATGAGAAGAGTCAGCTAACAGGACGCCTTCGCCTGCAAAGAAAACTGAGCACACAGACAGAAACGCAGCAATTTTGTAAGAAAATCTCCACCTTCCCAAACCTTGGCTCAGGTTATCAAAACAAGCTTCTCTAAAACATAGCAACTGTCGTTTCTTTGGGATTGTACGTTAGTCCGTTAAACGCACCTTATTACGGAACGTTGATCAAGAAATGCTTTTTTAAAAAAAGGAAAATAAACACACTGAGAATCCCTTCTGACACACGCCACACTATGACCTGTTCTCTCAAGTCTTTCAGATCTTATTCTGTGGAGGATACATAACCATGCCAGTGTTGGCAGCATGCTCAAGAAAGAGATACTGATCGTTCTCTCTCATTGCATTCCACGATCTACGCCACAACTGTCATGCTTCTACGGTAGGTCTGAAAAGCACCATTAAATAGGGGCCATCTTGGACTTCTGTGCCAATAAGAACATCTCGGAAAAAAGAAAGGAAAAATATCTTGGTGAAAAGCGTCATTTTCCTTTTAGGTGACTCCTGTTGAAATCATTCCAAACTATCCCAAAAAGCATTGCATCCCTTGAATGCCAAAACAGGCATAAAAAAAAAGAAAAAGCTGAATGCAGGAGGAAGGAGGGGAAAGGACCCTTAGGATGAAATATCTCATTAACTCTAAGATCCTGGTCTCTCACTCAACAGACAGAAGTCTTCGGATCTGCAGGAGGGGGCTTTGCGCCCTGGTCCCAGTCGGGATCAGAGCAGCGTCCCCTTGCTAGAGCTCTAATTCATGATGGGCCCAGCAGACGGGGTTGCCAGCTCCTTTTCTCTGTCCTCTGCAGGATGGCCGAGACTCCAGTGAATCAACCGATGAGTTGCCAGGCTACTGCACAGCGTACAGATCCCTGGCAGCTCACACTAAAATGCAACGCCAGGCGCTGCTGTGGTTCAACAGTGGATTCAAGAGAGGCCGAGTCGTCTGCGTGCCCAGGGCAGGTTGCATGGCAGCGGGACAACCTCGGCAGCTGCCCAGCCTCCGTCAAGCCCGAGCGGGAAGCAGAGCCCTCGGAAAGGCACACGTTATAATTGACATCCACGGTGGCACTCACTGCAGGCAGCAGAACTTACCACTGGTTTCCAAGGCAGTCACATTTTCTTCTGAAATTATCCTAAAATTTTCCTAGTCCTAAAATATTTGCAAATGAACACCTTCTGTATGCATACATTTTTGCCTCTGGCTAAATCTCAAAGCCAAACCATTGAACACACCTCTAGCTCTCAGATGAAGCCCATGAGGAGACACTGCTCTCCTGGTATCCACTGCCCCATAATATGTTAATAAAGGTTTTGTATGTCAGTTTGACAAAGTACTCCCTTCTTGCTTCAATAACCAAGAGAGATTTTTTTTTTTTAAATCATTTCTTTTTAATTCCCTTCTCCTCAACATTCATCTTTTCGTAGATCAAATATAATTACTCTCCATGAAACAGCCCAGGTCTAATCTCGGGAGGAAGAGAGAGGGGAATCAACCGTGCCGCAAAGAACAGTCACTGGATTGATGGTTTTATACTGGTATGGCGGGAGGCAGGGGGAAGCATCTCCCTTCCACCAGGTGGATCAAGGAGGAGGTAGGAACAAGCCTGGACCACACAGAACACATTGTAAAAGCAATGGTGATGCCTTGGGTTTGTCCCTGGTCCCCTCTGATTTCACTGAGACTTGTGGACACTCAGGGTAGCCCAGTTACTTGTCACTTTATACCCCGACAACGCATTCACAAACCAGAGCTTGCCATCCCTTGCAACATTGAGCTGTATTTTAAGGAAATCTGAAGTACACAAGACCTTCACGTATCAGGCCTTAGCACTTGTTAACAGTGTCCAGAAGGTTCAAGGCAGCTATTTTGCTGGTTTTATGGGAAGGCTGGGCCCAACATATAACGAGGGCAAGGACTAGACAGGCCTTCTCCTCCAAACTGTGCACTAGGGGTCTAACAAGACCCTTACTTTGAATGCGCCACTTAAACTTCCTCCTTTAATAAAGCACAAGACTTCACTCAGGAATCAGTAAAGGAGTCCCATCGTTTGATAATGATAAAGACAACAAAACTGAGCAGATTCCCATGCACTAGCTTAAAGCCCAGTATTCTGAATATTCATATACATTCCTTAGATATAAATAAAATAGCTTATTGCTAGAAAATGACATTTCATTCACAGATTCCTCAGAATAAATCTGTACTTTGCAACTAATGAAATTCAAGTAACAAAAACAATGTTCTCAGTAGAAACACTGCTTTGCTTAAAGTGGAGAAAGCTGTCTTACAGGAGAAGAAACTATTATGCTGATTCTAACCGAAAATTGTTCTTTCCTTCATCCAATTTCACTGATCCTTTGCTGGTATTAGATGATGAATGGGAAGCTGCTTCAAAAGGCAACTTTTTAAGTTTCATTAATACTTCTTATTGCCTTCAACAAAAGACTCGGCTTGCAAACTGGCTTCATGACACATTTTCAGAACTTCTAAGCTGGCAAGGGCCAGCTCTGATCCAGATACAGAACAGCTTCAATTCTGAAACGCCTGTGCAGTCTCAACGACCAGCGCACTGCCAGGGCTCTTGGCAGGCTGCTCGTTCTGAACGTGGCAGCAGTAGGCGAGTTGACCTTTTGGAGTGACAACCTTTCTGAAGGGAGAAGCCGTACTTTCCAAAGACTCTATTTCAATTCCTTTATTCAGGTTATGTAACACTTTATTCAGGAGTTGCTCTCTTAGTAAAGACATCAAAGCAATTTTCACACTCGGAAATTACTTGTCACAGGGATCTGATCAGAAAAAAAATCCTGCAGTCAAGCATCTATTCACCACATTCAATAACATGCATCTTCGCACATGAAGCCCCCACGAAGGATAAAAGATCCAAAACCCAGCAAAAGCAACACCAATACAATCCAAAAAATTCACAACTTCCCAAACCCTTCTGGTTCAGCCTGGAGGCAGAGTCCTTTTGAAAAAAGGACTGCAGGTTCAGAGAGTCTAAGAGAGCACGCCTGCCTCTTCCAAATTCAAAGCTGCTGAGCCTCCAGGCTCCCAAAGACTTTGCAAATGAGCTGTGGCACCCATCTTGCGCCAGGAGAACATCATCAGAAAAAGACAGTGTGTCCTTGAAAAGACGACAGACTAATCTCTTCTTTTGGTAACCAGGACCCTCCCCTTAAGTAAAGGGCTCATTCGGGCTTATTTAGCACGTTGTAACGGACCCTAGCACTGGAGAGATGTCCTCCTAAAAGTCACATTGCAAGCATTTGAGAGAGTTCTGCTGAGCAGATTTGCACAGCAGAGGATATTTTTTCCCCCTTCAAAGATTAACTCGGCACAGTGCACAAAAGTTTTCAGCTTTCTTTTCTTCAGGCTAACACAGTCATTAAAGCAAAAAAACTGAATAGGTTATGATGCGTAGGTATCTACTAAAAACATACATTGTTCAAGGATATGCTATTAATATACCAAGTTGAGGCTTTGTCTTCATTTCTAAAAAAAAGTGCATTTTACCACAGGATAATTAACACACGCTAGCTACTTGCCTGCAAAACCAGAGCAAAGCTCAGAGCTTCAATTTTACTGCTAGAAAAGTAGGAAAGCTTACTTTGCTCAACTGCGCACTTACCTTGCGAACAGCACCAAAGCATGTAATGTTTCTGCCTGGGATGTCACAGCAGGTTGTCCCCATGTTTCTCCTCCCTCAGGGCAGGGAGAGAAACCACGAACCTAACAACAATAACAACCCTCTTTTTAAAGCAGGGCACAGAGACACTACATTGAATTGAGTAAAAAACTCAAGTTCTAATATCAAAGAAAATTGTGCTGTGTTTTCACACACACAAATCCAACCAACATTTCTTGGCTGGTCCTGTTTCTCATCTTGGCACCTGGACCTCAAAGTCATCCACTTGAGACAGAGGCCAAACAGCAAAGCAGACTGTAAAAATGCTTTCAGTTTTAATAAGCTTTACAGAGACAGTTTTGTTTTCTTACACAAGTATTTTTATTCTGAGGTGTCAAGTTTGAAAGGCAAAAAAAAAAAAAACCTGTGTTCTTTTACAGCCTTGAAAGTAAAAGTAGAAAAATCCACATAATATTTACAAAGAAAATTAAGCTTCTCTACTTTGCACCATTTTTAATAGAAATCAGCTAACATGACTGTTCTCAAATCATACAAAATCAGCTTTTACTGGCCAGCTTTAAATTCTGCATTGAAATAAAAAGAAAATTCCACCGTGAGACAAACATCAGAACCAATTCCCAGTCCAGATTTTTAAACTAGAAAAGCCCATAAGCCTGTGAGTAGCCCTGCTGATGTATTAAGCACAAGCATAAGTGATGCAGACTGGAAACCGAGAGGGGGAAAAAAAAGAAAAAAAAAAAATTACCTTACCTTCCTAAAGCAGCATCCTAAGTCATGTCCCTCTCCATAACCCATTCTTCCTGTACTCTCTATCTATCGCTTGTAATCTGTTTTATTGCTTTACACTTCAGTAGTAATTTATCCGTTTGTTTAATTAAAACTCTCTAGAAATACCAATGTATAACTACATCTTTGTTCTAAGACCCGAAAAAATGTTTTTTTAAAGTAAATCCAGGACCATGGTTGCTCCTCATCCATTTTCCACAGGCATTCATTTTGAATATACTTACTGTAGTAAATCATCATGAACAATATTTCTGTTGATTTCTTTCTTTCTTTTGTATTTCTAGGATAGTTTCAGGGAATTACCATACAAAACGTATTGGATTTTTTTCCCCCCTAGGGTATACAATGTAGCTTAAAAAAAAAAAAAACGAACAGCATTATAACAGACTGTATCAAATCATCAGCAGAAATACACTTCCAGTTTACTATTAAACAGACCACATAGCCTGACAATATTTCAATTCCTTTCGGGAAACAGAGCATGTTTAACACTAAACAAAGACAGAAAAAGCATTAGAACAAATCTGGTAGTGCTCCCACTGAGCCCTGCCCAAAAGAGTCATTACCACCAAAGACTAGGGCTCAAATCTGAGCTGGAAGAGAACTCGCGGGCAGTACCCAAAACCACCTTCATAGCCCTTAACCAGGATAAAACACTTCAGTAATGCTTTAAGTTTGTGCTCAAGTCCCACTGACTTTGAAAAGACTTGACAAGAGACACTGTTGTGAAGGCTCCCAAATATAGGCCTGATCTGGACCTTTTCTTCCCAGGCATCTTCTGATTAAATGCAGCAGCAGTCCCTGGGGTCGAAGGCAGCAGCTGCCAGAGCAGCAGGGAACTGCAATGCAGGCAAGAAGTGACGAGCGCTTGGTCCGACTCCGGCTGCCACCGCTAGAGAGGAAGCGATGATCAGCGCGGGAGTTCAGCCAGTTCTCATTCACGCTAGCCATCAGCCAACCTGGACAGGCCTTCAATTCCCAATCCCACCTGTATAACAGCTCCTTCATCGAATGTGGAATATCCAGGAGAATCACTGACTTGCCTGGATCTGCTATTGCCACCAAATAAATGATTTTTAGTTAAGCTAAGCAGGCATCTCCACTTTCTTCTGGACCAACACTGTGTGTTAGATCACACGATGGGGTAGACGCACTCACACCTGGTCACGTGCAGGGAAGAGAAGAGAGCATTCATGCCCGGTTTCAACCTGGGGAACAGCTGAGACCATCTTTGGGGGCTTCCCATAGACTCATTTCACATTCCCCTCCTACCAAAAAGGCACTAATCTTACCTCCAGCTCCATGCTGTGACATCCCTCTAGCTCCATGACCCAATGTCTCAAGCTTGGCCAAAGACTAGGTCAGCCTGCTACACCTTGCGCTTGGTGGTCACAGGAGGGATCATTTCATATCCTTGAATTAATAATGCACGATTGTAACCCTGGCATTTTAAGGAAGTCAAGGGAAGGACACTGTGACGATTGAATAATAATAAAAAAATAAATAAAATACAAAAATTGGCCTTGAACAATAATGTGCAAAACACCTCAACACAGACTGGAGAGCTTACTACTCAAGAAAAACTTGAATGGCGTTAAATCGTGCAAAAAAGTAAAGGAGGAATAAGATGAGCTTAAAAATGGAGTCTAACTTTAGCCAAACACTTCTGTCTAAAGAGTAAACTGAACATTCACCAAAATCTCTTCTTTGAATCTGGTGGAAGAACCCAGTCTCCCCCACGGCAGCTGCCAGGTGCTCAGTATTTTTAAGTCATCACAGCAGTTCTTTATACATCTAGCCAAAGATTTGGATGCCTCACTCTGCACTTCTGTAGCTGGAAGTCTCAGCCAGGAAAACAACAACCCACTTAAATTTTGCAGGGCTTTACAAAACTGTTCCTCAAAATCAGTGGTTTTTGCTCAGCAGCTGGGGTTACAGGAAAGAATAAATAGCACTTTAATATTCTTACAGTGATGACGGTTTAAGTGAGCAATTGCAGGTTAACGAAAAATAAAGACATCATGCCCGTAAGGTGAAAGATGAATTCCTGATTCGATAAAATGTCAGGACTGTCAGAGGTATAATTCACAGAAGGCAGCAGCTAGTAATGCAGACGTGATGCATGTGTGACTAATGGCACAACACACCAGGAGACTGAACGCAGGCCTGGGCTTAAGCCTGGGAAATAGCTTTTGTATTTAATAGAATAAACTGACACTCACTATCTCGGGAAACTACAAACCAGCAATACAGCTTCAAGAGTAAAATGATGAAAGCAGAGACTAATTTGCCATAAAAGTGTAATTACCTTATTAAAATATCATTCTCGCACTCTGTGAAGCAAGGGATTTATAAATATTTTTCTTCTGGGTTTTGTCCAAAATGCTTAAAAATAGAATTAAAAGCCCCACCACGATTTGCTGAAAATCCTGCCCATTTAATCAAGAACAACAAATGAAGAATCTGAAATACAATCTCTCTTATAGATTAAGCAACTCTTGCAAGGCAACTTGCTCTTGTAAAATCTTAACTCAACAGTTATAATCTAAAGTAACAAACATTACATAAAGATAAATAGACTTTAAACATTTTAACGGCCCGTCCTGTTAAACGGCCGAGCTCCAGCAGGCGCACTGGGGATTGAGATACGCTCCTGGGTGGTGCTGATGGCAGAGTTTGAACCATGCCAGGAGGCACCGTGGCACAGGAGGAAATCCCTGCCTGCTCCAGATGGGTACCCGAGGGAACAATACTCCCCATGGACAAGTTTGTGTGAGCAGGCTCTGAACTGACACTGGATGATGCTCTGCAATGCATTAATGCCAACTGTGGGAGCAATCCATAGCCATGGCAAGAATCAGGGCTGGCATCAGAGCCTAACTACCTAGACATATTCCTACAGAACAGGCTGACAGCAGCTAGCTTCACAAACCTGTCTGAATGCAAAAATCTCAGGCATGAGGCGCTATATATTGCTACTGATGAGCACCATCGTTTCACCTCGTTTTACTGAGGCACACGTTCATTTGTTAAATTACCCACCTTTCATATGGTGATGTATCTGCCTCTCTGGCACCCTAAACACAAATGGTGACTTTCTACTCAGGCGACTGTGCAGCACAGCTGGAGTCTTTGGAAGGAACATTTCCCAACTAATTCTGGACGATGAAGATGGTAAAGACTGTATAAGTTAAACTATCTGTAAAGCAGTCTTTAAAGGCTATAATCTATAACAGAATAAGAACTTACCCAAATCTTGCACGTTTCAAAGTTGTACGTTAGCTTGATACATGTTATTTAACAACTACACTGCTTTTTAAAATTCATAGCAAAGGGTTTAGCAAAGTAGTAAGCGTCTCTTAATGCACAGTCTAACTCCTGCTCCCACCAGGGAGCTCCCCCTGCCTTCTGTGGTACATGTTTAACATCTGAAACTCGGACATTTCAAATTAAAGTTTTCTAAAACTGAGACCTAGTCCCTACCAAAAGCCTTCACATCTTCCTATTTTTGCAGAAAGTTGGACTTTTCAGAAGAGCCCAAAGGGGAGATAAAGCTCAAGGCTGTGAAGCAAATTTCAACGCACCAAGCCAGAATGAGACAAACGCAACAAAACCAAGACACATGTTCTTACAGGTGTGTAAACAGCTGCATTAGCATTTTGGATCATCAACTCTTTAATTGCAGGCCACATCAACACTCAAACTCTTTAAGCTATTCTTTTTTATGAAGTAGCGAAACTCTCTTTTTACAGTTAAATAACTAGAGGAGCTCATTTACAGTGCATCTAATAACAATTCCTCCACCAAAAAGATTTATGAGTAGCCAAGTATTCCCGTGGGATTACAAGGGGAGATCCCAAAAATACTCAGCACAGTAATCAGTGCTCTCTGAAGAAAAAATTAAGAAGGTAAATTTTTTTTTTGTTTAATTTACATACACTTTTTGTTTTTAGCCTTCTCAGGCTAGGAAAAAAAATAGGGTAACGCGCACACAAAGCAAATAAAAGGATGCATAAAACATCTCGACATTCATCTTGGAGACTTCTTTCTGCATCATCCATGGATTACTTCCTAACTAGAGGGAAAAGACAGAGGGAGTAGAGAGGCGATAGAGAAGTGGAAGAAGAAAAAGGAACGAAAAAAATGGAAAGCAAATTGAAGACAGACATTTACAGGATAAGGAAATGGGAAAAGAAGAAAGAAATACAACTACAAAGAACGGGAATGATGGGGAAATAGGCAAAGCACGGTAAAAAACAGACTAGCTTGAGAGTCATTGTTTGCAATTCTGCTCATTTAAGCTACTGCGTCCCTCTCTGACTCGTCTCACGGCAGTTGTCAAATCCGCAGGCTGTTTGCAAAATTCAGCTCTACGCAGCCAAGCCTGAACCATATAACCCTGCTCTGCTTCTAGCAGGAGAGGCACCGCTGACTCACCTGAGACACATCGTGCTGCGTTGCAGACGGGCCATACAGCACTGAACAGATTTCTGTCTCAGTGCTGTGAACTTTTTAAAATACACTGGTACAAGATTTATGAACACTGTTCTAGGAAAAAGTGATTGGAAACAGTCCACTCCAAGCCTTAAAGCTTTACTGTTCCTCACATCCTCCACGTCGCAGAAGCAATGCAGGTCATGCTACTGTTACAAAACTGACTACTGTACTTAGAAACGGCTGAACGTTTTTGAGAAAAGCTGAGTTTACTCAACACAAAAGGCCTCAGTTGCATAAAAATTAAAAATAAATCATCTCTGACTTGCCAATTTGTTTTGATCTTTTGTCACTGTTTCTAATTACCAGATTCCTGTATGTACAAGAGAATAAACCCCACAACTTTATCTGAAGGACGCTCCAGCAATTTAGCAGCTTCATAAAAATCTGTGAATACATGTGGTGTAAATCCTGCGTTTCTTAGCTTGGCAAATCGAACAGCAGTTGTGTCCAAGGAGAAAATGCAGGACTTGGCAATCAAACTCAGAACTTGCAAGTCAACACGGCTCCAGATGGGTTACTCCAGCTTCCTCAGCAGCTGCTATGGTAACGAAGGCTGTTGCACATGGTTGGAGAGTTCACAGACTATCCCACTGATCAGAGCCCTCCTTCACATCTAGCAGTAAACGTTCAAAGTTATAAATACCCAGCTCCACACCAGCTCCCATTCTGCTTCTAAGGATGGAGAACCTTACAAGGGAAAAAGGCCAAGGCATGAACAATCTAAATGCTACAGGAAAAGAAATCACTGATTTGCGTGAGCTGCTTTATTACTAAATCAATCCGACAAAGAAAGTTCAGGGTCAGATTCTGCTCCTGCTGGCGCTCGTGTAATCCTAAGCAGAAACTGAAGCTTAGCAGCCAGCACAAACTGAAGCTTAGAAAGATGATTACTCTGGAGAGTGAGAGCCCTGAACATATGACTGTTCCTAGAGCTGTATTACCACCTAACCACCGCAGGTTCCTGCCCTGCAGGAGAGCTGGAGGAACAGACTGAATGCCCCTCAACGGCTTCAGCCACAAACTGACCAGCTTAGGTCAAACCACATTCAGCAGTTTGAGCTGAGCCTCCAATTTCATCCTGAAGCAGAGGAAAAGCATTCACACAGCCCACTCCACCAGCTGATGCATGGGGAAGAGCAGCCATGGGGCACTAACTCCGTATGCCACTTCAGCTAGCTCTGCAAGCCTGGGACCCAGCAGCCTGGCCTTTTGCCATTTGAACACATATGTGCTACTGAGGCCATCAGAGCTAACCCCTTACAAGAGAATTCCTCGCTTCCTCCAAAGCAATCCACCTTCCTGATTTTATTTGCCTCACAAGAGGGTCTGCGACCATGTTCCCTCTGCTTTTGCACGGCAGCGGCATACCAGTTATTATCTTCCCATAGAAACCAATTTCTCGTTTGTGGTGCTTTTGCATCAATTATACACTCATCCTGACCGAAATGAGAAAATAGATCACTCTTGCAGATGCTTTGTCAACTCATCTTTCTTAAAACGTCAAATGAAAAGATCCAATGAACTAAATAAATGCTTCTTATCTGAATCATCACGCTAGAGCCATTGATATTTGGTTAGTGAGAAAAGAGAAGTCCAACAGTTAATGCACTTAGCAGAATGGAATATTATGCAATGCTCTCCACAATACCAATACATGGCATTTGGCCCAGTACCACTTTAACTTTATAGGCTTAAGTAAAAAAATGTTTTAAAATAAAGTGAAGATACAAGTTTCCCTTGCCTAGTTGCTACAAGTAGAGTTTTAGGTTCAATCTTCCCTTTTAAAGGGTTCACATAAAAACACACACATGGTCTTTCTTCTCAGGTTGCTTTTAAATGAAAACTATTACTCTTTTTCACAACTGGAGAATGAAAAAGTGAAATGACTTCTCCCAAACCATGAATTCTGGTGGGGCTAAGTCACGAGTTCTGGCTCCCGAAGCTAAGCCTTGGGGAACACAGCAGCCCTTTGCTAGTGATCGGGTTCATAAATAACAGAAGAGTTGGAGGGGAAATAAGAAACTGATTTGATCCAGGCTCTCTAAAAACAAAGTCTAGCACCTGCATTATTAACATCCGCATGCAGTATTTAAGGAGAGCTCAAGGCAAAACAAAGACTAAGTTTAATAAAAGGTAGGTATAGCGAATACTTCGTATGAAAACGTTAAGTAGCAGAAAAGCTAGTGAAGCTAAATAGCGTGTGCTAATTAAGGAGCATAACAGAAGGGTGAGCTGAGAGGAGTCCGGAGAGTGAGGAAGGCTCTCTCCCATTTACACTTCATAGGACACAGCCCATTTCCAGAAGATGTGGGAAAGGAGAGATGTTTCTTCTATCAAGCACCAAGGGTGGTTGCTGAGCAACTTCCTCTGCAACTATAATTGCTCCTCTGGCAAGGGATAAGTGGCAAACCGATAGCCTGCAGACCTGGCTACCCCAAAGTACCACACAGTAACAAGGATGAGAGATTGGTATGGGATGATGGACAGAGCACTGGACAGGGCATTAAGACAACATGGATTTTACTCCCACCTCTGCCTCAGACTCACTGGAGGGCCAGAAACACCTCGCTTTGCCTCCTGGCCTCACCATCCTATTCTCATAAAACACACAGTAGCAACCAGCAAGTGGAATATCACAGCATTTGATTCTGAGATGCGTTTCTGAAGATTCGTTTCCCTTTTCTTTCCTGCAAGTGAACCAAGAGATAGTAGAACAGATAGAAGTAGTCAGATTTCATTCCCTCTGATGCCAAAGATCTTGTTGAAGCCTCATGTGGATCACCGCTTGCTGTTTGCTAAGCCGAAAGGACACGATGCATTTCAGAAACTACAACTTAATATTAAACATTGTACGTCTGTAATACTCATCATACGGCATTTCAAAGGCTTATACCAGAAGTCTCATTAGCAAAACCATTAAAACAAGCACACAGCTGGTAGAGAGTGTTTATTGTGCAGAAGAGTCAAATTAGTCTACATTTATAGTGGCAAAATTGATTGCCGATTCTAACATCTGTTGTAAATTTTGCATCTAAATTTGCCTTACAACGTCACTTAGCTCACAAACACCAAACCAGGCTCTACAAACCAGCACCCCTCCCCCAGGGACCACATGAATAATCTCCATGCAAACCAAATGTGATCTTTTCATAAAAACAATCATTGCTGTCATGTATTATACAATAAGCAGTAAAGCATGCTTGAGATGTAACTCAGTGTATTTACGCTATGTTTGTAATCACACAGAAGCCAAGGGTAACTTTGAAGAAAGGATCTGTTCTGCGGGGGGGAAGAGAGACCCAAGTAAACAGCACCAGATGCAAGCCTGTATCCTCATCATCCAGAAACGTACACGAAACGACACGTAAGCAATGTTACAACGCAGAACTGGAAGACAGCAATGAAGTTTGTTTTGTTTTTAATATTTCCTGCCTTTCTCTGGACAGACTATCTCTATCACCTTCAGGCAAGAAGCACATACCCACAGGCTCAAATACCTACAGAAAACCAGTGCACTGTCAGAAATGTGATATCTTAGGAGAAACAGAGCTAAGAAAAGCTAAGGAAAAAAAAAAGCTAAGGGGAAAAACAAAACAAAACAAAAAATTTGCTACACCTCACTCACAGAGCCATGACCCTGTTTCTCAGTGAAAGCTTAATTTCCTTGAAGTAGGAAAATAAGTTAATAAAAATTAAAGAGCAGCAGGAAAAAAAAATAAAGAGGACAAGGCTTTGCCAGAGATCTAAAGCAAAAGTGAATCACGTATAAAGACACAAGTCGCTAACTGATCTCCAGAAAGTTCTAATAAGCTGTTTCTTTGCTTTCCGTGACCCTCCTGGAAGGACGAGGCAGGATAAGGTTCTGCCTCATCATCAGTTCTTGCAATGCCATAACATTTATTAACCTAAAGGGTTTTTTTTTCTCCTGTCATTTGCTTTGTGTGTGGTTCCAATCTGTTTAAGAGGACGTTGGCACCTGTCCTTTGAAAGGTAAAGCGGTTCAGTAATGCCTACTTGCTGTCTGGCAGCACTGCAAGTACTTTGAGGTACAGCGTAGAGAGCAGATTGAAGAGGATTTATCACGATTAAGTCAAGAAGATACAGAAAGAAGAGGTGACGCTACGTCAAGGTGCAAGAGTGCTCTTCAGAAGGCGTGAGTGAGCAACCGGGACCATCTCCCCAACCCTCTTGAAGCCACCAAGACTGTGAACTTCCACGGAACAACAACCACTTGCTTCAAGAGTTGCTTTCACAACAGGGAAAGAAACAGAGGGAAAGAAAAAAGAGGAAATACCAAAACATTCTCCCCACTCCCAAACAAAGAAACAAAAAACCCTCCACCAGTGCGTCCAGAAGCGTTGCAATGTAATGTTGAACCACAAATGGGGTATGTTTTGCTGCTATTGGCATCATCATCTTTTCTACAGAGTTATTTTCAAGGTCCTTGCATACAAATCTGTGGGCAGTTTAACAACAAATGCCTTTTAAATAAATAAATACATTTACAGCACTGGGTCCCTACATCCTCACTTCATCTACTAGCGTGGAGGTGATTCCAGTTTGTATCAATCAACATCCCTACTGTTTGGGAAAACACCTGGTGATTTATAGGTAGCAACAAGAACAACAGCTTTCAAAGCTCCTCAAGGTACAGAATCTGGTCTAGTACCACCGAGGGAAACAGAGTACAAAGAGCCAAAAATGTGGTTCCAAACAAACAGATCATCACTCTGACCTCTGGTGGATCATTTTCATGCTCAAACAGTGCCTGTTTGGTTAATCATATTTTCCAACAAAGCATAAACTTGATCAGAAAACTTCAAGAGATGGAAAAAACTATTTCTCCCCTCCAGAGTTTTTGGGCCTTGGTATTGATTTGTACATCACTTCTCATTTGCATAGGGCACTGACAAGAAGCAATGGCTGGAAGAAATGCCTTTCAACCACTAGAGTACAGATTTCTCATCCTTATGATGAGAATAGGAATTCTCGTCCTTAATACTTCCTCCAAGTGCTTGTCCATCGAGTCAAGTCACCTCTCAGTCGTTCTGACGAACTAAAGGCTGTCAGATGATAAGACTACCAGATTTTTCAAAGGTGATGTTTGGAAAAGGCACATTCCAGATTGCACATGTTAACATTTCTTTTTCCTTTCAATTTGCCTTCAAGGGCTGAAGGCATGATGAGAAACAAATGGAGCCTTCTGGGAGCCCACCTACTACTTAACATCAAATCCTCTCTCAAGAAACATTGCCCAGTATAGAGAATTAGACGCAAGTTCATCTCAATAAGGATTTCTCTCCAGAAAGGATAAAACTTACTTCAAATACCAGCTGACAAAGAGGGGGCTTCTCTCTGCTTGCTCCAGAAAGAAATCTCACGAAAGATTTTTTTATTCCTGAACTTTCTTTGAAACTGCTGTAGTGACTAATCACCTGCATGCTGTATGATGCTGTGAAAACATACCGAGAACAGCTCCTTATTAAATCTATTCCTTTATTTATAGCTCAAGACCTTTGCCCAGAGCTTCAGTCAAAATTAGCGAGTGAGAGAAAGAGAGAGAGAGATCAAGGAGGACAAGAGACCTTCCATCTTCAGTCCTCAGCATGCTAGGACAGTGTCCTGCCCTCTTCCTTTCTCTCACTCATCTGTTTGCATTTTCAATGTTTTGCAGCAGGAACAGTCTCTAATTACATGTCTCTACAGTACCAACCACAGCAGAGCCCCAGGGACTGCCAGGCTCTTTACATGCCAGAGGGCACAGAAGTGAGCAACACAGGCAGGTAACAGAGCCCAGGAATGGCACTTACTAAACAACATAACACAACACAGCAAGGCAGACTTGTGTCTGTAGAAACTCCTCTCCTCCATTGTTTTCCCTCTTACAAATGTGCCAAAATCAAACCCATCAGCGATTCTTATTAGCAGTGACTCATATCAGCTACAATGCCAGCTTGTCTCAGTCTCAGCAGAATTGAATAAACCTGGACAGCTTGTCAGGTGGTGTAAAAGTATGAGACTTGCATTTTGTTGCCAGATATATAGCATCACTTTCCCAACATAATGCACCAGCACTTCCCCATCTATTCGGAAATATGAACTGTATTTCTCAAGAATATCACAAGATGCATTAGCTTTCACCACCTTTCATTCATCACCGTCTTATGAAATGGTGCTTAATATCCCACATGAACACCAAGCAATGCACTTTGAGGGAAAACAGAAAGCTACTTGCGCTTCGAAGCAGTTAAATATAAATTTTTAGGAGCCTGCTACAACCAGAGAAAGAAGAAATACCTAACAAACGGCAGCTTCCTAGAGACTTCTCCTTGTGCCCCATGTTTGGTGATGTAATACACAAGCAAGAACAGGATGCTAGCAGAACAGTATATTACTGACTGGAGCAACTATTAATTGGCTGTTATCAGGATTTCAAGGACCCTTCAAAGTGCAGTTGCCTTTACGGGAAAATGCACCTAATAGTTGAACTACTTCTTTTCTCTTCACCTTGACCAGAATATTTTTAGCTGTACGGACAGACCTGCCGACACAGTCACCTTCAATTCTTTGCAAAGAAATTTCTGACAACACGCAGCAGTGAATGAACTTTATCTATCTAGGGTCAAGAAAGACAGAAGGAGAGAAATGATGGGCAAAGGCAGGTTCCCAAAAGACTTCTTAAATATTTTTGCTTCATTTCAGCTTCCTTTGTTCCACGCCCTCCTCCATTCTCGCAAAGAACTCAGCAGTAAGTTAGTCCCTGATTTCAGTAAGCTCAGGATTTGGCCTGATATTTTGCCTAAAGAGATCAGCCAGCACAGATAAAAGCAGCTTGATAAAGCTACCCGTATGCCTTTGCAGAAGAAAGCGTCACTAATCTACACTGAGCCTCCTGGATCTACTCATATATTTGGCAGAGAACAGTCCAACATTGTCATCACAAAGCGCAGTAAAACTTATTACTCAAATGAAACAGTCCCTCTTGTCTGTTCTCCTCAGCAGGTGACATGTAAACTTCTGCCAAACCTGCAAATAGAAGTACTTTTTTTTTTTTTTTAAAGCCATAAGCACACAGGATCAGTGAAGGAAAGGAGACAAGTGCATGAAGCACTTTCCATATTAGCTCACATGATGCTGTACACTGAGTGCTTCACTAATTACTATAAAACCTGTAATATGATGGACTAAATTCTGAGCTGACAGTAGTAGGCATGAGCCCATGGGCCTTCAGTTCACCGTTCAACTGCCTCACACGGAAACAAACTACCGGCAGCATAAGAGGGCACCCTTACTGTTGAGCTCAGATCCACTGCTTTGGGCCTTCCAAAAATACACAGATGTCTTTAACTCTGCATAGCAGGAGGGTGACTAGAGCTAGTAAACTCCGGCATGCACACTTTAATGTCCTCTGCATACTTCAATTTCAAGGGAGCCTTTGAGTACCACATATGGCTTTATGACTCCTCCTGGGCTTCCCCTGAATTTCTGGTCTTTCTTTGGCAGCCTGATTTCAGTGTAAGCTGCTTCACTACAAAAATCTGCTATTATCTTATTATCTTATTATATCTTACAGTATCTTATATTTGCAGTGAAGTTTACTGCCCTTTTTAAAGTATGTTCTGCCTTCCTCTTCCCCTGAAATTTCTCCCCACGCGGAAAACCTTTCAGACTTCATGAACTTTATATCTTAATATACAGAACTTGTAAAAGCACTCCAAATACAGCCAGATCCCACTCCAGTGTCCCTTAAGCATCTCCATCTTCCACTTCTGTCCTGAGCAGATAATGTGAGGAAGAAAGGGGGAGGAAGAAAATAAAACAAAAAAACAAAAACAAAAAAAGAAAATCACACATTCTTAACTGGGTACCTTTTCAGACAAGGCCTTTAAACTGTCTAGAAACCTCTGCCAGAAATCCTTGAAGAGGGGCCGATCAATTTTCTTCAGGCTATCTTTGGTGCTGGCATCCACACTGACATACAGCTGCGTTACTGGCTCAAGGTTCCTTGGTAATAAAAAGGAGAGGGGAATTGTTATTTCCAGACATTTCTGCTAACTGAATTTGTGCTTTCTTACCAAAGCACGCATAAAGCATAGTAACTCAGAACAAGCTGCTACTGAAGTCCAGTAGTGAAAGGAACTATACAGTATTTACAGGGGAATCAAACTTCAATGGATCATCTTTGCCAAAATGGCCGTAGTCTTAACAGCAAGAAATTACAACTCACTTTCACCAAATAATACACCCATGGCTATGAATGTCACATACACAGAGGACTCTGAAGACTTTTTAATGAGAGGAGAACAGGAACATATTTCCTTCTAGTATAGTTGCAACACCTTCAGAAAGGCTTTCCAAAGCAGGCTGTGATGGGAGCAGTCTCCTTGGGTTCATATGAGGCATTAAAAGACATTGCTTCACACCCTACCTCTGTGGTTAAAAATCAAAAAACTCAACCCCTTCCTCCAAAGCCCTACTGTTTGCCCTAGCCTGCAGAAAGGTAACACCACTCAGTAGAAATGCAACTGTAAGTCAGCCGATTTCTACTGCTGGACAGGTAGAACCTACCTATCTGCAGCTTGCATCATCAGTCAAATAATCTTTGAAGGGAAATCAAAGCTGTTTAGAAAATAAAACGCAACCCTCCAAAGTGTTCTCCATCCATTTCCAAGAGATCCTTATTTCACATAAATGCCGCAGTGACATCTCTGGTCACGTAACGCTGCTAAACGTGGCGTTTGTGAGGCCAGCACAGGTAATGTCTACAAAATTAAACCTCCTCTGCCATGTTAAGAGCCTGTATCCAGTCTAATCCATTCCCATAAACCCCAAAGGTGTAACAGAGCAAGGTGGACATGTGCACGCATCCCTCGGAAAGCAAAGAGGAGAACAAACAACACTGCGGTCCATTAGCAAAGGGATAATGAAGGGCAAACACCTGACAAACTACAGCAAGCACCCATGCCACAGACGAAGCAGATGAAGCAAGTGAATGCTGACAGATGCTCCTCCGTTAGGTGGTGGCATGGCTGTACGCTCATCAAACACTGGGCAAACATGACAAAGCCACTTGCCTTCTCAGTGTCTGCAAGATGAAATGACAGCCTCCGAATTGCACTGTGTAACTCTTTAGCTCTTAACACTTTTCGGACGACATTAAGGGGGAATCTTTTGTGATGGCTTTTTGTGAAGGCTGTTAATGATGTAGGCTATACTTTTTGGTTTTATCTGGTTCTTTAGAAGAGGGGAAGAAACCTTTTGTTCAGCTGCCAAACAATGCCACCTAGAAAGTATAATAAACCTTCCCCCCAAGGTGACAAAAATGACAAGAACTGACCAGAATGAGACAAAGCAGAGCTGTTAGTAGTCAAAAAATCCTATTACTTGGCACGAACATGCAAGCAACCTAGCTAAACTTATTCTCTTTCTATCTATTTAGACAGAAGAGTAAAACGGCCAAGAACAAATTTAATATTTTAGGTTAAAAACAAAAAATTAGTCTTTGTCAATAAGCTTTTCTGGACCAGTAGCCCAAAGCCACAACCTCCAAAATGACCAAGTGTTCTAGGCATAAACAGATCAAAGTATTCAAACTGCAAGCAGCACAGGCAGAATGTTCTTTTCTTTCCTTAATGCTACATTTGCCCAATTAAGAGGCCCCATTGAAGATGGGGTGCGGGTTTTTCAAAACATGAGCGGAGAAAATAATCTCTTCTCAAAGGATCTGCGTCCTACTGACAGGCAAGAGCCAGCAGGCTCAGCACTGTCACACTGGAGAAAACTAGGAAGGAATGTGAAGAGATCTCAGTCTGGGTCCACAGAGCTCCCTCAGTAGACATGGCTGGGCCTAAAACTAGCATGTGAGACCTTGGGCATGCTCTCGCCAAAGGGGAATGCAGGGAGATGACAGTCAAGGGTCCACACGTCACCAGGAAGAAGCAGAACACCAAGTGATGTTCCCCATACACAGCTACATTTCATAATTAACGTGAAATTTAGTTGCACAGTGCCACAATGAATTTTCCAAGGTTCTTCCTTCATTTTTGGGTATAGTTTACAAACAAGATTGGCTTAGACAGCTGAGATCCAGTCCAGGAGATCAAATTTGAACTTACAGCATTTACCACTTGTAAGATGAACCCAGGCACAAATCATGGCCGGTCAGCATAACACAACTAATGAACAATAAACTGTCTTCAAATCAGCATGATGGAGTTTTACAAGCAAAAGATAGGAGATAGTCTAGTCAATGAGACACAAAAAACTCCCAAAAAGCAAACAAAAAAAACCCCCAAAACCCAGAAACATCAACATAATAATGAGCAAATGCTATATGTATGTATGTGTGGGCTTTTGTGCATAGTCACTAATCAGATCCAGGAAAAGGAAGCAAACAAGAGCCAGGTAACAGTTGAGTCTAAGCTCATAAGCAACAAAATCCAATTAACTACCAAAATGCGCATGTGCAGATGAACCCCCAGTCCAAATACAAAAGAAGGAGGAGAGGAAGGAGGATGGCACAGCCTGCATCACTCCTAGGACCCAGCAAGCAGGCTGCGCTACTACAGAGTCTGCGGGTCCCTCTCCTAGGCACAGGGAACACTCCAGGCCACTTTGTGGGATTGCTCACTGCACGCTGGACATCATGCTGCCTATTTTAAGGCTAACTTTTAGACTATAGCTCCCCAGTGCTGACAGCTGAAGAACTAGCTTGGTGCATGCTTCAATTCTTTTATTAGGCAAACCATTTGCTTTGATTAGCCAAAGAGCAGTTGCAATTTTTAAGATAGCAAGACTAGCATTTTATCACTTTTTTTTGTTTGTTTCTTTTTAAATCCTTTCAGCAGATCCTAAGAAATATATCTTCAAAATATAGCGTATGCTCTTTTTTAAAAACGCTATTTTTAAGAAGGAGCAATTTCCGTCTATCAGGCACATAATACATGACTTAAAGTAACCTGATTACACAATTATTCAATCATTTGGAATGCCTTTGTAGTGTATAATTACTCACTCAAAAATTGCATGGCTCTCCCTCCTCACTGCCATACGCAGACCAAGGAAATGAAGTAAAAAGGAAGCTCACGTTACAGAGCACTAATATGGAAAGGCATCACACTGAAATGACAGGCTGAGCAACATAACCAAAACACCCCACGTACAACTCCACTAACTTGCTCAGGTAACTCCAGGTTGGACTTGGCGTGCATTTTTAGTTCCGACAAGCTCCCAGCTACCTTGCAGCTCATGCTGTGTGCAAGGGAAGTGTGTTAACTAGATTTCTTTGCTACACTGCTTCAGTCTTAGTTAAAAGGGGCTTGGATGCTCAAAATAAATCAGAAACAGAAATTCTTTGCATTTGTGAAGGCTCTTTCATCAGAGTAAATTAAAATGTTGTGAACATTAATTAGCACAACTTCCTCTCAGAGACAGGTAAAAAACAACTGATCCCATTGTTGCAGATGAGGATGATATATCACTGTGCTTTTCATCTGTGCTTACACTGTCCTTGGTGTCTGTTCCTGGAGAGGCTGGGCTACACAGAGCTTTGGTTTGAGCCTTTATTGCTGTTCTTGCAGAGTCAGAGCAAAAGATCAGACTGCAACAGAAGCACGCAAACCAGAAAGACAATTTATGACTTCTGCCTCCTGCTCGAACTGTCGGAAACGCTCACACTAGTTATCTGCATCCCCAAGCACAAAACACAGCACACAGTTCACTTTCTGTTCTTTTTTGCCCTCACACTTCTGGGAGGTACTATATTACATTCACTTCACTTCTAGAAGTAATCACACTTTGTTTAAGAGATACAGAAAAGAAAATCAAGCTGGGAAAGAGAAAGAGATGAGAAAGACCATGGAGAGATTATGGTTAAAAGCAAACAGATGCTGAATAGCCCTTTTCATTGGCAGCACTTGTGCAGAGCTGACTCTGCTAAGCGATAAAATAAAGTATAACACAGCTCACAACAGAAATCTCTTACTAACGAGTTATTTTCTCAAACTCTTACCTAATCTCCTCTGGGAACTGTGCATTTGTAACCAGGAAACTAGAGATGTTATGTTGGTGCAGAAGCTTCAAGAACCGGTTGATCTCTGGGTACATGATTGGCTCTCCCACCAGCGACAGCGCACAGTGCTTTGCTGTCATTGCTTCTTCAAAGCGATCCGCTTTAACTCCCGACACTCCTGCAAAAAGACAAAAAATAGACAGAAATTACCCACAATCACTACAATTACCTACAATCATTACCTACTATAAACCATATATCCACATCTAAAACACACCTTGGCACAAAGAACGGAGACCTGTAACAACTAGACCACTCCTCAATCAGACACAGATGACACTACTCCACTGCCAGTGTCAACCAACATGGCTCTGTTGAAAGCCGCAAAGCAGCATCTATTCAGGCACGCTAAGTTTGGGACTTGACTAAAAGATTACTTTTTTGCTTGCAACAGTCCAGTCAAAATTTCTCTTGCTAGTCCTCAATGATGCCTGAATACTGGAACAGAAAAACAAGAACAAGAAAATCAGTGCCACTTCAAGTAGGTATTTAAAAAAAGAAAAAGAAAACCAGGTTATGTTTCTCTCCACTGCTAATCACAGCTTGTCCCATGGTCAAATGAAGACAAACTCCTGGAAGGAGCTGGGCACACTTCAGAGCAGAGCAACAATAACCAACTCTGAATCAATATTAGCAACCAAGAGAAACAACTCCACAGAGAGAGAGGTTCTGCTTACAAAGAAAACCAACACATGGCATGGTCCTGACTAGCAAGAAAAATTTCAGAAGAGGAAAAAGTAAGAAATTCAACTGCAGCGCCCACGTGAAACATCCATCAGATGCAAGTTTAACTACTCTGAACCACAATCATTGTACCCACAGGAGAGCAGAGGAGAGGGGTGAATATTCCTCTGTCCCATCTCTACCCAGCTCTCTAAGTGCTTAGGACCCCAAATGGATTTGGTTGACTACAAACAAGCTTTTGTTCTGAATATGTCATTTCATGTTTCCTTGACATGCTTTGATGCACTTGAATAATATCTGAGGTTTTGCTTTGGGGGTTGGTCTGTTTTAAAAGACTTAAGTTTGAAACCAGGTCCTCAGCTCACCTCACGTTGCCTAGATGCTGGAGCTCAAACAGTACAGAAAATTACATGCTATGCTGTAAAGCCAAGATAAAAAGAGGCATTCACAGATACTGCTTCAGCCTCATGCAGAAAAGCTGGTGTGTGATCGGAGCAAAGCTTAGTGCATTTTAAACCAGCTAGATTCAGTCCTGGGTAGGTGACAGAACTAACAGTTATTCTGCAGAAACTTGACAATACTAAATGAGAACTTAATTTGAAGAGAAAGGAGAATCTCAACCATATACAGATGTTAAAGGACTGACATTTCTATGCCTAATGCTACTGTAGGTCATTTTTTGGAATTAATTTGTCTTTCTCAGCATCTTGCAATTGGATTATGATAATTACAGTGCCAGCTTTATAAGCAGACAGAAGAAACAATTACAATAACACTGTAAAGGCCTCAAGAATAACTTTCTCAAAATAGTTTACATCAAACGCAGCATATACTAAACACCCTGCAGAGGAGAAGAGAGGTTTTATAAGCAGTCGTTTGACCACATAAATCACAAGCTAGACAGAGGTAAACGAAAAGGGAGTAGTGGCTACGCCAAGAAGCATATGAACTCTCCGGCACGCTCAGCTGCCGTTAACACTACTGCACTCAACCTCTGCTTCTGTGTATGATCCTCTCTGGCTTCAGTCAGTAATGAGCTTCAACAAAGTCCGAGCATGGGCAGATTTTGAATGGCACACGGTAGGTACAACGGGGGAGCAGGAGCTAGGAGCCTTAGGAATGGGAGCTGCACCTGCAAGGGGCAGTAACTTAACAGCTTCTGGGTCCTACTGAGTTCAGATCTCAGTGGGAGCCCCCGCTTCGCATGCGGCCAAGACACCTTTGATCAACACATCTTCCTTGAAAAGCTGACTCCTGCTGCTCTCCTACTGGTGCAGGGGGAAGAAAAGCATCATCTGGCACATCACCCTCGAGAAGCTGGCTGTTGACTTCAGGTACCTCTCTGCAAGTGTCTGTGCACCAGTCACTCCAGATGCACTACGTGCGAGTGAGAAGACAAGGAATGTGTTTCATCTACTCTTACAGTAAGATACATACAACTTTAGATCTCATGTTAAGACTTATGTGTGAATCATTCAAAACAACTCCTTCCTGTAAGCCAGAAGGGTTGTTCAGTTCAGGTAATACACTTTTGTTTCTCTGCTTGCTTTCCCCAAGTTGAACTAGGGCTATAATATCAAAGACATCCTTTCTCCTACTTTTGAATTATGTTCCTACTCTGTGTATGCCCTGGCAAAGGGCACAGATTTACCAGTCACCACCTAGAAAACATATCAAACACTTTCACTCTCCTACTTCAGCTCCCTATCAGTAGCATGTCTCTCCACTGGTTACTCTAAAGGATAATTGTGTGACATTGATTAATGGCTGTGGTCTTCAAAAACCATACTAAGCATAGCAACAGTAAAAGAGGAGAGGATGTATCATCATCTTAATAAGGATGTATATAGAGACTCCTTTATTAGGGTAAGGGGCCACCAAATATTTTCTGTTTCTTCAGAACACGTCTTTTTTTACTGCAGTGAGTGAAATCAGTTAATCATCAGAGGCCTTTGGCACACAGAGAAAAGTCCCTCTGTGTGTGTATCAGAATGCAAAGCCATGGTTCTAGAAAGAGCTAGAAAGAGGACCAATTTATGCAAATAAATTAGAGTACTATCTGAGCAGCACTACCACACTCAAAAGCCTCAAGGACTCTCTACCTAAGGCATGTTCCCCATGCTTTACTTCTCCATCAGCCTGAATCTTCTAGTCTGCTCTACCTTGGGGGTCAGTGTTCAAACACTTCATTCGCAGATGTGCGCAGCACCCAGCTGGAAACTTCGCTGAAGTCAACGTGGCAGTCCACACCGCACCTGGTCAGAGCCACTCAGCCCAGCTGCAATCCATCTTCCCTCCCACACTGTCTCTCCCTCTACAACAAAGCAATCTAGTCCATCACTCTGCTCAAGCCCTGGGGTTTGTTTTTTTTCTTTTAAATCAATCATAATAAAATCCAGCCTACTATTTGTGGAGTGCTGCTAAGTTCTGTGGAACTAGACAAGCCATGTTTTCAGCCTGAGGCACTTCCAACCTGGACAGAGTACAACTATGACACGATACACAAGGGACTTTCATCCTGCAAGGCGCTGTGCATCTTTTAACTCTCCCTGGCTTCAATTTACTGCACAATGTTTCAACTCAATTTTGCCTTCACTGATTCTACTCTAACAATATTTCCACATGCACCTCAGGGAAAGGACCATGTAAAATTCACAGAATGTAATAGCTGGCTACTGGGGTTAAGTTTTTCCTGCTTTTTTCTTGTGCTTAATAAACCTTTCGCTTTTAGGCTCCCAAGACTGGATGACTGTTGTCATCTATCACTATGAAAACGTAACACATCTTTTCTTTCTTCACTTTGCAACACAGTTCTAATACAGACCTCTTTTCAGACTTTCTCCTTTCGCAGTTCAAGGTCAAGTATAACTGTGCTGAGGAGGTACATGTAATTTTCAGGGAATACTGGGAATTTTCTTAATTGAAAATAAGTTCCAGGAGAGAGAACTGGGAATATTTTCAAATGCTACCAAACCTATCTATGTTCCTTCCCCTCTCCACAGCCCTTTTTGGGAAGACATCAAGGGGTAATAAGAGAAGAGGAGGGTTATTCCAGAGTTTGAACCTGGTTTTAAAAAGTTTCCTGCACTCGGCTTTCAGTAGAAGGTAGGACTTGCAAATACCTGCAAAAGGACTTTTGCGTTTCACCTTCTCCATTGTGAACACGCTTCTGCCCTGCAGGGGCAACACATCAATCGGTTGCATCAGCGGCTGCATGCA
The DNA here is from genome assembly GCF_040807025.1 of Struthio camelus. Taxonomy (NCBI): domain Eukaryota; kingdom Metazoa; phylum Chordata; class Aves; order Struthioniformes; family Struthionidae; genus Struthio; species Struthio camelus. The sequence goes on along the minus strand of NC_090957.1, from coordinate 10,196,636 downwards.
AAAAACTTATTAATCACTTTAAACAACATATTTGCCTTGAAAAATGCCCCATAAATGACTGTTTTGAGTCAAGTCCTGCCAAACAAAAAAGAGGGAGGTCGTTTAGGACTTTTAATAGTTATAACAAATTCCCAGAAATACAGATTAGGAAGGACTTCTTCAGGTCTCTAGCCCAACCTCCTGCTCAAAGAGGACAGTTGTCAACACTGGATCAGGGTGACAATGGCTTTGCTTAAAACGCTTGAGAACCTCGTTCCCCCACCACTCTGGGCACCTGTCTCACACTTGCACCCCTTTCTGCTGAACAAGCTTATTCTAACACCCAACCTGAACCTGCCAAGCAGCAGCTCGCGACTGTTGACTCTTGCTCTATCACCCCAAATGGGTCTCCCAGCTCAGACTGACACGCAGGGCTGTAACACCGCTCACACAGAAACCTCCACTTCTTGCTGGACAAGATCCCCATTTCCTCACAGACTGCCCTGCCTTGAGAGCTGGCAACTGTGCTTTGGTTGGAGTGATGGAAACGCATTACCAACACCAACTGTTTCCTTCTGCCATCACTCCTTTCATCTCACCTCTTCCCCAAGGAACTTCCCTGACAAAATTAACATTCTTCTCCCTTACCCCACTGCGACACCCTCAATTCTGTCCCATCCACCCTAGCATCTCAGCATGAAAGGCTGAGAGAGCTGGGCCTGTTCAGCCCGGAGAAGAGGAGACTGAGAGGCGATCTCATCAATGTGTACAAGTATCTGAAGGGAGGGCGTTAAGAGGATGAGGCCAGACTCTTCTGCGTGGTGCCCAGTGCTAGGTCAAGAGGCGATGGGCACAAACTGAACCACAGGAAGTTCCGTCTGAATCTGAGGAAAAACTTCTTTACCCTGGGAGGGAGACAGAGCACTGGGACAGGTCGTCCAGAGAGGTTGTGGAGTCTCCTTCCCTGGAGATATTCAAAACTCGCCTGGGGACAACCCTGGGTAACGTGCTCTAGAGGACCCTGTTTGAGCAGGGGGGTTGGACTAGATGATCTCCAGCACTCCCTTCCAACCTCAACCATTCTGTGATTCTGTGATCCACCTTTTCCTCGTGGTTTCCAGAGCCAAAATCCAATCCTGCAGGATTTCCCTATATGTGACAGGCAGTGAACAGCTAGAACTTATTCTGGCTGTTCTCCAATTCAGAATGGGAGCTGGCTTCTCCAGAGAGGTGCTGGTCTGAGATTGTAAGATGATTCAAACCAGCAACTCCATGAGTAAAATGAAGCTCATGGGGCCCTATTCTATTCTGTAAGTCCAATGAATGAGAAAGAGTAACTCCTCTGCTGATAGAAGTTTTTCCGTCCCATCTCTAATCCACTGGGTTCTCTCTGCACACAGCCAATATAAACAAATGAGCTCCCAAAATGACAGCCAAGACTAAGGCTCATCTTGCACATTTTATGGATGCTTCATTTCCCTCCCGCTGCTCACGCAGCCCTCCACCGTCAATTTAGGAAGAACAGAGTTCTAGACCCGTCCGGCCAAGCTGGTTAGCTTTTCCAGCACGCACAGCTGACCTTGGCAGAGTGACCAAGTTTCTTACATTTGAAAAAAGAAAAGAGGGAAAAAAAAAAGTAGGTAGAGAGATATAGTGGATGTACAATGAACTCACAAGCAGTTCATATGCTAAGCAAGATGCAGTAATAGTCAGAAGCTGAGAGGTGCTGAGCATCTGCAGCTTCAGTTACAACCAAATGTTTACCAAAAAAAAAAAAAAAATCACATAAAAAACCCAAATACACACACACACTCTGTATGCTTGAAATACCTGTGGAAGCCTCCATCCTCACCTGGGGAAAGGATGTGACAACTACAAGGATGCCCAAGAAGCAACTCCATTCTACTCCTTCAAAGGCAGCAAATGACATCCACTGTTCTAATGCCATGAAAAAGGCAAAATGTCTCAGAAAACAAGTAATCAACGTGCCACTGAAGTTTCCCATTTGCACATCTTTCTGAAATTAGTTACAAACTTTATGCTTCCTTTCTAGCACTCTGCAGAAGATCAAAATGTTTTGATTCTCGCTTCAAAGATGCTGCTGCTGATTATTTTCCAACAGTGTCATTAATGGGGGAAAATAAGAGAAGTTACCTTTGAACTGCTTGATCATATTCTGATGGTTCTCAATAGCCTCCTGCAAGATCATTTCAGGTTGATCCATTTTCCATCGCCACTCCGTACCCACCGGATTTGTATGATGTCTGAAGGAAAAGAGACCGAGTTACTCATTGCAGTTTGTAACATACAAGGAAGAACCCATCTGTTGCCCCGGGTACTTTGGCATTATTTAATCAAATAAAAAGCAAAAGCAAATTTGCAGGAAGATCTCACTTCTGACACAACCCACAGATGTGATCTTTGAAAATGATTCTTATTTTCTTCTCCTCCCAGGCTCTGGTCTCCCCAGAAGGAAAAAATGGACCTTGCAATTCACACTGAACTTAACATACCTATTTTGAATGAAGGGTAAAAGTTTTCTAGGCATTTAAAAGGATGTTTTGCAGCCAAAAAGATCTCTGTAATAAAAGGAGAACTAGTTCTACTTCTTCTGACCACAGCTGCATGAAACACTCATAAGGTCTTAAGCCATTTTTAGCTCCACGGTAAAGGTACCAACTGCTGCCCTGGGAAGGAAAGGATTTGTTTCTAACCCAATCCTTGTGTAAAGTTCTGGTAACAAGACAGACGAGGCGGACTACTTCAAATACATAAAGAGACTAGGAAGTTTGCAGTATGCCGGAGACGAGTCTATGATGGATCTGCTTAATTCCCTAGATTTATTCAGTAGAGGCTTCTCATCATTTGAGATCTGCTAGCTACTGAGCTACTAAGAAACCTCAGTGCAAAAAATAAAAATAAAACATTAATTTCTCTGAGCCAAAACAGACTGCATGAACAAAAGCAACTCATCTTCCATCTGAGGGACAGCTACTGTCAAACAGCAGGGCACCTTGGTTTAAGAAGCCAGCCCTACATACCCAGAAAGGGTCACTCCCCTTGCACGGAAAAGGCCTATCCAGACAAATTTACCATCAATGCACCTGGAAGATACCAGAAGTTTCTCCCCATTCCCTTCTTCTTTGGCACAAAAAGGTGTTATTAAGGCATTATAAGTCATCTGGACAACATGCGTCCTGATCAGCAGACGAAATACCACAAGCAACTTGTGTGGTACACATGGTCTCATCTAGGCGGCCTACAACCCGGAGAGAGTCTATACAAGAGTACGGACCTCTCCCTAGTGACAGAAATAGCATTAATGGACTAACACAGATATGGATGAGAATACAACATAAAGTAATACTCTTAAAACCTAAGAGTTTTCTGACTAGCAGATCTCTAGTTCACCTACTGCTCTCATCATCATGCCTGGAAGCTGACTTATTCAGTCTTCCAGCCACACTGCATCTGGACCTGACATCCAATATTTAACTATAGGAGTAAAGACAGAGGGAAGCACATTCTCAGAATTAAGTGGCTGGTTCAGTACCTAGCAAAGACAAATCAAGGCTCCCACTAACTCCTCCAAGTGAGGAAGATCTGCAGCTCCACACTTTCACAGGGCTAAAATATGAATTCTGGAACTGGCATCTGCTAAATCGGCCTTCTGGCCCGTTGCTGTCCACTTCAAGAGCACAAAATTCAAACACTACTCTCTGAAATGGCTTTGCCATCTCAAAGATAATAACCTTTAAGCTAAAACAGCTCTGCTTTTTGTATTTCTTTCTTTTTCAGGCTGCCAACATGGAAAATTTTCTGAATGCCAGCTATAAAAAGGCATTTATAAAACTCTTACATGTTTAGCTACACAGCTTGTACCTTGTATATTTAATAGGGCAAGTTGGCAGAAAATCAATTGACTCTTGATGCACTCTGGACAACTATTAATTATTAGCGTTTAACAGTCCTTGAATTTTTAACACATTCTAACTGCTTAATAAACACACCAGGTCATGCCTACAAAGCAGCTTATTTGGCAAAAAGCAGCTCTCTTCTAATATGGAAAAAAACCCCAATGTTTGGTGGCTTATGAGACTGTGTCACAGTCCCTGGCACAGACAAAATTCCATCGTCACTTTTTCATTCCTCTGCAGGCTCTGTGACCCCCTACATCATCTACCTCACTAGCAACTCAAATCTTGAGAAGAACTGAAAGCAAAAATACCAGCAGGTATTTGTGCATGGTATTCCTGCCCTTTCCACAATAACACACCATACTAAATGGCCCTGTCCCAAACCCTTATTGCATTAGAGGACCTTATTGCATTTGGACCTTCAGGTCCAAAACACGCTCATCTGAGAAGCCGCCCTAATATTCCCAAGGCAAGCCGTGACTGCTCCAGCAAACCACTCTGAGAAAGCGATGCAAGACCACACCAAATAACAAGAGTTCTCAGCCCTGCCCTAGCTAATGAAGATGGCCTCCCATTGAACCTTACTTGCCTTCTCATCAGACTTCTGATCTACCAATATCATTTGCCAATGTACCAAAACGTCCCCAGCAGTCAGACCTCGGTGAGGAAAGCATATGCTTCAGTGGAGCAGTGCATTCAATTCCCCAATCAGCTGTACGTTATTTTAAATCAATCAGCTTTTGCTTGATCATCAGGGGCAAGTCTGTTCAACACTACTAATTCCAGTGATGGAAAAAGGCAAGAGAATTTACTGCAATGCCCTCACAAAATGGAGGCATTTTCTCCCCGCACCTGCCTAGTTATAGAGGAATTTTTTTTGTTATTGTTGTGGCTGGTTTTGTTTTGTTTTAAGTCTGGCAGTTTTTGCAATTGTGCCTCTTGCCATCTCTCAGTTAGGAGACAGGCAGAAACCACGAGTAAAGATGGTCTTGGGGTCAGGACTCCAAAAAAAAAAAAAAAACCAAACCAAAACAATCAGGACTCCAAAACGAATGTTGATTCTGTCACTGACTCCCAGTATGGCCATATAAACCAATGATCCTCTTTTAAAATAGCTGTACTCTCCTGTGAGCAAAACTTAGTAATACTGAGTCTTCCAAGAAACTTTGAGGGAAAATGCAACACAAATATAAAGCATCATTTATTCTAGTGAGCAATGATTGATGCTGATAGCTGGCAGAGAACATGAAGATCAGGAAATGCTGGCAGCAGCGATGTTGAAAGGACAGAGTATATGATTCCTAGAAATGGACAGGAGGAACAGAGCAGAATAAAAACAACAGAGTTCAAGAAAGCAGACTTCCATGAACTCTGAAAACTGACAGGTGAGATCCCAGAGGAGGAAAGTTTCAAGGCAAAGGAGTTCAGCAGAACTGACAGTTTTTTAAATCCTATTAAGGCAGAAGTGCAAACTGTGGCAATAAAAAGAAAAGACATGAAGTATAACAAGAAACCAATCTGGCAGAATTGTGAGCTCTTCACCAACCTTGGTGGTCCTCCAGCTGAAAATAAAAAGAACGTACGAACATAGGGTCATAATCACAAAGGTCAAAGCACAAAATAACATACAACTAGTAAAGGACATACAAAAAGGCTAACAAGAAAACCTTTGCCTATAATGACATGAGGATTAAGAGGCAAGGGGACCAAGGGAAATGCTGGTCCAACAAGCAAATTTTAATGCCTCTCCATGATGACAAGAAAATCAAGCATTTGTGCCTTTTCTTTTACTTCTTCCCAATGACAATGGAAAGAACTCGAATTAGCCTAGGAAGGGGACAGGTTAGAGTACCTATCTAAATGAAGTGTTTTCAAGCAACTAGGTGTCACTAAACTCATCCTACAGAGTGTTGGATGAACCGGCTGATGGAGCATCAGAGCTACTAGCCATAAGCTAAGAGTTCCTGGAGAACAGGTTAAGGGATTGATTCCAAGAGCCTGGAAAAGCACAAATGCAACACCCACTTCAGGAGAAATCAAGGATTTCTACATTAGTCCTTCTTATTCTTCAGGTCCCCTGAAAATCGTGGACTAACAGCTTGTAACCCTCAGGAGACAGCATGGAGATCAGTAACAGCTAATACGAATCTGTCAAGAACATTTCATGCAAAGACCACCACGGTCCTTGTAAGCAAAGGGAAAATTAGGAGGTCTAGCTCTTGACACTGCTTTACAAGACGTTCTCATAATCTGCCAACAAAAACTTTCTGCAGCTAGAACTATTCTGTAAGGGAGCGCGCATCAGGGTGGAAAACTTGAATCAAAGTGTAGTTACGCTGGTTCATTAGGCAACTAGGTCTATCTGAAAGGCAATCTGGAGGCTTCTATCCTGGGACCGGCCTACTGTTCCACTTCAACAACTGAATGACGGAACAGGAAGCAGACTAACCATATCGGCAGATGCAAGCAAGATGGAAGGAGATGCAAACTCATGGAGGACAGCATGCAATTAAAAAAAGATCACCACATTGATGATGTTACATATTTAAAATTTGCAGTTGACTGCAAAATGCAGCACGGGGAAGCAAATAGCTAGGTAGCACTTCCACAAAGAGGGGTCTGTTACTGATAGTGATCGCAACAGAACAGCGGTCAACAACACTATACAGTGGCCAAAATTCGCACTGGGATGACAGTGCAAGAGACAGAGTCCTAGAAAGCACTGCCTAAGAGGTACACTGAAAGGACTGAGATTTGAATCTCGCAAAGACAGGCAGAAGGGGAGAGATGATACTTCCCCTCAGTTATGTACAGGCAGCTACCAAGAGTAAAGGGATGAACTATTCCCCATGTGTGGAGAAGTGACAACAACCTTAAAATTCCAGCAAGGGGAGACAGCTGGGCTTGCAGGAAGGGTCATGTTGCCACACTGCAGCAGAATACCTACAGCAGCCATAAAAACATCATCACTCCATGTTTCTAAGAACAAGTTAAACAAAATATGTCAGGACTGATTTAGATACACCTGACACTGCCTTGTAGCAGGAGATGAATTGAGACTCCAAGTCTCTTCCAGACATATTTTCTATAACCGGACAATGTTCATGTACAAAGGAAAAAAAAGGTTCTGATAAGAATAACAACTGAAAAAATCCCATCTAGGCTGCTGTCTGAGAAAGTGGAACACAATCAATATTTTTATACAAACTTCCTGTTAAATAACAGACAATTATTTCTTATGGTGCTCTGAACAATCTTTTGTCAGATTTCGGAGTGGGCAAAGTAATAGTTTATAATGAGTAAATTCAGGAAAAAAGAAAAAAGCTTTTCAGAAGGCATGAAATTATTCATAAGTGCTGATGAAAAGTAAACAACTTTAGAGCAGAAAAAAATGTAGAAATGTAGCTTAAAGTCAAATATTTGGATATCCAGATATCAAAAAAACCCTCTCACTTCAAATTTGACAAAATATTCAGTATTTTCAAAAGAAAACTTAGACTTTTCATTTCAGCTGTTTTAAAATTAATGTAAATTAAAAGAGTCTTTCAGGAACAGTTAAAGAAGCCTAATGTGAATTTCTGAATTTTAGATTAAACAAAACATGTCAGATCAGTCCAGTTTCCTCATTCCATTAAAACTGTTTTGCAGCTAAACCTTAACCAACTCCCCCCCCGCCCTTTTTTAAATCAGCTGCTGAATCAAGAAATGCATCATTTTTCTTAAGAGAGCAGCTGGTCATATTATGATGATAGGCAGCAGCACACACTACTTCCAACAGCAAGGACTACTTTAGATCAGACTGGTTTTGTTAGTTGCTCTGGACAGAGAGGACTGATTTTCAGAAGAGTCTGGAAGAATCCACTTCTCTTCTAATTCACGTTTCTGTGAATCTTAAGAAGGGAAGATGGACAATACTGAAAAACGACACCCCAGCTCTAAGAAAGCTCCATATGCTGGCGTTATATAGGGACGACACTTCATAGAAAGGGAAGTGACGCCGAGCACCTCGCAGAAGTATGCCTCGTGACCATGTCAATATGTTTCATCCTATCACGGCTGAAACATGCACCACACTCAATACATGGTCTTACAAACTATTCTAAAATCAGCACAAATGTCAGGATGTACAAGGTCACTTTCAAAGACCATATAGTCATCAGTAACTTTTGATGGAGTGATGTAACTGGGTACCAGTTACCAAGCACCTGAAATAACTGTCAAGGCAGATATGAGCATTTTGGAACAAATAATTGGATTACATTCATTATTAATGCTACAATTACCTAAAGCAATAATGATAGCTACAAAAATCCAGAAGTCAAGAAGTTCAAGGCCATGAAAATACATACCATGATACAGCAGGGTTGTGAAGTGAGAAGCATGGATTTCAGTCCAGGTAGGTGTTTGGCATAGCATTCTTTCATCCCTTCACGACAGCTTTTGCCTTTTGCATAACAGGAATAACAATACTCCCCACTTCACAGAGTAAGCTAGGAATCCTCACATGGCAGATACTATCTCAGGGTTTGACTGTATTTACAGTGACCCTCACATTTGGATGCCTGGATTTGGCAAAACAGTATCTAATTGGCAATGCTCAGCAGGGTGTTCTTTTTATAATATGAAGCAACTTGAAGCAACTCCAGCATGCTTAAACATCACGAAACCCTAAGCACTACTACTGTCTTAGCAAAGCACCAACAACCTCGAGAGGCTGGAAAACAGGCACCCAGCTGATGTGGGAACACTCGGCCAAAATACAGGCACTCAGCTGAGGCAGTCACTCGGGTTCTAGCCCACTTCTTACTCAACGGACCACATTGATGTTTTCTCCTGGAAAGACCTCAAGAAGATGCTTACAATGCTGATGGAGCAGCACAGAAATGCACCAAGAAAGGCATTCTCCATTGTAATTGGTGTTCTGAATTCAAAGCTGCTGTTTTATTTTTTTAAACCATAGATAACATAAGTGAAGTGTATTTTCTGACATCTATCCCCCCTCCCATTTATATGGTTACTTCAAGAGCTCCTGAGAGACAGTAAGGTCTAAAGGTCAAGTAACTACCGAAGAATCAAGTCTGAAGAGATGAACTTCAGGTCAGAATACATTATTTCAATTCACCTATTGCTACTTACAGAACTAAAAACTTGGGAGAAGACAGTCCTGACTTACTGAAACAAGGATGAGTGTTAGGAGATGCAAGAAGACTTACTGAGCTTGCAGGCTCAGGTTTCGAATGTATTTTGCAGATCTGCAGTGCTGTCAGCAACTTTGATCATATCATAATATTTCACATTTCCCTGAAGAATTAGCTTCTAGAGGCAAGTTGCTTAATGAGAAGAAACTTTTGTTTTAACCTTTTTAAGAATTATGTTCCCCCCCATCCCCTTTTTTATTAGTATCCCTCCTATGGGAGATTATTAACTTTTAATCTCTGAATTTTGAGGATCTGTGTGATCCCTGCATTTTGGCCACACACCTATTTGGACAGTCTGAACAGAATTTCAGCCGGTACAAGTTAAAGCTGAAATTCTCAAGTACAGGTATAAACACTGTCAAGTATGGGATATTTTATTCTATCTGGTTTGCCTCCTCCTCAGATGCAAAATAATAAAACCTGTTAATTTATATCTTAGTTAGCCGTCCCATCTCTCCACAATAATTGACTGGGTTCTAGACACTCAGCCAGAGAACGTAATCAAATCAGGTTTGCCTGGTGACTGTGCTGCAATATAGGCAGCGTCAGAAAACTCAGTCCCAACGCTCGCTCTAATTGATTAAAAGATGTGGTCACTTGCACATTTCCATTTAGACAATTAAGCTAAAGAGACATTACTAACACAGGGAGAGCAATTGAAAACAATAATGGGTAGTGATAGACTATTTTTGTAGGGTACATTATGAGTTAGGGATGTTGCAGTAACTACGATCTCACCTCCCCCTCCCACCCCTTGTTCTTATTGCAACAGCCTACAAGTCGATAGGGCATGACTGCAGGGGGGCACACACAAAAAATGAACGCTCTGCTATCTTTTGCCCTCCAAAGAAGCTACCACATTTTAAGTCTGCATTAGCAATCAGGCAAATTATGCCAGCCTCTCACTAGGAAAGGCAGGGAAGCAGGAGCCAGCAGTCACACCTGTAAGAGGGTAGAGGTAGGCAACGTATTTACCACTAATGCAATCCTTCCAGGGCCAAGGAGGAAGGCCTAGAATGAAGACAGAGAAATTACATTTCTTATATATTAAGAAAAAAAATCTTGAGTGTGCTTGGGTAGTGGCTCCACCCACGGCTCCTGTTTGGGGCCAAAAAGTGTCAGTCACAACCAGTCAACTACAACCACATCCAATTCCCAGGGAAAATGGCTCAACTACAGCACTTCTTGCCAAAATGAGGAAGAGAGAACAAACATGCTCCTTGGTCTTTTCTTCAGTGAACCTGGAAGAGCTGCTGTGAAGTTATGTGGCTGGAAACATTGGCACACTCTACCGATGTCAAAAACTTGAAAGACATCAAGTAGTAAAAAATAATAATAATAATAATAAAGAAATCGCAGCAGTTTTGCCTGTAGTTTAGTGTGCAGGGCTAAGTGAGAAGGCCAGCAACGCATAAAACCTGTATTAAAAAGCACTTCATCAACAGTAGATCAAAGCTATCACTTCATACATCTCCAACAGCACAGACGGTAACTGTTATTGTTAAGAAGGTAATATGTTTATACTACTCAGCCATCAGTGTCTGTAATTCTGCACTTAGTCTCACGTCATTATGAACGTGAGAGGGCTGACGGGCTTAAAAGAAGTGTATAGGTATTCCTGGATCCAGCATTTGGGAACTGTGCTGACACATAACAGGTAGCTGAAGAAGGTGGCTACAGAAGACTACTCTTTCTTCACTCAATTAACAGCAGCTAATCCCATTGACTCTTGAGATGCTTACCAGCCAACTGTAAAGGTGAGAGTACCCTAAGGAGGGCTGTTTCTTTCTGTGACCCATTTGGGATTTTGAACAGCTTTCAAAAGATAGATGTGCTAATATGCTCATGCTCTGTCATCTCCACACTACAGATGACAAACTGTCAAACTCCAGGCCAGAAGTAAGGAAACACCATGAAAACGCTGACATCCCTGTAAAAGTTGGAGGAATAGAAATGGTAGAGAGCCTTCTTCAGAAGGGAGGACGTTATTTGCCTCACAATTGCTTCACAATTGCTACTATTTTTAGCAAGAACCTCTCACTGTTTTACCAAGCAAGCACACCACATCGTGGCTGCCACGTGTCTGTATGGCACAGTGGTCCCATAGTATAGTGGTTGCCACAACTGCAACATCTGCAAGCATCATGAATAAGGAAGAACCACTGCCCCTTCTGATTCAAGGCAAGTCGAGGCATGGAGCAGCTATGTGTCAGTGCAGGACAGATACCAACAGACACTAACACCTCTGGACATACCAGTGGGAATTGAATCCAGGCAGAAAGGTGGATGGCCTCTGTCAGCATGGCACCGTGTGTTGCTTAATGAACACGCCATGATGGAGGCAGCTCCTGAGCAATTCCCATGCAGCTCCCAGATGCACTTAGTGCGGGGAACACATCTACATTGAACTCTGCTCAGTCCCTGACCTGGTACACATCTCCCAGGCAAAAAAAAAAAAAAAAAGCTTGTAGCAGCACAGAGAAGAACAAACACAGGGTTTGAAGAAGCAGCCAAAGCTGGGGAGAGAGAGTCTTTCAGCAGCAGTTCTGGCTTTTGCAAGCTTAAGGTGTACATAAAATGAGTCTTGGGATAAGTCTCAAACTGAGTCTAAAGTCTTCAAACTTAATAGATGTCTGAGATGAGAAGACAGACAGCAGCAATCTGTATGAAAAAGTCTAACAGTTGCAACCCAAACCCCCCCCACAGAAGACAAATAAATGAGAACATTTTTTACCACAGTTCTCTGGAAAGCCATTTCCTTGCATTCAGGTTGTTATCATTAGTAAAATAAGTTTTCTAGTATTAGTTATCGTTACTGTTGCTCTGTTTCCAGGATTCTTCTTAAAAGTGAAAAATCACATCTACAAAATTACAAATTAGAGTCACATGGCAGGTGTTACACATGGCAATTTATCACAATTATTGCACTTTCAAACTTACACTTGTTTGACTTCTCCATTTCAGTCCCCTACTCAAGACACAGGCTTGCTGCTGCTAAGAAATACTTGAGTTGAGTCGTTCTGAAGTGGGACAATATTAAATCGCCTGCAGTGGAATACTAGGAACAAAACACTTCATTCTGGTGGTATTATTGTTTTCTACTTGGTATTTACGATGTACCTTCTGCATAGGGACAGAGGGACAATAACACACATGGCAATCTTCCTAGCAGTACATTTACCACTGCAGAATTAATTGCACCATTGCTAGCTGATATACAGGAAGAGAATACACAGTAAATTTTTCGTCCCAGTCAACAGATCTGAAGAGGAATGGTAAAACTTGCACATTAAATACGCTATTTGCTGTGTCCTTTCAAGCTATGATAGGATGAAAGCCTATCAAGAGCACCAATTAACATTTTGGAATACACTCCCAAATGCATACTTAATAGGATGACCAGTATCAAATGCTTACACTTAACACTAACATGGGAGACAACTTCAAAGTGCATTCAGAATTATAGAGCTACTTTTGCAGTGATGCTGTCATTCAAATACTTTCATGAAATACTGGCATTATTAGAACTTGAAAATTCTTTAATGAAAGACAAGGAAGTGGTACTGAGAGCAATTTCGATGTTTCTGCATGAAAATATTGATATGTTGGACATCCAGGCTTAGAGACGGAATATGAGTATTACTGGCAGCCAGTCCCCTGAGGCAGACATAGACACCAAAGGAAGTGCAGCCCCCATGGTCTGAATTAGTTAACAAGGCAGAGATAAAAGAGCTCAAAGAATAACCTCCATGTCCTCCCACTCAGTACACTTTCACGTCACTGCTTTTTTTTCTGCCGAGCCTCTCGTTCCCTCACTAGTGCCATCCTGCACTCCTCCAGCCTAGCAGAAAGCTTCCCTCTGAAATCCAGGCACTTTGGTGAATAAGCAGTGCTAGAGCAGCTCATAGCTGTAAGTTCAGATCCAGATAAAGCTAATTTCCTTCAGAGAATTAACAACAAAGTAATTCCTCTGAGAAAGAGGTCGCTTTACTGACTAAAATGGAAAATCATTTATTAGCTACTGTTTCAGAAAGACAACAGTTACTAAGTCACCACTTTTTGCCCACTTTAAATGCCACCAGACTGGCAATGAGTGGGGAGGAGTAATTTAAAGAAGAAAAAGGATCCAATTTTAAAATAGAAAATTATTTAAAATGTTGGTGGCTTTGCACAACATGCCAGCCCATGGAGAAGGGAGAAATGCTAGCAGAGGCATGAAGGAAGGGGGAGCACAGCTGCCTTGCAAAATCTTCCTCCCTGCCTTTTCCGAGCAGTAAGGATGCATAGGTAACACTGTCCTCAGTTTGGAGAAAAGCACAGGGGCAGAGCGACACAAAGCCCAGCCCAGCTGGCCAACACAAGGTGGTTCAGAGCAGGCCCAGGATTAGTATCACAGACATGAACAACAGCCAGCTGGGGTTTAGGCACTGCTCTGTTTCTTGCTTTGGTGCACTGTGTTCTCAGCACCGGATTCCTCTCCTCCCATTCTCAAGAGGGCACAAAAAGACTGAACATGTCTGTGATATATTACGCAATCAGACGGCCTCTCCCAAAGTAAAACAGCAACAGTATTTTACCTCCAGCAAAACACGCATTTGTTCGCACAAGCCAGGCTCGGTGTGGCCTCCATGCAGCGGTGGCTCTCAATGCCATAAAAGGTGTGTTTGTAGCAGCCTCCTCTGCCTCGAAGCATTGACTAACAGCAAAGAAAAAGACACACAAACACCAAGAAGGTTAAAACACGCTATGTGGATGTATTTCACTAAAAAAGCAGCAGCAAAAGCTAACTCCAGAGTAACCAACTTCAGTGGAGCATTGCAGCAATGCACCCACAGAAAGGCCCTCCAAAGTTGCTTGCTAAAGATCCCAAACACAGCCAACACGCTGGACTAGAGAGCGACTTGCTGAGCTCCACGCTGCAGTATAACAACGTTCTGCAACTGTTGCGGGTATTTCTCCCGACATGACCATGGCTTGTTCTAAAGGCTGTTGTATCCACTGCCACTTGGCTATCTGCTTCCTGTGCGTTACTTGCAATGTTCAGCTACTATAACTTCTGTGTTCAAAGTCACCTCTGACAGATACCACAAGCCCAGTCAATGGTGTGTAGCAGGTCAGGATAATGACAGGTGCAGCCTCTTTTAGAAGATTCATGGCAAGCAGATCAGTACAGTCTGATTGTTTATATGCCCTTGCAGAAACAAAGAAATTATGATGTCAAATGTACAACTGTTGTAGAGGAGAGAAACTTTAACTTAACCAATAACTTCTCATCTCTAATACCAAAGCATAACAATGTGTTTTACTGAAGCTTTTAACTGAATCAGCCAACAAAAGGAAGCAGATAAAGCCACGTAAGCAGTAACAAACATTAATGTAAAAAGCCCTGTAAAGAAAGTAACAAAGATCAATTTAGAGGCTGCATTATTAAACGCTCAATTCTTTTCATTTGTCTAGTAGACTCTAGATGCTAAATTAAATAAATAGCCTGACCTTATAAACCCTCATTCACATCAGGCATTGGCTTCAGTAGGACTTTGCTCTTTCCTTAACAGAATTGCCACAGCCTTCCCACTAGGATTTATCTTCTATTTAGCATGCAAGTTGCTTGGAGCAAAGACTGTCTTTCATTATCTCAGTTAAATAATAATAAATGAGAGAGAATCTTTACCACTCTCAAGAGGAAATTGGAAATATAACAGAGTAACTTTTAATCTATCTTCCTCTACCTGAAGAGCCCTAGAGATCCCACACAATCTGCCCTGAGCACTGGAGAAAGAGTATACAGGTAACCTCTAATATAGGTACAGCATTATTTTACAGTTGGAAGATTAAACAAAGTGGAAAATGAGGTTATTCCACCCATCCTTCAAATGATACAAATTTCAGGAGATGCACAAATTCTAGGAGAGTAAGTTACAGTATGGACTTCATAAAACCTGCAAATCAGCAGGCCTTTCCCAGAATTTGTAGGTTTTTTGCTCTTTTCTAAAATATGACAAAATACAGTAGTTTTAATGTGAGATATCACTACGTAACTTTAACTTAACACTACTCCTTCTAGCCTTGCTCCTGCTTTCCACCCATACAACTCTGGAACAAGCCTTCTGAAGACATTCACACATTGGAGTCAAAGCCACCGCCTGTAACCAATTTCAGCTCAATTTATTAGAGCGCTTACGTTCAATTCCTGCTTAAGCTAAAAATAGTATAGTTCCATTTAAGCACACAGAGCTGCTATTTATTTTGTGAAATGGCTTTACACTGCTGCATTACATTCTGGTTCTTCAATACAAATGGGTTCTTTGGTTTTCTTTTTCATTCACAGCACTGACAGAGCTTGACAAGTTTTTCTTTAAACATCTCATGGCCTTCTCTGACTTAAAAAAAAAAATAGAAGGAATAACTATTTGTAAAAGTAAACAGCAGAAGTATTAGTAGGATCATTAAGTAGGATCATTGATTCCAGGCATTTCAGTAAAAAACTAGTTGCCGCTACCCAGTTTGGTAAATGTCATTTAAAAAGCTCTTTTCGAAAATAAAGTTAATCATGCAGCTAAAGAGAGCTAAGAGACGAGGAACTGATCACTGCCATAGCACAAGAATTAAGAGATGTGCTGGCATTTTAAAGCAGTGCAGATTCAGAGTTTATTGTCCTGCTAACACTGAAGGCTTTAGTTGGTTAAATAAATGTGACTCCCAAAATACACAGCATTACAGACCCTCGAGGTACAGATCAGAGGTTTGCAGAGCTTTTGATCTGTGGGCTGCTTCTCAGGCACCTGCAAAGGGCAGTTAAAACAATAAACATATTAAAGTAGCTGAAATTTGTTCTACAGGGATCTGTACCTCCACTGGGAAAATTTCAAGACTGCAAACAAACTACTTGAAAACTACTAGTTTACACAGTCAACAATACACACACAGAGGACTTGAAGGATGAGCGCGTGTGTATATATATATAGTCCTCCTTCCAGTCATCCAAATTTATACACACAAGTGTGTGCATGTGTGTATATGTATATACATATGTATCTGTACATGTCTATACACACACGTGTATGTATGTGTAAATATGTGCGCGTATATATATATATAAAAAAAAATATACACACACTCCCACAAAGACTATTTTTAAAAGTTGCAAGCACTGACAAAGCGACAGTTACCTTACTGTCTAAATTTTACTTGACAAATGCTGAAAAATCTGTGGAGGAGCACTGACTGTTGCAAATCAGCTATATTAGTCACAGAACAACTGGTTCAAATGCCCTTGCGTGTCTGTTTGAATGTAATGACGAGACTGTGTTATCTTTGTTTCTGAAGACCTTGCACCAGTGACATCATCTTCCCGCTTTTCTCTGTGGTGTTCTTCCCATGCCATACATTTCATTATGCAGGAGATATTTTAGCAGCAGAAAAATAGGGGACAGAGCTGGGGGAACCACACAGAAAATGATGTTCCCAATTCTTTGCCCCAATCACATTCTCACTCTTAGCAGCAGGATTTTAATAGCTTGAAATGCAAAACTACCGCATGGAAGACAAAGTATGTTTTCTTGCAAGTAATATCCTATTTTACTTTATAACACCTGACTAAGTTTCTAGTTTTCTAAAAGAAAAGAAAAATAAAGGGCACGGGGGGGAATAATACCTTTGTCCACCGACACAGCTTCACCCCAGAATGGCTTCCAATCAATTTGTAACCTGAAAACAAGAAATAAATTACACTGATTTTAACCTGCAATAATTGATTCACAAAAATACATCAATTAAGCATCACCATCTCAATGCTGCTCTTCCCTGTTAGCCCCAGAAATGTGGGCGCATGGGCGCAAGCTCAACAGCACTAACCTGATATTAATGCCCACCCACAGCACTCTCCATTTATTCCAGGAGCCTGTTCATGAGAACACAGGCCACTGCCACCCAAGAGACTTCGGCCAATTTGAAATGGTTTCTCTTCCCAAAAGGTCTATTTATTTTGCTTGATCTTGTTTGACTTCACAGGGGTAGGCCGTATAGCTTGTCCCTGTCGCAGGATGGTAGAGTAAAGGGACACCCACAGTCATGAAGGACATCTGCACTGAATTTCAAGGCTGGCTGCAACCCCAAGGGATGGCTCCAGCCCACGCATGTGCAGATGAGGTCTGCGTTCAAAGCCAGAGCAGAAGCGTGTCGTGACAGTCTCCCGCAGCATGCGGCTCAACTGCCGCCAAGCAGGATATGGAACTGGGAGCATCTCCCAGGCCTTACGCTATCACACTGGAGCCAACTCTTCCCCGGGAACGAGGAGCCGTGCTCCTCAGCAGGCCTGCCCGAGCCTGGAGAACACCACCTAATTCCCCATGCAGCTGCGAGGGGGGAGGATGAGGCAAGGCTTAGTTTAAATCCCAGTTTCGTGGGCACAGGTCACGTTTCTGCTGGCTCACGGCGCAGCCACAGTGATCACAACAATGAGGCGTCCGCTCCTCCATGCCCAGAGCAAAGCTAATCTGAGATCCCTTTCCCACCCTCCAGCCAGAACTAACACAATGTCATTTAAATTTATTGGCCCAAGAAGATTAAATCCATAACATTTGTTAAGCACTAAGTACTATTATTACCCAAACTGCATGAATTACGTTATTTTCCTCTTTGAAAAAACTGCTTAGAGATCCATATATGAAAGATTAAAAATCACATCAAAATCAGCATAAAAAATAACAGGGTTTGGAGAAGCCTCAAGGTATCATTAATGCAGCACACAATAGCATTTACACGTCAGCGTGTTCTGGATGTCCCCAAACCGCTTCAGCTAGCCCCTTCAGGCTCAAGTTCATATTGACACTTCCAAGGGAAAATGAAGTTTAAGTATCAAATCTCCTTCCTGCCAAGTAGTATGAACTTGATAGGAGAAGGAGAAAAAAAAAAAAAGGCAAGAGGAACTGGCCATCACCTCTCACGACAAAAAGGATTTGCTGCTGTGTGCCTCCCGTGCACAACACCGCAGTGGGACCACGCAGCAGCTCAACTGCACCCCAACAAACACCCCTATAACTCCAAGGACACAGAGCCAGCAGGGAACTAAAGACACAACAGATGCCATAACAGCTGCACCAGCTAAAAATTAAACAGTGTGAAGATGCTGCATGATTTCATGTTAACCATGTGCATCTAGAGTACTCTGCTTTAGTTACTCTGGCACTTGAATCCAGTTATTTTGGCACTTGATCTGCTCAGTCTCCTCTGTCATCTCCACCTGATGTTTGCTCCTGTCCCCTCACGCTGGCTCAAGCATTGCTGGGGGACCTTGGACGTGTTCAGTTTTAGTCTGGTTGGTTCCTTGCTGTGACTCTCCAGGAGACTGTATGAACACTTGTGCCAGCACAAGTGGGGTGCCTGGCAGGAACAAGCAGTGGGGACCTCCCTTTAGATGGCAAACGGACTGACGGCCAGATTAAATGAGGTTTCAGTAACTTCAATGTCAGGCTGTTCCCAAGAATAGGTGCTGAGCCCTGTCTCCCCTCCAGCTCTGTGGGAGTGGATATTTCATCCCTCCCCAAATGGATAACCTTTAAAACCCCACATACACGCTCAGGGTTAAACAAAAGCTAGTTAGGAAGAAAGAACAGCCGCAAGCCAGAAAGCCTTGGCATTTTACACAGCAGAGCAGTCCTTTCCTGGAGAAAGGCACCAGAGCCATAACCAGCACTTAAAACGTGGAACTGATATTCTCCAAAGCCACATACAATACTGGAGACACCTTCAACTAGAGGACACAGAAGACCCTGTAGCAATTTCTGGCTCTTGACACTGCTCAGAGGTGCTACCAGCACTGTATTCGGCTACATCACATCTCATCCTACCCTGGATCGGTCCTGCCTATTTGCTCTGTATTTCCTTGCAGACACACTTCTCTCTCTATGTTTTTACATTTCTCAGAGTCCAGCAGCAGTGTTCATGTAAGACTATTCTCTCCCAGATCACTCGTCAGTTGAACTAATATGGCTGCTTTAAAGCAGGTGTTAGATTAAAATTAAATTGAAAATAGAACACACTTGCCCAGATCCACTACTGAGTCATTTAAGGGAAGAAAGGAGCCAGCTAAAATGAGCAAGGTGCCAAACTCTGTAGCTCAAAGCGGTAGCATTTTCTCTTATAGTTACTCAGACCAACTTCCACCACGTGAGCGCCCACAACTTCCTATAAAGGCCAAGAAAATTGTACATGTTCAACATCAAAACAGCGGCTTAGAGACTTCAGCCAGCTTTAGAGATGAGAAAGGGCTTACTCATCTCACTTGCTGCTGCCAGAAGTCACAGCTACGGTTACTGGAAGAAACAGGATATATTTGCAGAACTTCTTAAAAGCCACCATACAAAGCTGTTGAACTCAGTTCTTCACTGCCCAGGTAGCTCTTGCAGAAAGCATGGTTTCCTTGTTAAGCCATCCCAGCGATCCAGGCCTTGCCATGCTCTTCCAGAATCTAAAACCAGATAAAGCTTTGAACATATCAATGACCAAGGCCTAACATTCTTTACACATTTATTCCAAGCAAGCCAAGTCCCTCCATATCTATAAAGCCTGTTTCTTCAAGTGTTTTCTTTACTGCTGGCTAGTAACACAGGCAGCAAACCAGTTCACGCTAAAAGTACAAAAGGGTCATGCAAGAAACAAGGAGGACTGAGTTTTAAACCAAACGTGGGAGCAAGCACATTAAAGAACCAATCTGAGAATCTTCTCAGTTCCGATTCTGCATCGCAGATTCGGATGAACAACCCTCTTGAAAGCTCTGGCCAGCTCATCTCTTCCATCAGCTTTGCCACTTCACTGCAACTCTGCCAAGGCTTTCTTACAAATGGTGCCACAAAAATAATAGATTTAAAATGGCAGTTTGAATCTTACTGACAGCCCAAAAGTCTGCACCTATGTTATGCCAGGGCTCGCTGTGGACACACTCCTTTCTTTGCTCTTCTTAAGAGGTATTACTTGCAAGCAATAAATGTTAGTGAATATTTGGATACAAAACCTCCCAAATACAATGTGTTGTCTAGATATCACTCTGCCCACAATCCTTATGTACCGTACCATAGGGTCCCCATTTATTATTTCTTCTATAGCCCAATATTCAAAGGATTCCTCAAATTATAAGCAGGATCATAAAGTAATCAACTCAAAGTCTTACTAAAACCACAAGAACTCCTAGCCAGAAGTCTGTGTTAGTTGATCCGACACTAGATCACAAATTTTGAATAACCTAGAAAGCTGCCAAACTTTATTAAAATTCAGTGTCATATCAGACTATTATAGACGCCCAAATTAAGCTTTCAGACAAGCTTTTGGAAGAAATCAGGGTTATTGGTCAATAACACCAGGCCATTAAACATTTAGTGACTGTTTGCCCTGACAATCCAGCTGGAGTTTAACAGATTACAGCCAGACTTTTAACTGGAAAAAATGGCCAGTATCACAGGTGTTCAATGACACATTGTATAGGATAAAATAGTTCTGCTACAGTCTAAGACCGTGCTGTAGCATTTCAGCCCCATCATACAAATAATAGCTTAAAAAATATTCTCTGAAATCCAAAAGAATTGGGGGACCATACTGAACTCCCAGCTACCAGGAATGTATCACCTGAGATAGGACAGTGCTATCTATATATATATGTCCATATCACATCGCAGGACACCTTGATAATCTGGTTGTATCTTTGCTAATTGTTCGTTTTACCAACCTCATGTAAGTAACAGGTTTCTCTAAGCCATAGAACGTGGATGATTTGTGCGTAGACGAGCAATTACGTTAGCTTATTCTATTTTAGAAAGCAGAACAAATATAGCCAAAATAAAGCATGTTTCTATAACTCTGACCATATTAGAAGTTGTATCATTATACTTGAACAGTCTTAAACAAAAAAGAAAATAAATCTATCTTTAATAGTCAGTCCTACAACAAAAATTCCTAAGACCATCTAACTTTCTAGGAGTTTTGACTATTCTGATGTGGCAAAAAGTCTGAAAGAAAACCCAATAGCACTTTCCAGTACAGTTCTCAGTACCATGAGGTCTTTTGTCTATTTTCCAAGAACTTGCTTCAGCAGAATTTTAAAAAGGATTTAATTAGGAAAGAATGAAGTAGATCAGTGGTTGAAAAACCCCCAAAGGTGCCAGAAAAAGACTTCACTATCCTTCTCTGTTAGAATGCAATCACTGTAAGCTTGGTAAAAGCAAATCTGATGTCACATTAGACTTCAAAAACTCAAATGACTTTCAGAAAGCCTGCTTCGGAGGGGGGAAGGGTAATATACGGCTGACAAATCAGCATGGTTTTATCAAGCAGTCTTCTTAAAAAAAAGCCTTCTGGTTTGAAGCAATGATTATCTGTTATCTGTGCTGAAACTCAGTGCAAAAAGTAGAACTTCTCACTAGGAGAATGTTTACAGGAAGAGAGTTTCCAATTTCCTACCATTTTGCAAGAGTGCTGGTTAAAAGGGCTGGAACTGCAGCTCCGTGATACAGCAGTAATCCATCTCCATCACTTTAAGGACGATTTTGAAAGCTCTAACATGATTGCTGCACTTGAGCCACCACCCAAAAGACAACATTCCAACTGAAATTAGAAAAGGAATTAAAAATCTCACGCTGTTGCTGAAAGGAACCTGTTTAAATTATAGCAGTATTTTATACAGAAATAAAAACAAGTGGGATCTGGGAAGTGGAATTTTTCAAATTGCCCAAGCATGACAGGAGGAAGCTCCAGTTTCCTTCCCAGTGCTGCCGAGAATCTGCTGCAAGACCTTGGCCAGCACACCCCAAGATCTAATCTTAGTTTTGAGGGAGAAGTTTTGAGATTTTTTTTTTTCCTTCTGCGTGTTTTTTTTAATTTATTTTAAGAAAGTGCTCCCTAAAGAAGTAGAAGAAGCTTGTGAGTTGTGGAAGGGTTTACCTCCATCAGCTCTAAGCTACAGTGAGAGCATAAAGGATTGTAGGACTGTACCTTATACACAAAAATACTGTAGTTCAAAAATGGATGCAGTGTTTGGTCTTTCAGCAGAGCTGCTTCAATGTTGTTGCTTGGGACACTTCTTATCATATATAAAACACAAAACATTTTGAACATTTTTTAATATGTAGTAAAAGCCTGCTAAGGTTAGTCAGAGAAACACAGCTGCCATGGCAGGCAAACCAAACCTAACCTAGCATCAAGAAAATGAGAATGGCAAAGTTCAAGGGTGGGAGTGAACAATGGACTCTGGCCTCAATAGCTGATCATAAAAGAGCTAGCAAAAGGAGCTAGCAAATTCTTAAAATCTAGGTTTTCATTCAGAACTGCCAGGGAACTAGGCAGTAGGAATATGAAACTTCCAACACTAAAAAGCGTAATTTCCTGTCAGGTTATGCCTTTGACAAACAAACAGCCACAGAGACCACTATGATCTTTTCACCTACATCAACTATTGCTGGAAAAAGAGAGAAAAGAAAAACATAAAACCATGACCTCTTGTCTGGAGGAAAGTGTTACGTTATGGAGGAAGCACAGCTAATGTTATCCTTGCCAGAATACACCTTGTATTTTGTCCCAGCCTTAGACCTAATTTCAAGGACTAATACTCTCCATACTTTCAAAGACCTTCAGAGACCAATTTCTCTTTCTGAAACCTAGAATGCTTCAAATATTAATGCACTTATGCTTATTTTCCTCTGCATGACACAGAGTAGCTTTAAGCTAAACATGAGGGAAGAATCAGGCCCACAAAACTGAGCTCATAACTTTCTACTCTGCTACTGATAAGCATCTACATCTGCCCTAGCAAATTAGTACTGCAGTCAGCTCACCATCAGCTCTCAGCAGCTTCCATACTGCGGGACTTCAGCATCTTCTGCTTCTTGGATTCTTCCACTTTAACTGCATATAATCTTTACTTACATTGACACTTTTTTTTTTTAAAGGAACTTCAAAAAAATTAATAGACTTAACTTCGCCTAGTTTCAACCATTGCATTTATTCTGCTTACAGGTATTCAATCAAGAAGAATTTTGTATTTTGCCAGCTAATTTTTAACATTTCCATGACCAGCGTTTGAATTTTGGCTTCTGTAGGACACATTTCAAGGGCTGCATTGACCTTCTACACTAATCCTCAACCCAGCTGCGAGCTGCTAGTGCCACCTGGAGTTTAAAAGTTATACATAAATCATGCCACATCCCAGAGATGCACAGGAACATTTGAGCACACAGCCTGAATGGGTGTGCATTCAGAAACACAAATCTCCAGGCAATATCTTTTTGCAGTGTATGTTATTTCCAAAGTCAGGACATTTAAAAAGCTCACTCAGCACCAAGAGCCAAGTCGAGGTTGTCAGAAGAGCTCAGAACAACAGGTACTAGAAAACTTGGTCCAAGAACAGCCAGCAGAAACCACTAAGCACTTTTAAAAAAAAACCTCAGTCTCAAACAAGTTTAATAAGTGCTCGAAAAGCCCACTCTTCAATATTCTCCCCCCCTCTCCCCCCCAAAGTCAGCTGCCTGATTTCCAATACATGCTGAAAAACACAGATCAAAGTATGTCTTTATATCGAACAGGAAGTCCAAGCATGAAAGGGACAATGGTACCACAGCAGCCCATGCTATTTCTGATAGAGGCTATCTCCTAATATCACTTGCCTTTGGATTTAAAAAAAAACAGGTATTGTGGACACTATGGTGCTAAATTTTAGACTCATTTTAACCACTAAAGACAAAACAACCGTACTGGATTGTAGCAAAATCGGACCTGCTGTATGTAGTACATGCTCAAGATAATAATTTGTAGCATGTTAGTAGGGTGAATCACTAAATAACATTAGTGCAGGTCCACTATGTGACATACCATAAAATTAGAGGACACACAGTTGCATATAATAATATAGTAGAAGAGTAGTTTCTATTCCTGCTTAATTAGGAAGCACACCAAAGTAGAGTTGAAGCG
The DNA here is from genome assembly GCF_040807025.1 of Struthio camelus. Lineage (NCBI taxonomy): Eukaryota > Metazoa > Chordata > Aves > Struthioniformes > Struthionidae > Struthio > Struthio camelus. The sequence continues at coordinate 10,172,590 of NC_090957.1, read as the reverse complement.
CTGCTCAGCACAACTGTAACTCGATAGGGATGGTGGAAACTGGCTGTCACTGTGGGACCTCACATTTTACCTCAACATCTTTTGAGGGGCATCAGCTCACTAGTAAGACAATGATTCTCCCAACTATCAGCCTTCACTTTTGTGTTCTGCACGTCAAATTATGGGGTTGTTCCCTAGCAACAAAACATTTGCCAAATCCAGACGTATTTAACCTCTATTAATGTTTAACCACCAGAACAGGTCTCTGCCCTGCTGCTGTAGTCATTTTACAGTAGCCACAGGACAATGTAAAAGGTAGTCAGTTTTTTTGCATCAGTAGAGTAAGCACAGCAGACTGAGGACATTGATGGACCCCTTGTTGATTCACAAAAGGCTTTCTGCAGTCACCTTTCCTATTTGGATAGCAGTTTAAAACTCCCTGTAAAGCTAAAGCAGGATGTAAATGCACTAACTGAAAAATAGTGAACTCTTGATTGTCAGGCCCTTCTAGAAAGGTAAACAAAATCTTCCTTGTATCCGGACCAAACATAAAAACTTCCAGCCTAGCAGGGATTGTTTTGAGAACCTACAAACAACCGCAGAAAGCAAATCAGAACATAAGCTACATCTCAGTTAGGCTGCATCTACCCATCACCACAGATAACATTAATAACAAAGGTTTGTTTCTATTTTCAGTTTATTTCATGTCACATACCTAAACAGATGAAATCTACTAAAGCATAAACATAGCAAAACAGCATCACCACAAATTTAACACGTACAGCTAAATACTCCACTTGCCAGCCTCTCTCTCTCAAGCTATATTTGTAACTTAGAAGCACTGAATAGTTTGTGCTGAATGTGAATTTTATGCAAGATGAACACTGACAAGAGAAGGAGTCAGCATTTCCCAAAAACACAAGATTGGCTACAACTTTCAAATAGCAACTATTACAGAGCACCTTGAATAAAAGTATTGCAAGACCTTCTAGTTGTTTGCGTGCAACCTATAAAAGCCAATAGTTAAGATTATGTTTAGCCAAAATGTAATACAAGCACTAAAAGAAAATCATTGTTTAAGCAATACTCAGTTTACCTACAAGAAGCAAGATAAATTTGCCTAAAGATGAATAAAAAGAGTGAGTGTTCCAATAGTTGGAAGCGATGCCGTTCAACGGCAAATTTCTGTTATGCAACTACAACATAAAGGAACAGCTTTCTTCTGAATTACTAGTACTTTTTTTCCCCTTCTCCTGGGCTAATTATGCCCTTAGGGATAATCTTGAAAAGACATTGAAGCTATACCCAAAAAAAACAGTTATTGCTAAATAAATCATATGATCTTTTGAATCCATTGCACTTGTTCTTTTTCTTTTGGAATGAGGTCAAGGGAAGGAGGGAGTTGTTTTATTTTTATAGCCATATAAGCCTGTAGTACTTCCAGGAAAAGATGCTGCCTAACATGTGAAAAGAGAAGAAAGGCAGATTCTCCTTCTTCACTGTAGCGCAAACATTAAAAGATTATGTGAGCACCAGAAGAAAGAAGGGGAAAGTTTGCATCAGTAGGAGCCAGTTGTAACTGAACAGATACAGGTACACTAGATTTCAGTCTTTGAAACCGCATATTTACATAAGTTAAACCCATCCAGTTGATCCAATGCTGGCACAACACTGAATATCAAAAAAAAAAAAAAGAGAGAGAGAGAATTAGGTACCTACAAAATAGAGCTTGTCATCAGAATAATGAATTCTTGTCCCTGGAACATCACAAGGAAATGAGAGTTCAGTAGGAAACCTGCCTTTGTGTTAAAAAATTATGGTAGGAAAGTGACCTTCCTCCCAGCACTGTTTTCATTTTTCAGATGACTGCTTTTTATATACCACTCAAGAGGCACTGTTTCCTTCACTCCCCTAAAATGAACCAATACAGACTGGGTCAGAAAATATACTGGTGCGTGAAACTTCTGTGACCACCACTTTTACCAGGCCATAGTGCAGGGTCAACGCAGCGCACTGGAATGCAAAATGCACTCAAGCCAGTGCGGTACAGTGAAAAACCTTCCACTCTGCCTGTGGTACTGACCTCTGAGGGGAATCTCCATACCCCTTCCAAGGTTTCTGTGTCCCAAAGCAAAAATTGAGATGCGTGGGGGACATGGGGCACCCTATCATAGGCACAGTGACTACTCTAACCTCTCAGCACACAGGATTTGGGCAGACCAGCATGTTTCCCTGCTCACTGCCCACCTCCAGGCAGCCTTGCCTCTAGCCACCCACACCCTCCACTCCTGCTAATCAGATTCACCTCCGAACATCCTTGCGGGCAGGAGGAAGACTAAACTTCTGGGTCAAACAGAGTAGTAAAAATAAACAAATAAATAACAAAATCCTGTAATATTCCTCAAGCTACTCTGCAGCATGCTACACTGCAACTGTCACCACATTACAGCCTTTAGAATCAAAGTCAAAAAGATATATTAAATTAGCCATCTGACAACCCTGCACTGGTTCCAGCCAGCAGCAGCGTAGCTCTGGACACGAAAATGCAGCAAAGTCACTGCCACTTTTTGCTAAGCCTTGCTCTAAAGAGTCCTTCCTGGATTCTTTTATTCAGACCATAAATTTAAAGACTGGCTCTTTCTTTTATAGCTGTGCTAAGGTTAGCAAAAAAAAAAAAAAAAAAAACCCAACTGACCAAACATGTCTGATGCTTCATGGGCTGAACAGAGCATCGGTCACCTCCAAGAGCTCAAGCTGGGATCCTGGGGAGCAAAGCTGTTGCATTCCCACAGCTGCTGGACTTGCACAAAACATGAGTAGAATTTCAAAGCCCAGCTCTGCAGTAAGGTGTCTCTATTGCAGTAAGCAAAAGCGCCTTTCAGAAGCACCAGGAGAGAGACTATTGATTTGGCAGGCAAGAAAACTGAGCCCTCTCTCATCCTAAGAGAGGAAAGCAATTAAACCAACTCCCAGTTTCTAACTGCAGTGACAGAGCAGCACAGAGGAGCTCACACAACCCTTCTCCCGACTTTGGCACTCAGAACTAAGTCTTTTGAACTGCAGGGCTGTCAGTCTATCCCTTCTCATACTTGCTTAGGCATATCTTTGTTGGGGGGGATTTTGCTGTTTGGTTGTTTGTTTATTTTTAAAGGCATTAAGTTCATTAACATTGTTCTCTATAGTTCATGGAGAACTAATGATCTGTTTTCCTCCAGTGGATCGCTAAGATTAATTTGAATGACTTTCTTTTCTGGAAAGAAAGTTTTAGTACTGAAATGAGAGTCTGAAATTGAAATAAAAGCAGGGGACTAAAATGCAAAAGTTTGAGGCAAAGCTGATCTTTAAATATCCTTTGAGAAACCTACATTTGGGGAGCTAGCGGCATGTGGTACTATCCTCTTCCTGAGCTGACTTCGTAGAAACAAATCCTGTGAACCCTGATCGTTTTATATGTACTGCAGTGTACTCTGCTTTAGATTCTTCCTGTTACAAATCCGACACAAAAGGCCCCTTCCTAACTTCTGTCCTACCTCTTACTAGGTACCATGAGAGACAGTCCGGGGTGGTGTCTTTCTTTAAAATAAAGAACACTAGTCTTTCACTTGTTCTGTCAAAAGTCTACCACTAAGACTTCAAAGCTGGGTCCAGAGCCCAGTCGTTACAGAACCTCACCTTGTTTTGTGAGTGCTTCTCTCAGAGCTTCAGTAATCATCTCTCTCCTCTCACCCTCCTCTTTCCTCCCAGCGCTCTCTTGAGACAAGCTTGTTCTGCCACCTCCTTCCTCAAGCTCACGCTTCTTCTGTTGAAAGACAGTGAATTCCAACAGTTTAGTTTCAAACATCACGTGCTAAATACCGTGGCACAGTTCAACTGCTTCTGACAGACCTGCTAAACTTGAAACTTATGCGAGTGGTCACATATGAACTGTGTATTCATGCAGTTCCGCATTTTATCCCTCTTCCCACCAATGTCTGGTCTTTCAGCAATTTGTAATGCCTTTTTGCCAGCTTTTCACAACATTTTTTTTCCTCTAAACACGCTAGACTTTTTACTAGTAACACAGCAATAAAGTTTTCTAGGATATTTTAAGAAATAGGTGTTTGAATCTCTTCAGAAAGCCAGAGGGGCTCCAAGATTTAAATCCAAATGCTTCATGATTCCACAGTGACTTCACCTCTCCATAGAGCACGAAATGGAGGGAACAAATCATTTAGCACCTGAATTGCAATCACCTCTTGAGCGGAAAAAGAGCATTTGTCCCAAACATTTTGGGCAGGCCAAGGAAGAAAGCCACATCACTAGAATGATTAAAACCACCAAACAGCTTACAGACTAGAAACTGTGCTCTTCACAACTCACCTAAAAAGGTCAATCAAGTGCACCATCAAAATGCAATCCTCATCAAATGCCCTGCAAGTAAAGGCTCTTCCCTCAAATTACTCTAGACATATTACCTACAGCATCCCACATAAGTTTGGCTTCCAACAGATGCAGCCTTACAACCATAGTTAAGTCTTTTGAGTTTAGCTACAACCAAATACAGGAGTATCATATTAGCATAAAGAAGGAGAAACAAACCCCAGCACATAAAAAAAATTGTGAATCCCCTGCTGTGTAAGTGACACTTCTGAGATTTTTATGAGCATTTATTGTTTCATGTCTGCACAAAGAACCATGAAAGTGTAAATAATTACTTTGATATTTCATGGAACTCGTAATCTGTCAATCCTTTATGGCTTTTTTTTGCAATATTAGAGAAGTTATGGATAAACAACAAACAAAAACCAACAGAGAACATTTTGATTTCACAGAACTGAGGCTACTTCATATCCAAGTCTCTTTTGTGCCAAAGACATCAAGAAGTTCAGATAAACGCTTCCAGTTTGAGTCTATCCCACCAACTGTTAGCATCACTAATGAAACCAGTGCTCTTTACTTGCCAAACTTTGTGTTCTTCACAGAGAGGGTAATTAGTCATCCCTAAACACATACACGGATGCCTTTGTACGTGAGCAGAAGTTCTGAAAACTATTAAAGGTGACTTAGAAGCAAAAAATACAGGGACTCTCAGAGGTTCAAGGAAAACATACAGTTCATAACAGCACCTGAGAAGGGAAGAAAAGAGTAAAACGTTTTTTAAGGATAGAGTCTATCTTTCCTACTCATTTTGAATAATACTCTACCCGCAGTTTCAGTGAGATTGTGCAGGAAGGAATTTTCTAACGACCAGCAACACAATCCGGGCCTTACTGAAGAAGAAAGTTGTGCTCCAATTTCCACTTCCTTTCGCTCACCGTTTGCTCAAAACCAGTTTTTAGGCAGAAGCACAGGATTTCATTGGTTTTTGTAATGTATCAAAATTTCTCTGAAAGGCTAGCTTTTTGAAGTACTTTTTATGGCTACGAATGAGCTTTTAAGTCCAACAGAAAATCCTCCTGAGTTAGCTTCAAGATGCTTCAACAGTAAAATACTAATATTACTTTAAAGCCTCATGTATAAGAAAGAAGGAAACAAAATTGTCTTTTAACTATTAAATCTTAAACAAAGAGCTTCTTCTCCAAAAAGCCACTTAACCCAGTACTAGTCTTTTCTTTTTAAGTGGATGGAATTGTCTCTCTTCTTAGCACAGACGCATTAGCTACCCAAAGCAAAACACTACACAGTATTTGTAAATGGACACTTCCTGGCACATAGACTCTACAATCTCATGCCAGGTTAATTCTCCTAGAAGGACACAATAGGCGTTATGGAGCACATCCTAATATTAAAAATGCAGTGATTCACTTAAGTACAAATACAACATCCTATCCAAGACAGCCTTCAGATACAAGAAAAGAGTCCTCCTGAATTACAGGAGGACTTTGTATTTCCACCTGCATGCTGTGTCTGTTGCTGCAGTTTCTGATGAAACACGACGAAACCCAAACATAAAAAAGCACCAACAAATACAATTGCTTTACTGGCAGGGTAGAAACATATTTATTTCAATAATCATTTTTCCTTACAGAGATGATAATTTTTTTCCTTCCTCCATCCTGATGTGAAAGCCTGTAAACAAAACAATCATTTGTTTCTCTCTGAACTGCAATACCCGACTTGTTCTATTTGGCAAGTGATGGGCTTCAGACATTTCTTGTTGGAAATGGAATTCACAGCCCTCTGAGTTTTACTTATTTGTTTAATAAACCTTTCATATCTGTTATTTAGGGTTTCAGCAGAGAGAACACAAAGTTAACTTTGCACAGTGCAGACTTCTCAAGTTCTGGTGATTTAGCAGAGCGCCCTGTAATATTTCTAAGGTAAGTTACTGTTTTTCCATAACAAATCAAGCAAGTAGTGACAACAGCCATCTTTTCATGCCCATGAAGTACTTTGCTGCCAAAAAAACTGAAGAGTTGTCCTCCACTCCGTATTCATGGAGAGAGAGAACCTGCAGATAGAAAAACCTAGGAATTCATTTGAATTTCTTAGTAACTCAAGGTTCTGACGTAGCTCTTGCTGCAGCCTGCTGGAATTTTTGCCACCGTCATTCAGTCAGATCTGAATAAAAGCAAACAAATCTCACTTGGAAGGACTTATGATGACCTCCTCTACAGGTGAAGGCAAACATTTCTTCCCCTTTACTACTATACAGGCAGTACAACAAGACAGAATCAGCAAGTACTTTACAGGCAGGCAGGGGAAGCCCGTTCTCCGACGGGTCAAGCAGCGGGCATCGGACACGGGGCACAAACAGGCTGTGAAACCCGGGAAGGAACTCAGCATTCCCTGCCAAGAGAGAGGCGTTGCTGCACCTTTGACAAATCACAGTTTAAGTGCTCTGAAGGATTTCCTACAAATGTCCAGGAAGCACATCCACAGCCACATTCAAATACAGTCAAACCGTACAATGGGATGTGCTACCACCACTTTTCTTTGGTACGCTCTCTCAGGACACCATTCTGCCCCATTTTCCCTTCTGTTTCCTGTTTTATTACATCAAATGCTTTCAAGACTCTGGATTGCAGGAAAAGAAAGAGAAAGGAGAGAGGTGGGAGAAGAAAGGAGAGGAGAAAAAAAAAAAGCACATTCCTGGAACAAGTATTCCCTAAGCTAACTTAATTTAGCATTTTTATCCCCATGGCTCTATTTACTGATGTGCCACAGCTAGAGAAAATATATTTCCTGAGCAGTTTTTACTTCTGGAAGGAAAGTGACACCCACAATATCCCAAATAGACGGTTCTGACTGAGCTTCCTTCCTGCTTAACCTCCCAGCAGACAGACAGGGAACCCTAGAATTGTAATGATTTACCGTCTCATTCATCAAAAGACTCTGGCATCTTTTAATGAAAGGTAGAAACATTAAGAAAACAGTGATAACATCAGGCACTGGTTGTGTTGTTCCTGGCTCCAGAACTAAAGGGAAAATGCAGCTAAGATCGTCATAAAAAAGATTCCTAGCAGCAAGAAGTATTAGTAAAAGTTCCCCAGGGGAGCGGCTGAATGAAATATGAAGTTCATGAATTACATGCCCGAAGAATTAAAAGCCACACCAAACAGAGCTTTAGAAGTGATATCGCAGTGATAAGAGGACAGTTAGAAAAGTCAACAATTTTTCTCTCTAGTTCAGGCTCAGGTATCAATGACATCATATGCTCAATGGACATCAGACAGCCCATGCAAATAGCATTGGCTTCCTTACACCTTCCCCCAAGACTGAAGCAAACACAAGAGAGAATAGGACAGAGTGAAGGCTTGCACACAGAAGTTCTTCAGCATAACCAACAGAGCATTACCAATGCTGGTCTGCTGTGGGACCCTCCTCCTCCAAGTGGAAAGTGCCACTTGCCTCACAACCCAATGTCAGCACACGGAAACAGAACAACAATTTGCTCAGTCCGTGCACTAAGCGCCCCGTCAACCTTGCAGCAACGTGGAATACTCCGTGGAATAAATTGCTGTCAGTTATCAATAAAACCAGCTGTGAGTATTTGTAAGTGAGCACAAAGGCAAATACTGGATTCCTGGATTGAGCAATCAGTGAACCAGCAAACAACCTAACAGTAAGAAAAGCCGATTAAAAATAGCTACTAGAGTCTTCCTAATCACAGGCTACACACCCACTCCAAACTTCACTGTCCAGTTAAGCACAAAAGTCTGAACCGAAATAAAAAAGCTGACAAAAAGAGAAGCAAGTATGACAGCTAAGAGATGGGGAACTTGGCGATCCATTACTTTGCAATGGATTAAAATAGGAGGTGGCTTGATTAAAGGAAAAATCATGACATGTATTTTCAAGAAGTATCCTTAAAAGTGGAGAAAGCCTCGTCAGGTTCCAATTGATACAAACAAAAGAAACTGGGTTGAGAGATTTTCTCCTGGAATAGAAGCCTGTGCGAATTTTCAGAAAAGGGGTGGAAAGAAATCTCCACCCACATCTACCTTATTATGCCATATAACTAAGGCTAGGTCCCTCACACCATTCCCTGAGGCAGCTGTTACTAGCTGCCATCAGAAGAAAGGCTGCTATTCTAACAGATCTGCAGATCAGACCCTGTAGAGGAAAACTCGTTTCCTCTTGTTTAGAAAAATCACTGCTGAGATTTTTCAGATATGCATAACAGCACTGAGAACTCATTTTAAAACCCAAACTCAGGCAGACAAGTAATGACAGAAGCTTATGCTGCTATCCAATTGAATCAACTTGCAAGAGGCACTGGCACATCTTCTGTAAAGTGCAGAAGGATAAATGATCCCACCAGCAATGCCTGTTTCCTTGTCATCTCAACAGCAGCTAGCATCCTCAATGACAAAAAGATTCCCAGATTGAAACTCTAAAAATACATCTGCAGGGCTAAAGCAGGGTCGTTAAAGATCCTTCACTGAGGTATAGTATCACTGCTCTGCTGTAGGGAAGGTTTTTATACGGATGCAGCTAAACCACGACTCCAAGCATTTCACTTGCTGCTTCACATTTCTGTTGACATGTGTTAGATTTGGGGAACTTCCTTGGACACACTGTAAAGGAGACAGATTTTCAAAGGAAACAAAAGAACCAAAACTAAAGGCCTGTCTGCTTCCATCCAAGAATGACTAGCTCCTATTTGAAAACTATGCCATATTTACATTTTTATTACTTTCCTCGGAGCTACAGCGATGACAAATAAAACCTAGGAAATGTGATTTGATAAGAGTGTCCTGAAATGCCCAGCCTAAAACCAGCAAGACTTTCTGCTACAGTCCATTCTGCTGTCACATACACAGCAAGTATCACACATCCTTTTACAACCTCTTGCCTTATTTTGCAGATTTTTCAAGTGGTTCTGTAAATGACTCCACTCCATTTCTTTTCCTTAGAGTTTAGGACTTAAGAAAGGACATTTCATTTCAACACCAATCTGTTCAAGCAGTCAAAATACCATGCACACATTTTTAAAAAGATGAATTTTTATTTACTTATTTTATTTTTTATTTATCACTTCTGATGTTACAAGCAGCCTCCAGTCAATAAACTGAGCTGATGTCAGCTAGCGGTGCATTTCTTAGTAATAAAATCTGCTATGGAAAGGACAGCCCTTGTAAGCAATGAAGCTGGCTAGCTTCAGACTATTATTTTATATTAGAATCCCTGAATGCCTTCCAGACAAAGGCATTCAGAGCATATGAGTGCACTGACACAAGTCAGATGCAAGTGAGGGAAGCAGCCAGTTCTCATACCAAGACAAGAGATGTAGCTTTTATTTGGTCTTCAGAAATCTTGTAACATAGGAAGGCATTTAGCTATAAAACATTAATACAGGTTATGAAAAACTACCAAGAGGTAATAGAAGAGCTCAACACTTCTCCCAGGGCCATAAAAAGTCCCAAGCACAACCCCCTGCTTGGGTTAGTCTTCTCAGGAAGACCATTTGGCCAGAGAGTAAATTCAAGTTCACCATCCGCAGAGGCCACAGCTAATTGGAGAGCAGCAGGGGAAACTCCAGATGTGTACTTTCTCCTCCTGCCTCCCACTTTCCCAAGTGGAAGCTGCATCCAAGCTTTTCAAACACCAAAAATTAACAGTTCTGGCCTGCAGCCCACACATGGTTTCGCATCATCCAGCTTTTCAGAACTATTAAATGAGAGGACACAACATTATTATGAGAAAACAGTTTTAAAGCCAAAAAAAAATTGCCTGGTTTCTACTATAATCAATCCTCATTCACTATAAGATAATGTAAACTAGTCGGTTAGGAAAATGGACCAAGACCAAGATCCAAGAACCCTGCAGAGCAACCCTCAGACTCAAAAGTCTCACTCTCCAAAACTACAAGGCAAAGAAGAACCAGAAGGGAGCTTCATCCTTTCAAGGTGGACATAGCACAGTACCATACGCGCTACTGCACAAGCTGCTTTTCCGGTGAAACCCTGTGTTTCACACTTGGGTCTCCTCTGCAGACTTGTTTGCAATTTATGGGACTCAGCAGCACTCCTCCTTCTAAAACTGTCAATTTGTTGTCGTCTCATTAGTACTGACGAGAAGAGGCATTTTTCCTCACCCTGGTGGGTAGAGAGACACAGCCCAAATTAACTGCGCCAGATCACCCCATTACATGCAGATCACATGCTAGCACAGATACTGACCCAAACTTTCTAGCCATGAACCCATGATGCAGAAGCTCTGGCTATATGTCAGTGGCGAAAGGGAACGTGATTCCCCATACAAAAGCCTAACTGTACTATTAAGTAAGGGAAAAATCCACAGCGTAGTTTGGGGCGCAAGTAAGTAGTCTACCCAACGCAGACAGTTTAAGACCATTTACAAGGTCCAATTCCTTCTGTAGAACTGCAATAAGATTACTTCCTTTCTCCTACTCTGTACTCTTCTCTTTAGAGGGCTTTCAGGAGAGGCTCTGTCTCTTCCGTATATCCACACACCACCTAGCACAATGCAATCCCCATGCCACAGCAGGCCTCTTGGCCCAACAGATGTCAGGATATCAGCTCTGATGTGAACACAAGGAAAGGTAGCAAAACTGTGGTTCACCTTATAATGGGAAAGAAAAAGCACTTCTCAACAGTCCATGACTAGGGCTGCTGTCAGGACAGAGAGGCCATACACTTCACAAGACAGAAGATACACTTTCGGAGCTGAGAGTCACTTATGACTGATACTGACCACTGGGCCGTCATGATAAATGAGGTGAAAGTTTGATCACAGATTGCATGTTGACAGGTTTACCGATAATTTCACTGCTGAATGACTGATCTGCAGGGTCCATCCAGGAGAATGTTGATGTGTTCACAGTACCTCATAACACCTTATTCAAATTACACTTTTATTTGGCAACAGCTACTGAGCTCCCACAAGCCATCCATGGTCTCATCATGGTTAGTCTCTCCATGGAAATGGCAACATCAACAGGTCACTTCCTCTACGCTTCTCCAGTAATTACCTGCAGCAGGTAATTACTGTGCACGTAGATTTGTGGACCTCTGTTCAGCTGTGTTATTTGGCTGGCAAGAACCTTAAAACATGAACAGGAAAAATAAGCACATGGAGAAATGCTGTACAAAGTTTCTGTGAGAAATGGTAAGCAGATGGTCTGGAGTGCTGCAAGCTAAACTCTAATCATCATTTCATTGGGCAACCCGACATTTTACCTGGGAAAGGCAGGCTTCAAAAATCTCAAAGCTGTCATCACTTGTAATTCCTTTTAATAGCCAAGGCACAGAGAGCACAAACTTGAACACAGGAGAGGGGAAGAGAGAAACGCTGCTGCAACAATGCCACATTTCATTGTTGGCTTCAATTTTATTTTCAGATGTGGAATTACTCTGGATTCTGAGCCAGAGTAGCAGAAGTCAAAATCTAGCCCAGAGACCGAGCTGCTGAAAATAAGAGCACATTTTTCCTCTAGAGATCCTTCATCCATTAAAAGTTAGAGAAAGTTTTTGGAGAGCTCTAAATTTGCACATCATTATTAGCTATTTTTAAATCTGACAGTCAGAGTACCCCAACCTTCTTCAATTAGATTAAGGCACAGTGAACATTTCTTGCACACTGTAAAAGCTTCTGCTTGTAGCACCTAGTTGCATACAATGCTATTTTTCAGCCTTATACCTTAAATCTGTAAATCTTAAAACTCCAACTAACTTCATGAATAGTTTCTTCAGCAAACAACAACCAGGTTTGATGTCCATAAAAAAGTCATTCTAAATTATCCAAAAGCGATCAAGCAACCTACACTGTGACAGACAGGGACAAAGTGGTAAAACAAACTTCTTGAATAGACTCTCCAGGACATGCTTTATTTCCTGTAAACTCGATCTCACTCTCGCCCCATCTCAAATATACACAGTCCTTATGTATTTACATTGCAAATGTGACTGCGAGCATCATTACACTTTCTTTTGAAAAATGAGCATTAATCTCAAAACTGTATCAATAACATATGCCCATTTGATTACTTCCCAAACCATCCAAATAAATTAGGGTATTATTATTATTCATGCCTGTAGTTTATAAATATGAAGGTTAATAAAGCCATTCCTTTCCCTAGGAACCAGTCCAGATCGATCTATCTTTCTAGTTTATCTCCCGCAGCTGGGAGATTGTGAGAATCTACATTAAGAAATGGTGTCCCTATGATTAATAGCAGTCTTGCAGACCACAAACACACCCATTAGACTTCACGTTTATCTGATAAATACATTTCAGGGGAATAACTTTGGAGGACAGGGAAAGCGCATCACACATTTGTACAACTTAAAAGCCTACTTAGTTATTAAATCCACTAAGAACAAATCCCATCTGCTGCTGCTGCTGCTGCATGAAAGCACTTTTAAGAAGAGGTCCAGGTTCTCTGCCTAAAAAAACCACAAGCTAGAAGGGTAGCAAATGCAGAGAAAACCCAGAACTTCACCTGCCTGCACCAGCTGTGCACCACCCAGCCCAGTCTAGTGCCACAGCTCTGGATCACCAGCGGCAGATATCCAGGAGAAGCAACATCAGAGCAGACAGTGATGGAATGATCTCCCCAGACCCCCTTTTGTTTCTCCCAACCCCTACTGTTGTTTTAGACATTGCTGGACTGTTATGTCTGGCAATCTATTTTATGGAAGTGTAGATGTAATCTGTACTGATGTAAGTGTTTGAGTGCATTTCAGAAGACTGCTAAGTCCCAGACTGCCAAGTTTACCTGTAAGTATTTCTGGTGGCAGCAAGTTCTAAAAGTTGTGTTATGCCGAGAAAAAAAGTAGTGGATTTTAGCAGCCAGTTAATTCTTCCCTCCACCAGATATTATGAAAAGAGATAGACGGAGCATAGAATTTACCTCTATATTAGTTCTTATATATCTGAATAATTTCCCTTTGACATCCTTTTGTGCCAATCTCTGAGCTCACACTCAATGTGCAGAAGGCACCATCATTTTAAATGAGAGTCCTTTATCTCCAGAAGCTGTTTAAAAAAAACCTCTTTTTTCCCCCCCCAAAAGGGAAAACATATAATAGCTATGACTATACCAAGAAGAAAAGTCCTGTCACTTTGCACTCCTGAAGTCATCTTTCTGAACCAAAGGACTACAAGAATCCAGTAACTATCTCAAACCCTTTGGCAACACTTTGTAAAACAAGATGAAGCTGCGGTACACGGAAAGCAAGCTGTAAAACAAAATTCAGTCTAGATTTCCATTAAGCTGGATAACAGGAGATGGAACTTCACCCAGTAAAATTAAATTAAGATCACCTGCAGAGATCTGAGCAAACATTCATTAGATACACTTGCCTCCACAGCATCACTTGCTCTGCCATCCCATAAAAAGCAGGACAACAAGGATTTATGACTATCTGGTAGAGATTCTCACAAGAGACAATACAAGCCTGCAGAATAGATCAAAGCTGGGCCCTAAAATGTCTTGAGAAGTTCACTGTACTGCACAAGGCAGAACCTGCAACTGTATCTCCCAGACTCAAGAGTTAATACACATTATAAATGCAGGTACCTGCGGGTACAGAGAAGTGCCTGGAATAAACACTGAGATACCTAAGTTTTCTTCAAACTTGCTAGCTTGGATATGGGTAGTCCAGATGCAGGAACCCAAAGCATTCACCTTTATTAGTAGGGATTATAGAGATATAACAGATTACATGAGCAACAAACACACAAACACACACAAAACACCACTGTTCAGCATTCTGTAACAGGAAAAAAAAAATGCTAAAGGGGAGAGGCAACTGATCTGAAAAGAGATACTTTCTCATTGCACAAATTCATAGCCACTAAAGTAAGGACATGACTTTAGAAACCAAAATATATTGAACTCAAGCAACTATATCTTCCAGTCTGGAAGCAAGAGAGCCTGATCACGATGAATTACTTTCATAAATGCAAATCCTCCTGCTCTTCAATATCACTACTTCAGCATTTATTTTCATTACAGTAAATAACTGCGCCTACGGGATCATTTTACAATTCAAGTGTTTGCACAAACCTGTTGGCAAGTCGATGCGCACATTCCCCAAGAGATTCACCACCAAGACAGAGTTATTCATTCTCCAAGCTAATGATATGGATAGCCATCAATTCAGGCTCCCACATGAAACTGAATTTACATAGTTACATCCAGCCGTCACTCTGGAAACGACACTCCTGTTCAGAAGAGCTGAGGATTTACACCAAAGTCACACTAAAGGCCTTACTCTCGTTACAGAAGCATGAAATTAGAAGCTTAGATTTTACCTAGGCAAATCAGCCTTGCGGAACAGAAATAAAAAGACCAGTAATGAGAACTATATTGTTTATGACTGCAAAATTAGTCTAAAAACCTGGGCGTGTCTAAGGCAGGGTAGTTCAGCAGTATCGGTCACAGAGAGATGCTGATCTCTTACGCAAAGTTTAGGACTTTGCCTTATAAGGCTAGTTGACAACAGCCCATATCCATAAGGGCCAATCGTTCTACACATAGGCAACTAGCACTCGAAGGATCTACCTATTTGCACGGCCAAGAGGCAGCGTTCAGCTGCCAGGACAGAACAACTGTTTGCCATCTCCCCTAAAGAAGAGGTGAGAGATCAGAAACTGCATCTTGCAGCTCTAGATGAACATTTGTGCTCAGATGGCAACTGTTCCTCAGACCAGAGGCTGCTTACTTTAGCGTCGCAAGAACCTGATTCACACCAAGATCCTGCACTTCTGCGATGAACAACCCAGACAGGCTCAGTACAATATATAGGCCTCTGACTTTCCATGCAAAGTGACGAGAAAGCTAAGGCCTGAGGAAATAAGCCCGTAGCTCTGATCATACTTGAGCCAAAACGGCAGACAGCAGTGAATTTCCAGCACCTATTTATAAAGCCATACAACACTGGGATTTCAGCTCTGCTCTCTACCAGCACAATCAACCTCAGAACCAAAGAGCTGGAAGTACTTTATTGCCGCGATCACTTCTTCACCTATAAACTGGTCTGTAATCCATGTTTTTTCTCCTGTTTACCACTACATTTTGACCGTGGTGTTGCTCTATTTTATTAGTCCATGAAAACTCAAGGACTAATTTTGCATAGAACTGTTGGATGAAGGCACCTTCCTCCCCTGGTCCCAAATCATCTCACAGGGCACGCTGCCACAGAAAATGTGGTTCCCTTTTTGCCAGTGACCTCTAGTGGTGAATGCACACCAGAGTGGAGAAAAGGAACACCACACAGCAGACAGCATTATACAAGCAAGGTTTCTATGTCCAAATGAAAGCCAGACAGTCCATCCATCCTTCTCTTGCAAACTATAGCAGGAAAGTCAATACCATGCTCAGGGATGGGAGCTCCCATACAGTGATCTGACACTCACCCCCTAAGTTAATGGAAGAGGGCTACTCTCCTAGTGTCAGTTCTTGTTACAAGCAGCAGAAAATGGTTTACCTCCTTCCCACTCCTTAGGGTAAAAGATAGAGATCCCCACATTCCTCTCGTAAGCTCATTCTCTCCTAAACATTCAGCTTTCTGTAATCCAAGGCCTGGCTTTGCTACAGCCCAGCCTTGTAACCTTGGCTCAGACTCCTGAGAAAGCGGTTAAGTTTTGAGAAAGAGCTGTAGAACTCCATATAGTAGAGCCGTGCAAGATAAGGCAGGTGTGATTACAGAGGTAGGTTTGTTGAGACAGTAGCTCAAGGGCTCAAGTGGAAAAACACTAGAGTGAAAAGATTACTAAGGGGGGAAAACAGAGTCAGCAGATGGCAACTCAGTACATCAAGGGTCTATTCTGGGGCAAAAGAGAGGCCAACCCTTCCCCCTCCTGACTGACAACTGCCCAGTCAGCAAAGTCAGGGTGGTGAGCATACTAGTGCTTAGCCCAGTAACTCATTAATCCTCACTAATTTTTTGCGCATGCTAACCCAAAAAAAAAAAGAGCTGTCCTGCTTGCAGACACTTTGAACACAGCAAAAAGAACCTGAACAGAATGACACAGAAAGCGATGGTAACACCCTGAAACAAAGGAGGGATTAGAGCCTTCTTTGACAGGCTTGAATGTCAGATCAAGCTCACTGGCTTTCTCTGTGGGCACAGCACTGATTTGAGTGCAGTAGTAGCAAACAAGGTGCAGAAAACACTGCAGAACTCTATGCAGCAGCCCCAGTTGCAGCCCTGCTCCCCTGTCAGGGCATAAGAGTACAATACATGCCTGCACTTCACCTGATCCACCCACTGCCAGATATAGTAACAGGATCTGTGTTTGGACACTGGACTGTGAATCACAGCAGCTGAGATGCAGACAAGGACTTGTGCTGTTAACTGTGGAAGTAATTTCTCAGACTGAAAATAATGAGTTGTCATTGCAACATTCACTCAACAAACAAGTCAAAGTCCCAGTTAAGCAATACCTATGTCCCATCCACCTCCAAATAAGTCCTTTTTTTGATCAGGACCTCAAATACCTCATGCTTTCCTCTCACTCTAGTAGACTCTGTAGGTCACAATCCAGCAGTAATATTTTCATCAAATCAATTGATCAGTGACAAAGATATGGTTGTTCTACATTTGCTGCAATACCAGTACCTTGGCTTTCTTCATGTGGCTCATGATTTTGCCCAGATCTTCAACATCTATGACAGAATTTGTGCCTCCAGCTTCCTCAGCATTAGATTCTTCCTCACTGGTGGTTTCAAAGAACTCCTCTGCCTGTGTAGGAGATTAGAGGAAAAAAAGGAATATATCTGCTGTGTTAAACATAAAACCATCACCTATTGCTAGTCTTGGAAATCAGCTCTTTAACATTCAGCAGACTTCCGAAAAACAAGGAACGGGCTAGCACTAACCCATATATGAGATGCATCCACATACTGGTAGAGTGTATTTTTAAGAGCTCAATAGTACACAAACCACCTGAAACTGAAAGTCCAGAAATCCTGCCTCCAGGTTCATATTGTTCTGTTTTCCTCAACCATCTACCTGATCACCTAACGAGAAGTGTTACAGAGCTGTCTAACTCCCACTGTATACTAGGAAGTTATGGAATCCTAAGCCCCCTTTAACTCACTGGAGTATCCCTCCCTGAATGAGTAGGAAGAAACATAACTGCTTTCCAAGTCAAACTCTTCATGGAACAGAAACGTCGTCTCCCTTTCTGTACACAGCCAAGGCACAGCATGACAGTACTGATGTAACAGCAAGATGTATTCCTCTTGTTCCTGTAGCAGCCGCACTTTCAAGCGCACTCAACCAAAGAGCCACTATTTTCTGTAAAATTCTACATGGCAACAGCAGCCATTTCCAATCCACAGCAAATAGCTTGCGGGGAGAATTAAAATGTCAAAGCAGCTCTAGGACTCACACTGCAAAGAGAGATGATTCCTTATTCAAAACTCACAATTAACACATGCACTCCAGAAGAGACATAAGTGATTAGAGCAGACTGGTTCAGAGGAGATACAGGACTTGCTCAGATAACACTCCTCAAACCGCCTTCAGAAAAAAAGTCAGGATGCAGGCAAAGCATCCAAGCAGCTAGTTGAAATGAGAGCAGGTTAACCACTCAGAGGGAACTAAAGGCTTCACTCTGGCAGTGGGGATAAGCGAAGACTCCGATAAGAGTCCAGACTGGCTCCCCCGACTATCAATTGTAACATACACCTCCTCCCACACAACAGGAAGGCTCCCTCGTCACATAGATGCAGTTCAGTCTAGGTCCACCACTAGTTTTTTGGCCCTTCTTTTTGGACGACTTATTCAAGCAGTCGTCGTCTGCTACAAGATCTCACCTCTCTCCCCTTACTCTCCCACAAAGAAGTGTGAAGATCCCACAGTGTCCTTCTGAACTGCAGAAGGACAGAAGTCAAATAGCACTCCAAGGAGCACTGAACCAGCCCTGATCAAAACGTTCCTCTTACAGAAACAAGGTCTCATGGATTTTGTCTCTACCTCAGTATTCTCATACTCTGATGCCCCATGTTCATGATCTGAGCTCTCCTTGCTCTGCTTCCCCTGGGATTTGCACTTCCCTTTCTTGCACTTCCCACTGCACGGCTTCTTCTCGCCTTTGCACAGTGCCTGGAGCCGACTGAGGAACTTTGTTTTCCAGGCTTCAAAGTCAGCCTCCATGCTGCCATGCTTGCTCTGGGCCACATTGCAGTCCCCCTCTGCACGAGTCATGATACGGCTGGCACTGAGCATCCATAGCCACCTGTCAATATTTCTTCCAACCTAAGAAGGAATAGGAATGGAAGTTAAAGAGAAATTAAATGAAGCCTAAGCTAAATAATTCAGGTGATTAGGAGAGCAAGGGCCAAGTCTGGAAATAGAGCAGGTGAGCTGCGCAGGCAACAGGACTGTAAGACAGGACTTTTGGACTCCCTCTCGCCTGCTGATTCAGAGCACGGTCACAAGACAGCCTCTGAACTCCACCACACATCCTCACGTTCTCATCCGAGAAATACCTCTCCTGTCACGGTGATGTGACAGTCACCACCGTGTCACGGTGAGGTGAGCTCTAGCAACTAGCTTCTTTTTGCAGTGCTCATTGGTCAAAATGTCCACGCACATAACATATTTCACGTGGCCCCAGCTGAACAAACATAATCTGATGACATATCATGCCATTTTTCTCCTTCCACATTAGATGATCCTAATCATTAGGCTAAGACACTTCAAGAGTTTTCTTTCTTGAAGTCAAAATAAGACTCTCAGAATCCAGGAAAGTACATGAAATGCTGAGAAAGAAGTGCTCTGAACTAAAAGGCAGCAAGTCAAAGGTTTCACAGTACAACATCTTCATGCACTGACAGAAGGCTTTCAAAGCTTGGAAATTAATACGGAGAAGTTCACCAAAGGTATTCTCATAGTCACTACTAAAACCCCCCAGATTAATGCTGTGTTTATGGGACTCCTCTCTTTCCAATTTAGAATGCCAACACACCTGCTTCAAAGCTGTATTGCCTGTAGCCCAAACCCAATTCCTATTAAAGTCCACACCAAGGCTACAGTAGGAGCTGAATTCTCAGATCTTAAATTTCGCACCAATTAACGTGCCAAAGCGTTTTCTCAAAACAGTAGTCGTAGTAGTAGTATGAATCCACTTAACCTTAAAAATCTACCAGTACTGCTCAATTTGTAGAATTTAAGAAAGCTGGGCCATTCAGAAGAGCAAAAAATAAAGAACAGTACATGGGAGAAACTTACCGTGTTGTAGTGATCAACATAAACTGAATTTCCCAAGCCAAACACAGCATATCTCAGGCCTTTCAGATACATTTTGCCAAACCGGAAGTCATTCACAGTCTCTTCTAACCATTTGCAGAACCACGCTGCATTCTCAGTTGGTTGTCCATCTGTGTATGTAGCTACCAAGAACACACAAACGTTCCTGCTGGAAGTCTAATAACAATAAAGGGAATAGAAAAGAACACTGCATTTTACAGAATGCTTTACATCAGGAAGAGGACACATGGACAGTCAAAACAAATCAAAAGATATGATTGTTGCTAAATGGGTTCGGAACCTTTGACAAGGATGGTGTGGGTCATAATCCCAGTGGTGGTGAACGGCTATCCTCCCTTCAAAGCCATTATAATTTGGCCAAGGGGGATTCAAGCTATATTCCTCTGACAAGTGGAGGCAAGATGGTAAAACAGAACTGGACACCCACCTTCCCTACGTCAGTGAATACTTTCTTGAGCAATGCCTGCAGTGATAAAGTCTTTGGTAGCTTGAAAAAGCAACTATCAATATTAACAGAAGAGAGAGAACAAGAACAAAAAAAAAAAAAAAAAAAAAGGTTGATCAAGGATTACTAAATATAAACACACCTCCTGGGAAGCTGCTAACTTATAAATTGTTGAAGGCTGTAGAACTATCACTATATACTTGATCTATTTTTGAACTCTTCCCTAGGGGCATACTGTCAAGAGATTGGAGGACTTGGTGCGGCCATTCTCAAGCAACTCAGACATGAGATAAATAACTAGTTCATACAAATCAGTGTCAGGATCATAGATTCTACATAATCCTTTTCTAGTAATTTTCAGAAACCAGGTATTTTCTGCTGAGGGTTGACAGGCTATACTTGCCTACACAGAAGAGAAGCAACTTCGGGGATTTCCAGGATAATAAAGGAGGCATATAGGAAAAAGAGGAAAAGACCTTTCGCAGTCCCAAGAAAAGTCTGTATTTATTATTCATATTTATAGGGCACCTACCTCCTCTACTAAATTATCATCTGGATCATAGTCTCCCATATTAATGACTTCTGCAGGTAAATTAAGGGAAATAACTGCTTCAGCCAGACCTTTGGCAAATCTCTGAAGAGAGAAATGTAGAAAGTTATTAATGACTTCAACCTAACTGCACTAAGGGTCAGACAAGTTCTGTTATGCCCACCAGCCACAGGAAGTCTCACAGCATGGGAAAAAAACAATGATACATGAGAACTGGACACTGCACGTACAATTCTTCACTTTTTTTCCCTGTCAGTGTATTTTATTCAATAAAAAAAAAGACAGTTACATAAATTTAATGCCCAATTACATGCACACACAAATCAAATTTCTTTTTGATAACAAAGCACCTAAAACAACAGCCCTTCTCTCTATAAGGAAAAAAGACCTGCTAGCAGATTAAGACTATGTGCAACAGCACATTTTAAACTTCATAACCCATGTCTCTAATGCATTCCCCACCTAAATGAAAAAAGGGGAAATACTGTTACTTTTACGTATGTTTCACTTGTAACCTTTCATGTTGGGCAACAACTTCTGATGAGCTAGCGAACTTTCCAATGAACTTTCAGATTTTTACACAGTACAGTGTTTTTAAGGCAAGTAATGTATTTGAATCTAAACAGTATTGAGTTAACTTTATGCATATGAACAAAAATAACCTGTACCTTTGCTGTGCCAGTCTGAGACCCATAGAAAATCTTTACCCCAGCAACATAGATTTCCTCTGCCTTCAGGGTGGCATATCCATTTACTAGTTTGCCCTCTGTTACTTCAGCAGAAGCTGGATTCCCATTGAATTTTTCAACCTGTAAAACAACCGCAGTGTTGAAGACGTCACCTGAAGAACCACCTGAGTTTTCTTCTCCCATCACAAGCGTTTCATTCACATGCATGAGGAATTTTTACCATCCTGACTAGGCTAATCACACTCCCATCTCAAAACCCTTTTAGACTTGTCATGAACTTCACCGGAAACATGAACCTGAAAACACTGGGCAGAAGCAGTTATTTACTTGAAGAAGTGGCAGAGCAATCTAGACTGACACATACCCCTCGTAACACAGTGAGAAGCTTTCAACTGAGATCTGTTCCAACATCAGAGTAACAAGGATATTTAGTCATCCACACTCATGATACAATCCAGATGGAGGATTATGACTGTCAAGTGAACTAAGCTACATTTGGGATTTGCATAGCCTAGATGGCCGGCGAAGTACCACATTTCATTGCACCAATGGGTATCTTCACATAGCAACTACTCACTTCTGCACATGGATTTTGGGGGTCTTTTCAGACAAAAGGCCTTAAATGTTCAGTTACCTTCTTTCTGGTTTTGCTGGTGAAGAATTGAATGCAGATCCAAATACTGATCCCCAAAGTAACAGAGGAATAGATGTAAAATCGGTGTAGCCACAAGGACATCAGACAAGCGTAGAAAAAGTTCAATGTATCCATTGAGACATCTAAAACTGGAACAAATCACAGATTTATCAGAAGTGGATTCCTTCAAGATCAATTTAAGATGAGCATTAAAAAAAAAAAAAATACAGTACCCACAGTCTAATAACATTAACTATTTTCAGGCTTTGCAGAAAACATCCTCCAAAAGCAAAACGGCTTTGGCTCAGGACAAGATATCACCATTGAAACAAACACCCTTCTGCTACTCACAAGCACATCCACGCTAACTTTGTAGACTCTCATACAACACTAGGTTTTATCACATAGGGCAGGTTCTGTCATAAGCAAAGGCAGAAAATACTTGTGCCGTACTACTATCTGAAAGTAAGAAGTCCTCACAAAACATCCCTTTGTATGAATGGTCTTAGCCTTGCACAGATCCCACATGTCAGAACTGCAGAGCAACACATTAATTTCAAGGGGGAAATTAATCACCTGCTCGGAGCACAGGACAGAGGCCTTGCTCGTAAGCATTAACAACCACTCTCGTTACAACACTCATTTTGATACACAGACTTTCAAGGCCAGGCTGAAATCTGGATTCAGTTGAAAGCAATTTTTCAGCATTATTTTAGGTGAGGGAGGTTTCTACTCAGAACAAGATTGTTGTCTTCAACCGACTGCAAAATCCAAAGCACGTGATGTCGTATCCAGGAGCGCTGCCTGCGTGGTCTCTGCGACTGCTGATCTCACACAAAACACTCGAGTGCTTAAATAAGAGCCATCGCTCTTATTATTATAAGAGCATCGCTCTTATGCTGAGCGAGCAGCACAGACCCTGCCGCTCTCTGCCGTCCTCCTAGACGGCAGCTTTGCGAGCATCAGGCAGGAGCACGGAAACCGAGGGTTTCCGAGAAGCTCCAAAACACCACCTGAACTTTGTCTGTCACCTCGCTTTTCCCCACCGCCAGCTTACGGGACCCCACCAAAAGCTTCTTCTCCTCTCAGCCCCCCACCAATGGCAGCGACCCCCGGAAGAAAAGGGGTGGTGGGATCCCAGTCTCACTAGGCGGCGGGGCCTAACCCGGCCCCCCCAGCCCCGCTCTCCCTGAGCGAGGGCGACGGGGACACCCCGGAACTGCCTCCCACGCCCCCGCCACTGCCCCCCCCGGCCCCCCCCGGCCCCGACAGCCCGAGCCCAGCCCTAGCAGCGACCTCCCCGCCGCACTCACCGGCGGGCCCAGCCCCGCGCCTCAGGCCCGGGCGGGGCCGCCACGCGCCGCCTCCGCTTCCGGCCTCGCCGCCACCGCCGCACCCGGGCAGGGGACGCACGGCGGGACGCGGCCCCCGTCCGTGCAGGCGCCGTTCCCCCCGCCCCGGACGCAGTTTTTCACCGCTGTTTCTCTCCGGATGGGTTTCGTTGGAGCACGGGGAGGCGGGGAGAGCGGAGCGGCGGCCAATAGGAGAGGCGGAGGCGGGCGGCCCCGCCCCCTGGCGGCCTCGCGAGGCGGTGGCGCAGCAGCCGGTGGCGCAGCAGCCGCCGGTGCTCCGGGCCCGCCGCCATGTCCATCTTCACCCCCACCAACCAGATCCGCCTCACCAACGTGGCCGTGGTGCGAGCCCGGCGCGCCGGGAAGCGCTTCGAGATCGCCTGCTACCGCAACAAAGTCATGGGCTGGCGGAGCGGCGCGTGAGTCCCGCGGCCTGCGGGGCCCGGGCTGAGGGGGGCCGGGGGAGAGCGGAGGGAGGCCGGGGTGGGTGAGGCTGGGCGGAGGGAGGCCGGCGGGGACCTGGGGCCGGGCTTAAGGGGACTTGGCGAGGAGACAGGGGAAGGGAGAGGCCGGGGGGGTGGGGGAGGAAGCTGAGCTCGCGTAGAGGCCTGTGGGGGAGCCAGGCTGAGGGGTCCTAGCTGAGGAGCCAGAGAAGGGCTCGCGTTGGGACATGGCCGGGGAGCCGAGGGGATCGGGCTGGCGAGGGGCCCGGCTGCGGAGTGGGGGGAGGTCCGGCCCGTGCGGGGAGCTGGCTGCAGAGCCGCCCGAGAGTGCCGCAGGGCCTGCGAGGAGACCCTGCCCAGTGGGACAGCAGTCTCCAGCCAGCCCTGCCCCAGGAGTGACGTTACTGCAGTAGAAGTTCCTAAGCTCCACTAGTTTAGGCCCTAGCAGCTGGACTTGTTCTTCCTCTCCTCATTAGGAATATGTATGCTCTTCGGTTGGTAACTTCATGTGTTTTCTAACTCTGCACTCGATCATTAGGGAGAAAGACCTTGATGAAGTTTTGCAGACGCACACGGTGTTTGTCAATGTTTCAAAAGGCCAGGTTGCAAAGAAGGAAGATCTTGTTAAAGCATTTGGAACAGATGACCAAACAGAAATCTGTAAGATGGTAAGTTTTACTTACTTTGCAGTATAGAGTTATATACTTTATAAAAGTTGGAGAAGATTTTTTTGCCATGTATTCTACACAAGTGTCACACAGATATTGTAGATTGGTTTGTTACTGGAAGGTCTTCAGAGAATGCAGCACTGCTGTAGGCAATAGGGTCATTTGTCTGATAAAAGACAAGTAGAAAGGAGTATTATGTGTTTGATATAGTATTAAGTTTTATAAAAACCTCTACCTGAAAAGAGTTCTGAATGTTCTGTATGGTGTATAGCGCTGATCTCTACAGACAGGCAAAAAAAGGTTTGCCGCTCCTGAAGAATTTATTATCTAAGGTATGCTATTAAGGATAGAGAGTATGGGAAGGAATTATTGCTTATTTTGGACAGTCCAATTAAATGTTAAGAAAAAAACTTAATCCTTAGTACGATACAAGTTATGGGCTTGTTTTAGGTGATGATACTTTAAATAATGCTGCACTTCTCTTTTTGTAGTTTAGCAAATAAGAAGCATTTCTTTTATTTTTTTTTTTGTTTCTGAAGTCTTACCAGTGTTGTTTGTCATAATGATATGTGGTTATTCTTTTTTAATACTTAATGTTTAACCAAACCTTTCAAGTCAATGGTAAATTTAACAAAGTTAGTACGATTTTTTACTCTTTAGTCAAATCTGTGACACTTATTAACTAGAGTCTTTATTTTTAACTGGACAGATTTTATCAAAAGGGGAGTTGCAGGTATCGGACAAAGAACGGCACACTCAGCTGGAGCAGATGTTTAGAGACATTGCAACTATTGTTGCTGACAAATGTGTGAATCCTGAAACAAAGAGACCATACACAGTAATCCTTATAGAAAGAGCCATGAAGGACATTCACTACTCTGTCAAACCAAACAAGAGCACAAAACAACAGGTTAGTTTTCTCTTAAAATCAGCATACACTCGGAGATGTTATTTTCAACTGTAGTTTCTTCATTCACATTCACGTAGGGATCAAAAAAACCGTGTGACCTAAAGCCCACAGAATGTTTAGTCAGCTGGCTGACAGATAAATGCTAGAAACAAGCAGCTTCTGAAACTCATGTACTTTGTTCTCTAATTGTTTACGGAGGAAAGGGGAAAAAAAAACTAATTAAAGCAGTAATAGTGGTATGTCGGAAACAAAAGTAATTGTTTTATGATTCATTTTAATTGAGGTTATAAATCGAGCTTTGCATCTGAGCCACATAGGTTTATATTGTTCTGCAGTATAACTACTATTTTAATACTATTTTAGACCCTTTTTATAGTATTTTAAGTGATCATCACCACCAAGAACTCTGCCTTTTCATGTTTGTCTACCAAAACAGCATAATATCTGACTCATTCGGCAGAATTCCAGTGAACAATACTGAAAAATGTGTCTGAAGCTGATACAAAGGATTTGAGATGTTGATTGCTGTGGTTTTGGCAGAGTTCAGAGGGTTGTAATCCATGGCACAGAGTCTGGTTGGAGGCCAAGTAACTAGTGGTATCCCCCGGGGGTCAGTACTGAGTCCAGTCCTCTTCAACTTATTTATCGATGACCTAGATGAAGGGACAAAGTGCACCCTCAGCAAGTTTGCTGATGATACTAAACTGGGAGGAGTGGCTGATACACCGAAAGGCTGTGCTGCCATTCAGAGGGACCTGAACAGGCTGGAGAGGTGGGCGGAGAGGAACCTCCTGAAGTTCAAGAAAGGCAAGTGCAGAGTCCTGCACCTGGGGAGTTGACCTGCTGGAAAGTAGCTCTGCAGAGAAGGACCTGGCAGTGCTGGTGGACAAGAAGTTGACCATGAGCCAGCAATGTGCTGTTATGGCCAAGAAGGCCAATGGTATCCTCGGGTGAGTTAGAAAGAGTGTTGCCAGCAGGTCGAAGGAAGTGCTGCTTCCCCTCTACTCTGCCCTGGTGAGGCCATAACTGGAGTACTGTGCCCAGTTCTGGGCTCCCCAGGACAAGAGAGGCATGGCACTACTGGAGAGAGTCCAGCAGGGGGCTGCAAAGATGATGAGGGGACTGGAGCATCTCTCCTCTGAAGAAAGGCTGAGAGAGCTGGGCCTGTTGAGCCTGGAGAAGAGAAGGCTGAGAGGCAATTTGATCAACGTGTACAAGTATCTGAAGGGAAGGTGTCAAGAGGATGGGGCCAGACTCTTCTGCGTGGTGCCCAGCGACAGGACAAGAGGCGATGGGCACAAACTGAACCACAGGAAGTTCCATCTGAACACGAGGAAAAACTTCTTTCCTGGGAGGGTGACAGAGCACTGGCACAGGTTGTCCAGAGAGGCTGTGGAGTCTCCTTCGCTGGAGATATTCAAAAGCCCGTCTGGATGTGATCCTGGGAAATATGCTCTTGATGACCCTGTTTGAGCAGGGGGGGGTTGGACTAGACGATCTCCCGAGGTCCCTTCCAACCTCAGCCATTCTGTGATTCTATATCTGTGATTCTGTTCTGGTGTTTTTTAAGCAAATGAATACATGCTCTTTATTCTGTATTTAATATCTTTGTAGGCACTGGAAGTGATTCGACAGTTAAAGGAGACCATGCAAATTGAGCGTGCTCACATGAGGTTGCGATTCATTCTTCCACCAAAAGAGGGAAAGAAACTGAAAGAAAAGCTCAAGCCACTGATCAAAGTTATTGAGAATGAAGACTTCCATGAACAGTTAGAAATTGTAAGCCAAAAACGAGTCCTGGGTTTCATACTCAATTTGACTACACATATGCATTTTACTGGAAGAATATGGGGGACCTTTAGATAAGTTGCAAGTTTACCAGAGACTCTGAATCAGAAATGTAGTTGGTTGGTTTTAATTTCACACAGTCATAGTGAAAGATTGAAAGCAGCCTTTGTTGTACAAAGATTGCTGTTTCAGGCTGAAGAGAAGTACAGTGTAATTAGCAGTAATTCTCCAATAACTTATACTTTTTCTCTGATTCATGAGTTTGTACATACAGAGTCTTTAACTGTTATTTGGTGAGTCAGGCCTGTATTTGACAATAGCTGGACAGCTTTTTTAAAAAGAGTATGTAGCAAGATTTGCTATTGCGCAAAAATTGTCAGAATTGTCATGTGCAGCATAGGTAAATGGAACTGCAGAGCTTTTGTGGAAAGACTAATGGATACAGATTGCTTACCAACTGTGAGAAGACCTTCTTAGTAACTAAACAGTAACTTTTTTAAAATGAAAAATATGCTATACCTTGAAAAGGAGCTGATGAAAATCAGATACTATTGCTGATTAAATGTAAATATTTCAGGTGTGCCTTATTGACCCAGGCTGCTTCAGAGAGATTGATGAGCTGATCCGGTGTGAGACAAAAGGGAAAGGAACGCTTGAAGTGCTCAGTCTGAAAGATGTGGAAGAAGGAGATGAAAAGCTTGAATAAAGAAAACCTTTCAGGAATAGTACTTCTTTAACAATATTGTATTAAGTGACTGGTATTAGCCACTCTGTTTTGTTAGACCTTCATGTTTTTTGCAATCTCTTGCTGCCAAATATTTTCTGACGCTAATCATTTGGAATTTTTCCATGCAGTGTTCTTTTTATTGTTTTACACTTGCTTGGGTTACAAATGGTTTGCCTATAGGAGTATTTTGTGTCAGAGCTGCACTAATGGGGATTGAGTTAAGACCTGACATGGAAGTTACTATACTTTTGTTTTGCTGTGAGGGTTGCAACTGAAGAGTGTTTGACTGATACAGTGCCAAGTTATTTTTGCTTTTAATTACCAGAATTGAGTGGAAGATTTCACATGTCTCTGAGGGGTAGGATTTGTATGTGAGGAGAGAAGCTTTTAGAAAAGTGAGCTATGTTTTCACTTTTAAAGAAATGCAAAGTATGGATGGTATCTAAACTAATTCTTGGCAGCATGAAAAATGACTCACTGGAGATTTAAAAAAAAAAATTACTAACTTAGAGAAAATGTTCTCCAAATAACTTATTCGAAAAATATATTTAGCTACATTAATAAAAATGAATTATCATCTATTTATATATTATAATACAGAAAGAAAATGATTATTTTTGTTATGGTATAGAGGCTATCTCTGGCAGTGGTGATACTTTTAGTAGGCTAAAGGGATAGCCTGCATTTCTGAGCTGTTTGCATTCAGGTGGTGAAATGAACCAAATCTGGAATAGGCAATGGCCTCTAGCTATTGAGCTGGACGGGCTTTTGTTGGACTCTAATTTCCTAGTGGTAAATGTTTGTGTGTGCCCCTTTTCCTTTTTAGTACAACTGAGAGTAATTCTGGCTGCTGTCCTTCATCCTGTGTCTTTTTATGTTGCTTTCTAATATATGCACAGGATTTCCAGCAAGATCCTGAGGCGTGATGTGTAGTTCTTGATAGTTCTATTAACATTTGTTTCAGCCATGTTAAACAAATGCTTTTAAGTTTAACTCTTATATTTCAAAGAAGAAGAGAAAAAAGAAAAAAAAGTACTAAAAATACAAACCATCATTCAAAGCATGTATCCTTGGGTGAATCGAAGCTAAACCAGTAGGAACTTAAAGAGCCTTTGCTATTATGTACCTGTTTCAAAGATGATTGTACACAGCAAATCAGGATTTTCTAGCTGGCTGGCAACTAGAGGTTTGTTTCTGATTAGCATGTACTATATTCATTGTTTACTGTTTACTTTTAGAGCACGTGACCATACCTGATGCATGACAGTTAAGCAGAGCTCTAGTTTGTACTGTTGATATGACACTTTCCTTTGTATCGTTAACAGATGTTGTGAACTTTTTAGAATTTATGCAGGGAAATTTGAAATCAGATGGAGAAAGAGAAATTTGACATGTCAATTGTGGAGTCTGTGCGACTAGATCCTTAGTCGAGGGCTTCCTCTTTAAAGCTAGTTTCTGCAGCGATGTATTGACATGAGCTTCTGCAAGGTTACGTTAAATTCCTTTAGTAATATTTTGGAAAGGCTTGCAACTATGGAGTCCGAGTTCACGGAAGGGCAATGAAAGGAATATTTTCTCTTGCCTCCAAGATAAACTTCCATGATTTTTAAATGCTGCCTAGGAAAGTTTAGTGGCATAATTAGTATATTTGCCATGTGGACACAGCCTGAATGTAGAGATCTGTACATGCATGGGTGGACTGATAAGAGTCCTTGCATGTACAAGCCCTTAACTGTCTTTCAAATGGCCGTCTCTATGCATTCTTTATGAAGCACTGAAGATAATGTTGCTGATATTTAACTTGTCACTGACAATTAGTACTAAGATATAATTCATGAATCTAAAAATGAGACACTAAGTAAGAGCCTCAGATGACATTGGATTGGTAATATTTGATTTCACAATCCTATAATGTCTTTCTTTTCTAATTACAACAGCTAGAGCACAATATGATGGCTGCAGGTTGAAGATCTTGAGTTACAGAAATTTATTCTAGACTAATTTTGTGAGTTTCATGCTAGGAAAGGCATTTCCTTATAAGGCCTTTTTCTAAGAATCGAATGTTAAAATTTTTCTCTTGTAGAGGGAGCTTGGTTTTATTTATAAACAAATGCTTGCATTTCATGTCACGTTTGTAGTTCAGCAAGAATATATGGTAAACATCAGAATAAATCTCAATATTGTTAGTTATTGTGTTCATTTGCAACTCCTGGCCGTGGCAATAGGAGCATAACTCCCTGCACAGTGTTCTCCTGCTAATTAACTGAAGTTTCCAAAGGAACGTGTATAGGTTGTTATAGTCTCATCTTGATGGTAGAAATGTGTGAGCAATTGAGAGGTGAATGCTCTTAGTGGTTTTGAATCATATATATGCATGCTTTTCCTTGAAATTTTCCTCACAACATGGGGTAAGCAATTATATTGGTCTTTTATATGTTGCCAGTCTTTTTAATTGTAACCTTTCTTTTGATCATTAAGGGGGGGGGGGTGGAGTTCATTTTCTAGGGGATCTGTGAAAACACTTAAGTGACAGTAGCTTAATCCTTAACCCAGGAACTTAAATTGCTCAAGAAAAGAGCTCTATTTCATTACTTGCAAGCTTCTCTGAAAGGCTTTAATTTCTGAGAAGTCAGCCAGGTAATCTCTCCTGAATTTGAGACAGATAAAAAGCTTTAAAAAGGGAAAAGTGGTCATGTAGTCATGTGGATTTCACAAGAGTGGGTGACAGGAACTGGAGCTAAGAGGAGGAGAACAAGCACAATGGATGTTTAACTGGTAATTACTCATCTTTCTTAATCTGATGGCCACCCCTAAACCAAACTTTTTAGGAGTCCTGACCCAATCTTTCTACAGCTGTGAGATGGTGCTACAGTAACCTATCACTTTCTCCTCTGGATGTTGCCTCGTTAGGCTTGGATGGGTCCAGCTACTGGGCTAGCTGAATTCTTTCCCCAAAAGAATATATCGTAATCACAGTGGTGGGAAATAGTCTTTGTACCTCAGTTGGCAGCACAGCGTTTGACTACCTCAAAGAGCTTAGTAATTGCAAATAACTGCTGAAGGACCTCCCAAGAGCCACTGAGCAGGCACAATGGTAGCAGCTGAGCCTCAAGGCAGACAAATGTAAGGTAGTGTATCTAGGGAAAAATAATTGAAAATGGAAGATGCCTTAGAAGAGAAACGCTGACGTACGTTGGCATTTGGAAGTTAAACCCCCTCCTGGCCATCTAGGACAAAAGAAGTGGTGCCACCCTCAGGCAGTGCAGGTTTTTTTGGGGTAGAGATTGTTGTTCACCTGTCCCCTGAGTCCTGCATTTTGCGGCCACTTATCCAAAGCGCTCCTGTTGCCTGTAGAAGCAGAGAGGCAAGAAAAGAAGCAGCTACCAGTGCAGACAGCCCAGCAGTCGGTGTTAGAGGCAAGCAGGAGCCAGGATGTGGCAGCTGGAGGGTACCTGCGGGTTCCATGCACAGTGGCTGGAGGGGACCCATGGTGCCATGCGTGGTGGCAGAGGGCTCCGGGCACCGGGGTTCCACGCAGGCTCTGGAGCGGTGACCAGGCTCCGTGTGACGTCACAAAGCAGCAGGGACGTTGTTTCCCTGGGGCAGAGGGGCTGCGGCAGCTTCCGTGCACACACACACACACACACACACACACACACACACACACACACTCGAGGGCCAAGGCGGGACCCCTGCCGCCATGCAGGACCAGAAGACAGACATCAACCAGCAGATCCAGGAGCTGCGTACCATCATCTCCTTGCAAGGTGATGCTCCCTTACCTTCAATGGGAAGCCCCAGTGTGAGCGGCCTATGGGACACCATTGGGATGCTGGGAAGCAGGCTGGGGCTCAGGGACTGCAGTGGGATTGAGATAAAGGTGTCCTGGGAGAGGGTGAAAGCTAATGAGTGACAGCCCCCAGCAAAATGCAGTAGGCATCAGGTTTGGGGTCTGGACTGGTTGCCTCACTGTGTGGGAGGTGGTGATCCCCTGGAGGAAGGGCATGCTAGGGCCCCTAGAGAGGTCAGCTGGGACTGGCCTCCAGAGCATGGCTGTTAGGGTCACCTGCAGGTGCCAACTGAAGGCATGGGCTGTGCATGCACGCATACTGGGAGGCAGGATTCAGCCCAAGATTGCGTGTTTCCAGGCTTTTTCCTTCTGACTGAACCCCTGGGGGAGAGAAGGGAACTGGCTTGTGCAAAGCAGGGAAGCAGCAGTGGGTGAAGATGGGTTGTGCTGTGCCTGGCCGAGTCGGAGGATGGGGACAGCGCATCCCTCTGCGCAGCGCCAACAGCCCTTTAAAATCCTTCAGAGCAAGGGAAGAAGCTTTTCATGCAGTCAGCTGAGGAGAAGCTCAGTCAGAACAGAGACCTGCTCCCCTGCCTGCGTGGGACTGTACAAGATGACATCTGTGCCCTAGGCATTGCTGAGAAGGTAGCTGTGCCCAAGGGCTCTGCTGTGTTCCATTTCATCAGCCTGTGCCCTGTCCCAGCAGCCCATGCCCCTGCCTGTGGCTATCTAGAACCAGCTTCTCTGCTGGGTCCATTTCATTGCCATCTTCACGTCCCACTGGGCACTGCCCATATCTTCCTGTCACTGAGGATGGTTCCTGCAGCACAGTGTCCTCAGAGGCATGAGCACAGGGCTGTCCCAGGGTGGTTCAGCAGCTATTCGTGTCGGCTTGTAGGGTCCCAAGCTGTGCTGGCCCAAGTCAAGCTGCTTTGGCTCTGCCCTGTCCTTAGTGTGGGCAGAGCTGAGCTGAAGGAAGATCCCTGCAGCTAGCCAGATCCTGGCGGAGGGGCAGCCAGGGGTGGGATACTGGACAGGGCAGGCCTCGCATGTCTGGCAGCCTCCTAGTGGCACTGCTGGCAGCTCTGGGACACAGGAGCTCTGGGGCACTCCTCTCTGGGAGTGAATAATTCATGTGTCAGGACAGCAGCACCAGGCAACAACCAGTTGCGACAGTGATAGTTCCTATGCTGGCACTGACATTCCCTCTCCTGCCCACAGCAGGACCAGGTCATCGTCTCTGAAGCTTGCAGAGGACAGAAGCAGTTGGGCTTCGTTTTGGCCAGAAGCACAGTAGAGGTAATTAGCCAGTGCTGACTGACTCTGGCTGGTCAGAGGGGACTGGGACTAGAGGGGCAGTCAGAAAAATAAGCCCACAGGAGAGGGACCTTTCAGGATATCTTTTTGTGCCGGAAGTCCTCCGGGAATGGTGCTTTGAGACATGGGGTGTTCACGTGCACGGGATGAGCACTGGTCAGAAATGCTCATTGACCTGTCAGTGGACATCCTCCTTTAGCTCCGTGGGCAGATACTTTGTCCCAGCAGACCCAATGGACCTCCTGGTTATCTTCCAGGGTGTATCCCTGGGGCTGCACTGAGATGCAGGCCTGTCTCTACTATTCACCTCCTGGCCCAAAGTTATGGCCTGGTTATAAACCCATGGGAGCTACAGGCAGCACTGGAGCTGTGGGGCAGGCCCAGATGAGCTTCCTTTGCTCAGGGGCGTCTTGCAGGGACAAAGCTATGCTACTGCTCTCTACCGGCTTCCATACTTGGGGCACTAACTGGTTTTATTGACGTTCACTCCCAGGTCTGTGTTCTGCACAGTCTCTAAGCCAGATTCACAGCTACTATAAACATACATCACTACCAATCTCCGCCTTACCCCAGTCAGCTTCTGATCTGTGGCTATCCTACAGCAAAGCTCTCCTGGATGTGGCTGTGCCAGGGGAAGTGCCTGCCTGCTCACCTTGGTGTCCCAGGGCAAACAGCCCAGAATCCCTGGCTTGGCTTTGGGGGGATTTTTGCCTGAGCAGAACCCCAGAGCCTGGCCCTTGTCCAGTAGTTGCCTAGTGAGTCCTCCCTGCAGCCCTGTGAGTTCTCACATGTGCTTTCAGATGGCCCGGGAGAAGCTCCAGAATGACATCTTTGACCGGGTGAACGCGTGCAACATGCTGCTGTATGAGATGAGGCAACGGGACAGAGCCCTGGATGAGCTGCAGAGGCAGCTGCAGCATCTGATGGAGGCAGAAGCCGGTGACAAACAGCACCAGGCCCAGATGCAGGTACATGCGGTCTGCTCCCAAGGCAGAAGCCACAGCCTCCAATGGTCACATGGAGGTTTTAATTCAGCATCCATCTCGGCTCTCCCAAGAGAGCCAGGCAGCTGCTGGACTCAGTAGTCTGGGTCCTCTGGGGTACCCTTGACTGGAGCCGTCTTTGCTGCAGGTGATTCGCCAGCTGGAGAATAACATTGAGAAAACACTCATGAAAGTCCGTACCGGCCAGAATGTCACTACCCTCTACCTGGCACTGCGGGATGTCCTGAAGAAGGTGAGCTCTCCTTTGCCGTCTCATCATACCACGTGCCCAGGGACAGACCTGTCCCCCCTTAGGCTCACATTAGAGCTCCCTGGGTGAGGCAGAAGCAGACCTGTGTGCTTGCACAGCTGGGGTTGCTGAGATGGCCGAGAGCTTCCAGCTGGCAGAACACATGTGGGAGTGCTGAAGGCATTGCTCAGAGAGCCCAAGGTCCTGCTGAGGGGACTGCTCTAAGGCCAGTGCTGCACCTGACCTCAGCACAGGGCTGGAGGTGCCCTGCAGCACAGGGGCCTGGCCCAGGCTCTGCTTCAACCTATCTTGCTGAGATTTGTTCCTCTGGGATCCAGTTGCCTGCCAGTAGGTGCTAGCATATCCTAACTGCACCCTGGCAACCTTCCTGAGTAAGAGCAGGGCATGCTGCTTCCCAGCCCTGCTGCTGGCTCCCACAAGGATGGACCTGTACATGGGGTGGATAGGGATCTGGGGCTGCTTGCCCTGCATCTGGATGGCCCGGATCTGGGAGCGCCATGCAGGGCAGGGCCAATCTGTGTGCAGTGCAGAGGCATTGCGTAGTCTAGGCCAAGGACAGGCAAGCAGGTGGGTAGGGTTCCCCTAGACCCACCCTGGGATGGCCTGGGCTCCGCATCCCTCCCTCTCCTGTGTGAAGGAAAGCAGGAAATGAGGGTGCCTGACAAACTGTGTATGTCCTAGGAGCTGGCCCACCTGCCTTTGCAGCTGGATGTCCTGCACCAGATGGTCGAAGTGTACCAGGGGGAGCTGAAAGGCATGGAGCTCATGGCCTTGGATGCCCTCAAAGCCAATGATGCAGCCAAGGTGAGGACCTGGCCTCGGGCACCTTGGGACCCTCTTCCAGCTGCCAGAGCCCACAGTGACCCAGTACAGACTGCATTAGGTTCCCAGGCCAGTGAATATTCCTGCAATAAAGAGTAGAAGAGACTGAGCTGGACTTGCCCACAGTATCCAAATGCCTTTGTAGCTCCTCCTGTGTCTTGCTCTTGGATCAGGCTCCCTTGGTGGTGGGGGACAGCCTACTAGAAGCCCCAGCTGTGAGAAAAGCCAGCCTCTTCCATCCTTCCAGCCTTCTTTGCCCCCCTGCAGTCTCCTACACAGTTTGTTACATGGGAGGTCATTTTTGACTCTCGCTGTCCCAGAAGTGACTGTATTCAGCATGTGGCTCAGTTGGCTCACAAAGGTCCCTCCTAGCTTTGACAGTCATTTCTCCTGTCTCTGTGGTTCCAACATGCTCCAGGGGGACCTGGCCAACCTAGAAACTCAATTCCTTATGGAGAGAAACCTCAGGGACCATTCCCTGGCTACCCAAAAGGAGCGAATCGACAGAATCCGCCTCAAGGATGCGAGTGAAAAGCACAGAAGAGCGGTGAGCTGGTGGGAGCCTGGGGCAGGTGGGAACATGGGGCTCTGGGGCTCTGCTTGGCTGGGGAATGAGCTCTGGTGCCTGGCCCCCTGACAGACATCAGGACCCAGCCTCTCTCTGGGCCAGGGGTGGTTACATCGCTGAAAGCCCCCGTGGGTGAGGAGGCTGCAGGGCCAGGGAGACAGGGGGCTGCAGGGCCAGCTCCCCCAGGGTCCCAACAGCTCAGGAGGTCTCATTGAATGTTCTTGCAGCAAGCCAAGGGTGAACTTGCTGTGGACTTCCCGTCCCTGATCTCCCAGGAGTCGCTTTTGGGTGAGTGCCTTGAAGGGTGCAACGCAAGGTCTGTCACTGCAGCCCAAAGGCAGCACTCGCCATCCCCCAGGCTGTGCAGGGCAGTGCCCAGGTTCTCTAGCTTGCAGCATGGCTGCTTGGCTCTGTGGGATTTCTTTCTCTCTGGAGGTGTGGGATTTTCCCAAGGCCACAGACAATGGGCCCCATTCTGTTGTCCTGCATTCAACAGTGGCAGCTGGTAAGACATCTCCTGAGGTTCAAGGGCAGAGTCTGCCCCATGCCCTGCCTCAGGAAGGCAGGTAGGACCTGCCATTAACCTCTACACTGGAAAGCTGCCCAAGGTCATGGGGACCTGTGCAGCAGTGTATCCTCCTGGCGCCATGTCTGGCAGACTCCTCCTGTGAGATCTCCCCCTTCTTTCTCCAGCTGGGGCAGCTGCCACTGCCCTCAGGATGCTCTGGGGCAGGGGGAGTCCCTTCTGTCACACCTCTCTGCTGTCCTATCCCCATGCCTTGCAACCACCAGGCCTGTCTGTCTCAGGTGTCCTTCCCTCCTGTGTCCTCCACATACCCAGGTACCAAACTGGAGGCTACCAAATCCCAAATTGAATATCAGGCCCGGGTGACATCAGAAGTAGAGAAGGTCAAGTCTGCGGTGCAGTGCTCCCGTCTCTGGGTAACGTAAAAGCTGTCTCTGGTAAAAGCTGCTCAAGGTGAGGGGAGGGTACTGGGAACTCCAGGCCAAACCCTTGTCCCTGGGACCTGAGATCTCTCTGTTTGTATTTCATTTCATTTTATTTAAGGGGATCTCTGTTGTCCTTTGCCCTCTGAGCCCCGCAAAACCCTTGTCCTTGTGCTGACAGAGGCAGAGCTGCTTTTCTCTGTGCTGTGAGCCTGCAGCAAGCTGCAGTAAAAGAAATCTCCCTGAGGCTGTGGCCCAGGGAGGAGATCCTGCACTTATTCCAGGTACCCAGGTTTGGGGCACGGTGATCTGATTCCTCTTGCTCTCCTGTTATGGCCAGGACATTGCTGGAAGGCTTCTGGCTCAGCAGAAGTCCACGGTAGACCTTCAGCAGCATATCAAGGAGTGTGAGGAGAAGAAGAAGGTATTGAAGGACAAGTTGAAGGAGCTGGAGCTGAAACAGGCTGAGCTGAAATTTCACCAACCCCCAAGCATAATCAGGTACCATTGGCTTAGGACAGTGCTGGCCAGAGCAGCAGGGCACTCTCCCCAGCTCCCAAGCATGCACTGGTCTCAGCAGAGTATCCAAAAGTCATCCTGTGGCTGTGGGGACATGAGGCAATGAGGCATGCCCAAGATCCTTGTGTCTGCAGGGCCAGGAGATGGGCAGTAGCAGGACCTGAAGCCATGCAGTGGACGCTTCCTCTCCAAACCCAG
This sequence comes from Struthio camelus, assembly GCF_040807025.1. NCBI lineage: Eukaryota > Metazoa > Chordata > Aves > Struthioniformes > Struthionidae > Struthio > Struthio camelus. Next base: position 10,135,319 of record NC_090957.1, on the reverse strand, counting down.
CCTGTACCCTTGCACAGCAGCTTGGGCAAGGTGTTTTTGGTTGCAGTTTTCCCATCTCTGCCCCAACAGGGCTGTACTTCAGGATGTGTCCTGTTCCCTACCTGGGCAGGGAAGCAGTACCAGCAGATCTTAACTGGGTTATAGGCAGTATGTCTCTCTGCTCAGTGGAAGGTGGCACATGGGCAGCTTCTGCAATAAGATTTTAGCTGTCTCTGTATGCGTATGCATTTCTATGGACGTGTGTGGGTGAATCTGGTTAGCTCTAGGAAGCTGGAGGAAGAGCTGAAGATGAATCTGCGGCAGGAAGAGGCCCGCCTTGAACAGGTGCAAGCCCAGATGCTGAAGAACCAGGAGCTCCTGCTCATGTTTGAAAATGGCATCGATAACCTCTTCATTCGCCTGTATGGCATCACTGTGCCTGATCAGGTACCCACCTTATGCTAAGCCTGCAGGGTACCAGGAGCAGGGATGCTGCCCAGGAGGCTCTGTCTGGAGGTGTGACAGGCTGATGGAATGCAAACCACATCGAGATGCAGGTCTCTCCCATCAAAAACCTTCCTGGAGCTACGCCTGGTGCTCAGTGGGAGGCTGGCATGAAGGCCCTGCCTCCCAGGGTGCTGGGGAGCAGGCAGGTACGAAGGGGATGGGAGAAGGGCATCCCAAACCGTGCTATGGAGCAGCAAAACAGCCCCACTGACCTGGGGGCTGACCCTGAAGAGGATTAGCCGCACAAGTGATGGTGCTGAGTGCTCATGTCCCATTGCTGTGACACTTCACTGAGGAAATGAGTCAAACATCACTGTCCATGCAGTGCAAACAGCCTCTAAACCAACAGAGCCTGCTAGTGCTCAGTGCTCACCACAGTAACATGTGGATCTGGAGCTTTGATCTGGTACAAGCAGCCCTCATATTAGATTGACCTGGCCTCAGTCTTGTGTCCGCAGCATCTGGGCAGACAACACAAGCAGCGTGAAACCTCCTCCAAGTCAGTAGCATAAGGGCAATTGGTCGGGATGGTCAGATCTTGCAGCACTACAATGTCCTGCCCTGGAGACGTGGAGGAGGCAGCTCAACCCTCTCCTTCTGTGTCCAGCCTTCCAGCTGCAGATCTCTGTGGCCCTCGATGCACCATGCATGTCTCCTGTGGCTTGCTGGGCCCTTCTAGGAAGGGTCTGCAAGTGGGCTGTAGGGGTGTCCAGCAGAGGCAGGCAGAGCCATTGATGTGGGAGATAAGATAGGATCAGAGCTGGGAAGGAAGGTGCTGATTCCCATTCCTGCTTGGAAATGGGATGCAGGAGCAGATGGCTGCAGGGCTAAGCAGACCCTCTGTCTGGTGCTCAGCAAGCAGGGCAGGGTGTAGAGCAGGAGCAGTGCTGAATACCCAGGGGAAACAGGTAGCATGGGCTGGGTACGCACGGGCAGCCGGGGCAATGCTGCTGGAAGACCCTTACTCCTGTTTCTTACCAGCAAACTCCTGCTCTTGCCTGCTGGCTGCCCCATCCTCTGCTCCCTCCCTGCCTGGTGCAGGACCCGTGGTGATAACACCTGTGGTGCAATATGTTGCACAGTGTAGTGATACTGTGCAGGAACAGTGTGGCCAAAGTCACCCAGAGCACTGTATGGGTCATTTTCCCCACTGTGATTCTTCTCCTTCTGTTTGACTCAAGGACACTGTTGAGGCCAAGGACACGGATGAGAAGCTGCAGCACTGTGAGAAGAAACTGCTGCACCTGGCACAGCTTGTGACCGACCTGCCTGCTCAGTACAGCCTGGATGAGGACAATGAGGTACGTGCAGGGCTCTGACTGAGCTGTCTTTCTGCTCAGACCCATGTGGAGCTTTCTCTGCAGGTGGCCCATCCCAAGCTGTCCTCTCTACTGGGAGGATGCAGATTGCCCCGGGGAAGAGCTGTGGAGGGGCTTGGCTCAGGGCAGCACTGAGCCGTGTGAGATGTCCTCTTCAAGGGCAAGACTGAGGTGGGGCGCCTCTAGAGTTCTAACATCCACCTCCATTCAGCCCATAAGTCAGAGTACCTTTTACAGACTTTTGTGAAGGTCAGGAATTTTCTGGAGAAAATGACCAAGGAAGAGCCACAGAACCTGAAGATTTCTTTGGAAGATGAAGGCAGTGGTGTTCAAGGTATGAGGGTACTGTGGGGAGAGGTGGACACAGAAGGGAGATGGCCCACGGTGATTGCCACAGCCCTTGCCTTCTGGGACTTCTGGGCAGCCTCACTTGCCTCCCAGGATCCCAGCAGATCTGGACCAGTGAACTGCCCCCCGATGTGGCCTGGACTGATCCTGGCTGTCTCTGAGGCCCAAGTGTGGGTGGTATTCTTAGGTGGGGATTTAGGAGAATGGAGGCAGCATGTGGCACAGCGAGTGCTGAACAGCAGCAGGTGAGGAAAACATCCTGTGAAGGAAGGAGCGAGAACTGTGCATATTCATTAGCCAGACTGCATCAGGGCTTCTTAGCCTCAGCTGATGTGTCCTAAAGGCTCACATTCACCCTTCAGACCCATAGGCAGCTAAGGTCTTTAAAATCGGCTGGTTGTAAAGAACAACCAATGCTTGGCTCCTTCTATGGCCTCCTCATATTGGACTCTCTTGGAGGAGACTGAGTTTTCTTCAATCTACAGTCTCTTTTTTAATGAAAAGGGAAACTGTGCCCACCACCTTGTAACTCTAGACCCAGAGCTTTTGGGGAACCCCCAGCAGTGTGAGAGCTGGGTCACAGAGATGTCAATAGTGTTGTCAGGCTTTGACAGGTCAGTCTGAGATGCTGTGATGGAAAAATCCAGGTGGCAGCATGTGTACTGGAGGGCTAGGCATGAGGAGCTGCTCCGCAGTCCTGCAGGGATGCCACCAGCCCTCAGTCCCATGCAGGCACAGAAGATGTAGCCCAGCAGCTTGTCCACAGCAAGTGCCTCTCTGCTCTCTCCTCCAGATGCCTTTGATTTTGCTGACAAAGACCATGGCCATGTTCTCACCCGGGACGAGATCAAGAAGCAGGGGCTGCGCTTCATTGAAAGCAAGATGAAAAGTGGCAAGAAGAAGCAGCAGTCGTTCCCTAAAAGCTTTTGACAGCCCAGCCAACCCACTGTTTTTCCCCTAGAGGCAATAGAGTAGATCTTTTTATATTCCTCCCAAGCCTATGCAGAAAACTGGAGAGGGTTGGGACAGTTGGAATCTTGGGTAGGGATCTCAGGATCACATCTGGCACATCTTAGCAGGAGATGTCTGATAATAGACATAGGATCCTAGAACAGTATTTCAGCAGAACTGAGGTACCTAGGTAAAAACTGTCACTCCAAGATCTTTCCTTCCCCTCTCATATGAGGGTGCTGCTTTGTTAGACTTGATTTTCCCTAAGCACAAGAGTATGCCTAGGCAGATCTGCGACCCCTGAGGGGCTGGCCTGGGCATCCAGGAGTGGCCTGGCTATGTAAGCACCAGTCTGATATACTAGGGTCTCCTGCAAGAGCACCCTGGGGCTCTGCCCAGCACTGCCCCAAGGGAGCAGCTGGGTGCTGAGGGCCCTTACCTGTGGGAGTGAGCTAAGCCCAGCTCTTGCGTCCTCCCAGCAGAGTCCCCTCAGTAGCAAGGGTTGTCCTTACCATGGCTCTGCCAGGGAGCAGAAAGTGGCAGGTTCCCTGGGCCAGGAGAATCCTGACCCCAGCTGAAGGGTGGCAGCATGAACCAGGAACAGGGCTGCCTTGGGAGCAAGGAGCAAAATGCATCCTTCTCTCCCCTGCTGTCCTTTTCCTGCCCCTCAAAAGCTCATGCTCTGCTGCTTGCAGATTTCATGCCCTGCCAGCAGAAGTTTCACCCCAATTTTTAAACTCAGTTTAATGGCACAGAAGAGACTTTAGAGCGTAACAGCATGCTGGTGGTCACCAATACCTCTCTTTCCAGGGCGGCAGGTGGGACTTTTCTCCCCAGTGTTAAGGAATTAAAAAGAAAGCTGTTCAGTTATATGTATGGGGAGAAAGGCAGTGAAATACTGCTGGCCTATTTCAGGTCAGATATTCTGGGAGCTCAATCTGATGATGTTCCCCTGGTCTCTATGGTGGTGCCATAGAGGCCTGCATGTCCAAGCCAGTCACAAGGACGTAGGTGGCTGATGGCCCTTCTTGACTAAGACCCAAGCTAAGACCTTTGCCTGGACAGGTATCAGCCCTCAGGGCACCTGTCTCCATGTTGATACTCTGCCCTGGAAAGGGACAGTCAAACACTGGCTGAGTAGTCTTCAGCTGCTCAGGACTTTCATATCCCAGATGTTAATGTTTGAGGGCCAGCTAATGCTCCTTGCATGTAAAGGATGTTTGATTCAAGGTCAGACTGGCTTGTTCATGGTGAAATGTGGCTTCAGCTACAGGGACAGATTCTCTCACATCGTAACCGAGACCCTTCCTGCCTCTTCTCTCCTGCATGCCCATGGCTCAATTTGTACTCACAACGCTAAACTCAGAGCAAGCTTTAGGCATTAGCTCTGGGCTGCAGAGAAGTGCCTAGAGGTAACGTCCAACCCAGTTCCTCCAATATGAGCTAAGAAATCAGAGGATGCCATATCTAAGCCCACAGCTCAGGGATTTGGATTCTCAGCCCTGCTGGTGCGTCACTGACACTCAACTTTCCCAGGCCTTGGCTGGAAGGAAACGCATGTGCTTGTTCTGGGGGCTCTCTGGCCCCTTGTCTTTTATGGCAAATGAAGAGAGACATGCATAAAACAATGTTGCAAATAGATGGTGCTGTTTCCCCAGATACAGATAACAGAGAACCTTCTGGCAGGCACACAATAGTCCTTGCTGGAGATCCAGAAGAATCACCTCATCCCCACTCACAGGGGAACAATAAGACTCAGACCAGGGTTTCACTGTAATTTCTGCTTGGCCCCTGTGGCTCATACTGAGATGGGTTGTGACATTATAACTGAAAGGAAAGAACTGCTGTTTTTGCCAAGACTCCAGGGGGGCTGGCAGGTCACATCAAATGCTGTGATGTGTTTCATAAGGCTACAGGTTTGACTATATTGTAAAAATATAAAACAATTTGCACCTTTTAAAGGAAGCTCTAGAAATAATGTACCAGTGAACACATCTTAATGGAGCTTCCCAAAAATCAATATCCAAATGACCATACCCTTCTGCAATTAAATAGCACATGATAATCGTATCAATCCACTTTGTGTACCCATCCTGTCTTCATATGCCCACTACAAACAGAGTATACAATCTGGGGTCTGGACCGAGTTGTTGTCTGCTGTGGGGAGCTGCCCAAACGTGGCAGTAGAAATCTGAAAATACACACTGGATGAGTTGGTATGAGCACTGGAGGAGATGGCTGTCCGTCCCAGGCTCACAGGCTGTGTTCCTGCTTCTGCAGCAGATGGCAGTTCTGGTATCTTACTGCCTGTGCCCAAAGGAAAGAGAGTGGGATAGCCCTGAGCTGTGCTTCTCAGCTGTGCCACGACATTGCCTCGGTGAAGTTCAGGATGCTCAGATCTATTGCCCTACCAATAGTGTCATCTCCAATGACAGACTCCTGAAGATGTTGCTGCCTCCTGGCAATTGCATTAGCAACTATGAGGTGGTACAAAACACTGCGTGTTAAGGGATGTAAAATGGAGCATAACTGGCCGGCGGGACCCAGTGCAAAGGAGGAGAAACTGACCTTGTGAGAACAGTCGTCCTGCCAGTTATCTGTTTCTGGCACTTCTTTTGTGCTGGCCACACAAACAGGTTTTATTGTAAAATATGAGGCTTCCAGTTAATTGAAAAAAAAAAAAACAAACAAAGAAACAGACAGTGCAAACAGCTTCTCGGTCTCTTTTGGTACAAATATTTGAATTCCACTTTGCCCTGTAAAGCTGCGCTCTTCCCATTAAAACAGAGAGTTCCTGCGTGCTTAATCATGTCTCAGTCAGTTCTTGACCTCAGAGGCCAACTCAGAGTGCTGAACAAATCTCAGTCAGGCACTAACATCTTTTAAAAGCTATTAGGGAGCGTTTGGATACCTCCCTTCACTCTCATGAAATTGTTATAGATCCTGAACACTCGTCTCTTCAAACAAAAGCTCCTCTTCATTTAAACCTAATAGGCAAGAGAAAACTATCCCAAACTGCTGGAATCATCGTTTCCGGTCTGTCACCAAAAAGGTCTGTACCCTTGAAGCAGAGTCCGGAGAAAAATGAAGCTGATGTGAGAGTCTCACAAAAACTCTGCTCCACACTGACCACCTGGCAAGAAAAAGTGAGCCACAGTAACATGCCCTAACAACCCTTAAGACTTGCTCCTAGAAGAGAGCGCAGCATTACCCTTACCTATCTCTCCAGGTCTCACCTGTGCAGATACTCCTGCTTTCCTTTGCCCTTGGTCACCACACTGACCCGAGTGACGGGGGGAGGGTCTTACGTTGAAAAACGAGGAAGACTTTTTTTCTTTTCTCCCTCCCTTACTTCTCCTCCACATCACTCACAGGAATGGGAGGCAACTCCTTTTGGTGAAAGGGGAACTGGCCAGAAAGACTCCCTGAAAGTAGGAAACAAGAAAATTCCTCGGAATAGTCTCTTTTGTGACACAACACCTCAACTAAAATTGACATGTGGATCTGCTCAAGCCTGTGACAAAGCTGTCTGAGCTGTCACCTGACTGCCTTGTTGTTCATGAGGCCCCTTCTCACACTGGATCTTGTCCAACTCTTCCTTTCTGCAGGGCAACACTGTTCCCCAGGGTGTTCTCTTCCTCTGCTTTATCTCCTCCTTACTCTGGGGGGGGGGGGGGGGGGGCTTCTAGGAGGAGGTGGTGACTTGGCAAAGCCTCTTTTAGGGGAAGAACTTTACATGAGGGCAACAATTTCAAGAGCTCTGTACTGCTCTGGTGTATACCAGTTTGCTCTTTTGGCACCTTCATCCCAAATGCGATAATTTTGAGATCTTTGTGAGCAGTTAAGAAAAATAAGTTGAAATTCTCAGCTTTCAAAACAAAACAAACTTTTGGTACAGGTTAGGAGCCGCCTTTTCATCTACTCTAAGGTCAGTTTCTCCAATCAATTAAAAGCACATTGGTTCCATGAGACATGCCAACTCCTAGACTGCCCACAGCTCCAGGCAGAATTAGCTATTCAGAGGGCCAAGGGCTTTTCCTAAAGTGATGCTCCTGTCTGCACAAACAAATATATTCTAGGGACCAGAATGCAGGGGGAAAGTGTCCTTCAGCAATACTAATTGCAGTTTGGACTGCTAGGGTGTCCTGAGATCTTCCACAGTGACTCATCTGAGAATTACTGCAGCGGATACGGAGTCACAGAACGTGCATCCTACTCATTGCACTGTATTGCATTGCATTGATAATTCATTGCACTGTAACCTTGGCTCTAATCACCTACTGCTAGCGACAGAAGGAAAATGCGTAAGTCTCACTCAGGAGTCATCTTTTACATTAACAGTGAATCACAGAGTAAGTTACGTGGGAAGGGACCTCTGGAGGTCTCTGGTCCAAACCATGCCCAGAGTAGTGTCAACTTATCAGGTGCTCAAGGCAGAGTCCAGCTGAGTATTGTATCCCTTTGAGGGTGGAGTTTCTCTAGTTGGGGATTTGGAATTTCCCTTGTTGCAGTTTTTGCTCACTGCTCATCCTTGCACTGGGCACCTCCAAGAGGAACGTGGCCCTGTCTTCTAGGTACCCTCCCATTAGATAGCTAAAAGCATCAATAAAATCACAGAATCGTTTAGGTTGGAAGGGACCTCTGGAGATCATCTAGTCCAACCTCCCTGTTCAAGCAGGGTCACCTAGAGCATATTGCCCAGGATCACATCCAGACGGGTTTTGAATATCTCCAGCGAAGGAGACTCCACCACCTCTCTGGGCAACCTGTTCCAATGCTCTGTCACCCTCACAGGAAAGAAGTTTTTCCTCGTGTTCAGATGGAACTTCCTGTGGTTCAGTTTGTGCCCATCGCCTCTTGTCCTGTTGCTGGGCACCACGCAGAAGAGTCTGGCCCCATCCTCTTGACACCTTCCCTTCAGATACTTGTACACGTTGATCAAATTGCCTCTCAGCCTTCTCTTCTCCAGGCTCAACAGGCCCAGCTCTCTCAGCCTTTCTTCAGAGGAGAGATGCTCCAGTCCCCTCATCATCTTTGTAGCCCTCCGCTGGACTCTCTCCAGTAGTGCCATGTCTCTCTTGGAATGGGGAGCCCAGAACTGGACACAGTACTCCAGGTGAGGCCTCCCCAGGGCTGAGTAGAGGGGCAGGATCACCTCCCTCCACCTGCTGGCAACACTCTGCCTAATGCACCCCAGGATCCCATTGGCCTTCTTGGCCACAAGGGCACACTGCTGGCTCATGCTTAACTTGTTGTCCACCAGCACTGCCAGGTCCTTCTCGGCAGAGCTACTTTCCAACAGGTCAACCCCCAGCCTGTACTGGTGCAGGGGATTATTCCTGCCTAGGTGCAGGACCTTGCACTTGCCTTTGTTGAACTTCAGGAGGTTCCTCTCCACCCACCTCTCCAGCCTCTCCAGGTCCCTCTGAAGGGCAGCACAGTCTTCTGGTGTGTTAGCCTCTCCCCCCAGTTTAGTATCCTCAGCAAACTTGCTGAGGGTGCACTCTGTCCCTTCCTCAAGGTCATTGATGAATATATTGAACAAGACTGGACCCAGGACTGACCCCTGGGGGACACCACTAGCCACAGGCCTCCAACTTGACTCTGCGCCATTCACCACAACCCTCTGCGCTCGGCCATCCAGCCAGTTCTCCATCCACCTCACTGTCCACTCGTCTAGCCCACACTTCCTGAGCTTACCTAGGAGGATGGGATGGGAGACAGTGTCTAAAGCCTTGCTGAAGTCCAGGCAGACAACATCCACTGCTCTGCCCTCATCTACCCAGCCAGTCATCCCCTCACGGAAGGCTATGAGGTTGGTTAAGCATGATTTCCCTTTGGTGAATCCATGCTGACTACTCCTGATCACTTCTTGTCCTCCACATGCTTAGAGATGGCCTCCAGGATGGTCTGTTGCATCATCTTTCCAGGGATGGAGGTGAGGCTGACTGGCCTGTAGTTTCCTGGCTCCTCTTCTTGCTCTTTTTGAAGACCGGAGTGATATTTGCTTTCTTCCAGTCCTCAGTCACCTCTCTTGTTCTCCAGGACCTTTCAAAGATGATGGAGAGTGGCCTAGCGATAACATCCGCCAGCTCCCTCAGCACTCGTGGGTGCATCCCATCGGGGCCCATGGATTTATGGATGTCCAGTTTGGACAAAAGATCTCTAACCTGATCCTCCTCAACCAAGGGAGAGTCTTCCTTTCTCCAGCCTTCCTCTCTTGCCTCCAAGGTCTGGAATTCCTCAGGACTGGCCTTAGCAGTGAAGACGGAAGCAAAGAAGGCATTCAATAACTCTGCCTTCTCTGTATCCTTTGTCACCAGGGCACCTGCCCCATACATCCCACAAGCATAGAATTCACCAGGATCCATTCATTTGAAAAAAGTTTATCATCTGCAATAACTTCCAGAGCTGACAAGGCCTGGCAATGCAGTGCTACCTTCAGCTACCAAGGGCAAGAGAAGCAAACTACTTACTGTGGAAACACAAACAGAAGGGGAGAATGCAAACAAGAAGCAGTTATTTCTTTGCCTGAAATAACCAAATCCTTGGTTTCTGCATCCTGCAACAGTGACAGAGATATGGGAGAGGATTCCACAATTCATTTTGTGCACAAAAGCAACAAACATTTCTACTGCTCAAAGTAGAAGCTGCCTCCTGCTCTCACAAGTAGAGGGAATTGCATCATCCCGCACTTGTCAAGAGCAGCAAGAGGATAGCCTAGAGACAGACCCACAGAAAAGGAACTAGGAGAAAATCAGAGCAAGAGGGCAAAGGTGATCAAACACATGGACCAGCTTCCATATGGGGAGCAAAACTTAAACACACCTGGACCCCCCCTAGCTTACAGAAGAAACAACTGAGATCAGCAAAAATGGGACTAAAGGGTCTTAAAAGGTGACTGGCCAGGAAAAGGTGAAGAGGAATCACTCGCTAATTCTCATAACACAAGAACTCATGGGCATCTCATGAAACAGTCAGGCAAGAGGTTGAAAATGGACACAGAGAAGTGTTTGTGTGCAGCAGATTGCAAAACTGCTGAACTCATTGGCCCACACTTCCAAACACCCAAAGGAGAAGTGCATTCATAAAGCAGATTACCACATGCCATTAAAACAAAGAAGCATTTAACAATGGATTTTTGGAAGAGGGAGGAAGTATAATGGCAAATACTGTGGAATACCACCCAGTTTTCATACTCTTTGCCAATGCATATGAGGATAGGCTACAAGCGTCTTTGTTCTGACCTAGTACAGCTCTTCTCAGATTCTTCTGTGTCCCCAAGACCACTGACTGCTTAAGTATAACTCCACAGAGAGGCTGCCTTGTTGAGGTTCGTGCCTAAACTAAGTGGCTGCACAGGTTATAGCAGGCTAAGAGAAGCCAGTTCCATAGTCCTTTGACAGCAACAGTAGGACATGCTGGGCTGTTGCAACTTAGTCCACACTGGGGTTTGAAGAAAGTTAGCTAGGCCATGGCAAATACATGTAATGAAGAAGCAAAATCCAAGGACTGCACAATGCCCATTAAGATTACTCTGACCAGCCTTTCTGGTCTCCTCAGACTTGAATAGAAAATGTCCCCGCTTTTGGTGTCCAAGTCTGTCTCCAGGGGACAGCAGGCTGACATTGCAATCAAAGAGAAGACAGGTCATTGGAAAGGAAATAATCACCTCAGACACAGCCCCAAACTTTTGGTGCCTCCAGGGACAAGCACTGGCACACCACAGCTACAGTGATGGCAGAATTGAGCAGAAATCATGGAAAATCTGCCCATCCATGGGCTTTTGTATTAACTGTCTTTTCCATCTCTGTTTATCAAGGCTGCCTACAGCTGACATCAACCACTTTAAATACAATGAGGCTGTAGGAGCCAGCATGAGCTGTTTTGTCTCAATCGGCTTAGAAGAAAGAGCTCCAACATTTCCATTAGACAGCAGTGACCATACTGTTGAATAAATACGAATGGTAGGGAGCCAACTAGTAAAAAAACAGTTACTTGGGGGGTGGTTTCCTTTTGAAAGGCTTATAATGTTCTCAGGGCCTTCTGAAGAATTTTATCCCTCTGTTGGTAATTTAGAAACAACAGTGAGTGCACACCCCGACGATGATGCAAGAGGAAGGAAAAGTTTTCATCTCTCCTCTCATCAGTCTTGAGTGGAGATGAGCCCACAAACATCTGCCAAAGTCTCAGACAGCTGAAAAACTGGCCTCTCAACAGTTACATCACTGTATCCAACATCCAATATTTGTTGCTCAACAACCAAGAACGTCTCAATTCCAGGTATTCTGATAGCCAGAAAGCAGAGAGGAGAAAGAACAAATAATAAGCATTTTGTGGATATTAAAACTGTAGGATGACTCTTCAGAGCATGGCGCCCTGATGCACAAAGGAGTAAGACAGGACACTCTGGAAAGCTTTGAGGAAGACCTCCATATTCTGAAATGTTTTCTTTCCTTTCTCTCCAGCCTCTAAAAGGTATTTGGTGAAGAAAGAGCAGAGCTGTCATCCCTCAGCTAGACCAGGGGTTTCCAACAATTGGGATAAATCCTGAAAAATATTTCAAGCTCTCTGTTTGGTCATTCCGCTCTGGCTGTGGGAAATGAAAAGCCACAGAAACTGTTAAATACTTCTTTCTGTTAGAGCTGAACTTTATTTTTTAATACCAACTTATGGAGAATCTGGTCTGTGGCCCATTTGTCAAATGCAAGGTATTTCTGAGGTGTTTTAGCTGCTTTTAAAGGAGAGGGAGAACAACTGCACTCAATGGCACAGGGGTTTTAGGCCTATTGAAATCATCAAGTTTAGAGAGGAGAAAGAGGATACAAGCACCATCTGATTCATCAGAAGCGTTTACTGAATGTATTCAGACACAGCATCCCAAATTCTGATGGCATCTGAAAAGCAAGGGGAAGACATGTCACCCGCCAAGTCAGCAAGCTCACAAATGTTCAGGCACAGTCCAAACCACACAGACAACACATTCGATGTAATTAGACTGACTGCAGACTCTTTGCCTTATTCTGACCCCAAGAGAGGTGGAAGTGGTAATAAAGATGTGGGAAGTGTTTTGGACAAGGGAATCCTGCCAGTTACAGTGGAAACGGGAAGGTCTTTCTGAGTTCAAGACCTCTTTTACCACTCTGGAGGTACAAGAACAGAGACTGGGAAGAAACCAGAGGCAGTGGCTTGCTTCCTGGATAAGAAGCAAGCTGTCTCCCAGAACATCCTCATAGGTAAACTCAGGAAGTGTGGGCTGGATGAGTGGACGGTGAGGTGGATTGAGAACTGGCTGGATGGCAGAGCTCAGAGGGTTGTGATCAGGCACAGAGTCAAGTTGGAGGCCTGTAGCTAGCGGTGTCCCCCAGGGGTCAGTCCTGGGTCCAGTCTTGTTCAACATATTCATCGATGACCTGGATGAAGGGACAGAGTGCACCCTCAGCAAGTTTGCTGATGATACTAAACTGGGAGGTGTGGCTGATAGACCTGAGGTCTGTGCTGCCATTCAGAGGGACCTGGACAGGCTGGAGAGTTGGGCAGAGAGGAACCTCCTGAAGTTCAACAAAGGCAAGTGCGGGATCCTGCACCTAGGCAGGAATAACCCCATGCACCAGTACAGGCTGGGGGCTGACCTGCTGGAGAGCAGCTCTGCCGAGAAGGACCTGGGAGTGCTGGTGGAGAAGAAGTTGACCATGAGCCAGCAATGTGCTGTTATGGCCAAGAAGGCCAAAAGGTATCCTGGGGTGCATTAGGCAGAGTGTTGCCAGCAGGTTGAGGGAGGTGATCCTGCCCCTCTCCTCAGCCCTGGTGAGGCCTCACCTGGAGTACTGTGCCCAGTTCTGGGCTCCCCAGGACAAGAGAGACATGGCACTACTGGAGAGAGTCCAGCGGAGGGCTACAAAGATGATGAGGGGACTGGAGCATCTCTCCTCTGAAGAAAGGCTGAGAGAGCTGGGCCTGTTGAGCCTGGAGGAGAGAAGGCTGAGAGGCAATTTGATCAACGTGTACAAGTATCTGAAGGGAAGGTGTCAAGAGGATGGGGCCAGACTCTTCTGCGTGGTGCCCAGCGACAGGACAAGAGGCGATGGGCACAAACTGAACCACAGGAAGTTCCATCTGAACACGAGGAAAAACTTCTTTCCTGGGAGGGTGACAGAGCACTGGCACAGGTTGTCCAGAGAGGCTGTGGAGTCTCCTTCGCTGGAGATATTCAAAAGCCTGTCTGGATGTGATCCTGGGAAATATGCTCTTGATGACCCTGTTTGAGCAGGGGGGGGTTGGACTAGACGATCTCCAGAGGTCCCTTCCAACCTCAACCATTCTGTGATTCTGTGATTCTGCAAGGGCCAAGCTGAGTCGATGGAAAGTAATTTCATGATGATTGATTTCTAATGCTTGACTTTCAGGCAGTCTTTCTACAGCTAAGCAGGAGCTGCAGGACCCCTCAGCTTTTTCGAAATAAGACTCCTTTCCTTTCCGATGCAGAGCTCAGAGGGTGGCCTTCTCCCCAGGTAAACTGGCAATGGGTTTCCCTCAGCGAAAGGATGGGGCTATGCTCCATGGGAGCCTCCAAGGCTCAGGGCATCCCCAGGTTCTACCCTGCAGGAGCCAGCTCCCCCCATATTTGGTCCTTGCCCACACAGGCTCTGCTCAGCCAATTGAGCAGTTGCAGTTCTTCTAACCAAGCAGGAGCTGAGGGTGGGCAATCCCCACTTTGAGGCAAGTGTTACCCCTCAGTGCCAGAGGCCTCTGCCCAGTGATTTCCCAGGAAGGCAGGGGCAGAGTTAGAAACAGCACCCAGGAGTCCTGCCTGCCAAATTGACCCCTGAGCGATAAGGGACACTCAGTCAGGGCTGTTGTGGCAGTCCTCAGTCCTCTCCAGACATCTCTCCACCCCTGCCTCAGGGTTTCCACAGCTCTTTCTGTAGTTAATATTCTCTAAGACAATCCTCATGAAGTAGCTTGTGCAGCACTTACTGTCAAGGGAGAGTTTCTTAAGCATTGGAAGCATCTGAGGCCCCAGGTCTTCCATCCTTTTTCCACTCTCTAGCTCCTGCAGTGGGAAGATGAAGCTCCTCTGCTCCCCTCTTCCTGCACACTTCAACATGTAGCCCTCCAATGCTACCCCACTGCTCCCCTTCGCTCTTTCCTTCTCACTGCAAAGCAGCTCTTCCACCCCACAGCCCACTCCCCAGGCAGGCCATTGTGCGGAGAAAGCCCTGTTGGGGGGGGGGGGGTTCCCCAGGCTAGGGCTTACCCTGTGCACACGTTCCCTGCAATTTCCCCAAATTTCAGAAACTGAGCTACAAGTGATGTCAGTAAGGGGTTGCACTGGGTGCTACCATGAAGGAAGGAAGGGACAAATGAAAAAATACAGGGGAGGGCATTAACTGTGCTCATTCAGTCTCTAGAAGGGAAGAGCTGAAGCTGGCTGGGGTTGCATTAGGCTGTAGGCACGGAGATAACACGGCCTGGGGAAGGAGCAGAGACATTTCCTCTTTCTCCCTCGAGAAACATTATTTCCTTTCATCACTGTTATTGCCAATGAGTTGAAGACAAATCCAACATGAATGTCTACAAATAGCGCCAAAGCTTGTGAAAAAATTTAAAATAGGACACCAGAGAATTCACATCAGAGTTTGCTGTACTAAAATATCTGCCCTGGAGAACACTTGCGGAAAGGCTGGGTTTTGAGTGGGTTTGTTGTTGTTGTTGTTGTTTTTTGTTTTTGTTTTGTTTTTGTTTTTTTAGGATGAGATTAGAATCACATGGAATGAAACAGAACTAAGACTAGGCACAGGCTGAGATTATTTTTACAGATTGAACACTGGTTTTGATCATTATGAGATTAGAAATACAGAGCTGGGGCCAAAGGGGAGCACCATCAAGGGTGAGAGGGCTCAGCTGTGCCCCTTAGGGTGGGGACCTACCCTTCTGCAGCACATATTTGCTCAAGATCTCCTCCCCAGGGTCCAGCGGGAGGAAATCTATGCTGGTTCACCCAGGGCCATGCCAGGGGGATTGCTTTGCATGGCAATGCATGCTGACGATGCTGGTGCGCTGCCTGGTTTGTGAGCAGGGAGCCCTGCAGCTTGGCTCCTCCACCCTGCTCACCTAGGAAAACTACTAGCAGTAGCAGCAGTTCCCAAATACATCCCATAAAAATGTAGCAGGATTCACTGCAGAGCAACAGGACCGACTGGTGCCGAGCAGACTTCCCCCAGCCAAAATGGGAGGCTAGGCTAAGTCAGCTGTTTTGAGGAAAGGGGGCAAAAGAAAAGGTTAAGTTGGCTTTTCTGGAGGAGGGATCGGCAAGCAGGGCCACTGCCTCGGGTGGAGGTCCATCTTTGAACTCTGGTAGCAGCAAAGGTGTAATGCAGGAGACATCCATGTGTTTGAGTCTCCAGAAGTAACAGCTGCTTCCTCACAAGGAAACTCAAACTGACAGCATTTCCCGTTTCCGTATTACTGATATTAAAAGGATTAATATTTATGATGGTGACTTTTGGTCCTCTAAATAGAATATAGTGGTATAACTAGCTGCAGGTGGGTTTAAGGATCTTTGAAAAATAAAGGAAGGAGCAAGGTGGGGCTAAGGTAGTGTCACTAAAGGACAGAGCAAAGGATCTTGCAGAGGATGGTTCTTGCCCCACCTCTGACCACCTGAAAGGGAAGAAGATGCAGCAGGCAGCAAATGGGATCAGCAGCAGCCTCCTCTTAGCTCCAGCAGCTCAGCAAAGAGCTCTGCATGGCAGGTGGTCAGTGACAAGCAGGGATGCAGAGGGAGGCAAGCTGTCCTTCTGGGAACAGGGATTCTTCTGCCATGGATTAACCAAAGCGTTACTTCAGCTCAGTTGTGGACCTCTGCAGATCTCGTTCCCCAGAGCAAAAGCAACACCGCAGCTTGCCGACATGCATGACTCCCATTCAGCTCTTCTTGGTGAGCTGCGCTGCAGGAGGGGTACCCAGGCTGCCTGGAGCACGGGAGCTGGCAGGGACATCTGCACTGCAGGAAGCCCTTCCTTCCACGCCTTCCACAACATAGTGTTGAGGCATCCATGGATGCTACTGATCCTTCTGCAGGAAGCTCTTGAAATCAAGCTCACATAATCTTTGCAGATACTGTCTAGAGTAGCCCAAAATGGCCCCCAAAAGCCAGTCAAAGAATGGGCAAGATACTGGTTTTCCAACATCAGCAAGCATCCAGGAAAATGAAACACCTGATCCTTAGGTGGTGCAGAGTGTGAGACCAGAGACAAACGCAGAGCCTAGCCTTATCTGATCTTCCATGCATGTTTGGGGAACACCTCTGAAATGCTTTGGCCCATTTAGCACAGAAAAATAATATAATTATACACTATGGATACTCCCTCTCCCCATCCACATAGAGTTATAAAACCTGATTGCCTCAAGCAGCAGGAATGGCTCATGCCCTGCAAAGTGGGTTTGTATCACCTAGGGATTTTCTCCCCAGCACCAGGAATGCAGTCATTTCTGTGCACCAGGCAGGTTATTTCTGGCCCAGGGGTGCTGCGCACAGGTATGGCTGGACATGACACTTGAGCCATGTCTCTAAGCAGGCAAAAATTTCTCCCTTGGTTTGCCCCACAAGCACAAGAACATAAGAGCAGAGCTCCCAGCACAGTGCATCCACTGTGCATCCACAGTGCATCCAAGGCTGCACCTTGAGTGCAGAGACACTTGCTCCTGCCAGCACCTTTAGCAAAGGGATATGGTGTGCCAGGATGCTCCTGGGGCGGGCTGAATGGGACAGGAGATTGCTGCAAGGGCTGACCCTCAATGACACCCCTTACCATTGCTAAAGCCCTTCTGGCTGAGGGAAATAACACTGAGAGAAAAAGCTTTTCCTGACAGCGAAGGTCAGCCAAGAGGATAACCCCCTCTCTTGCAAGCACCCTGACCTCTCACTGCCTTCACTCCACCATCCAAGGCTTGGAGCCTGCTGCTGCTGCACCTCTACCCTGACCACCGTGAGTGCAATGGCCACCAAGACTGGCCACCCTGCTTGCTGGTGAGCCCTTTTTTTCCAGGCACGTTCATAGCTGGTGCTGGCTTCTGGTTTCACTTCTCCTAGGTAGATGAGCTTGTCCCATTGGAAGGAGAAGAGGCTACACTGGGCCTTCTGGGAACCAAGGTCCCAGTCATCCAAGGCCAGAACACAGGTTTAGCTTTGTCCTCTCATCACTTTGGGGCACTTACTTACCCAACATTTCCTCTGGCTCCTGGATCCTCCCTTGTTCCCTGTATGAAGGTGGGGAGGTTGTGCTCCCCCCCGACGCTTATGGCTCACGGTTTCTAACTGGTCATGGTAAAGAGACAGCACTGACTGTGGCAAAATGAGATCGCATTGCCCTTGTGGGGAAATGAGGGTAAAATTGCAGCAAGGACAACATAGCTCTCACTCAAGAGTACTGACCAAATTCTAGTACTAGACAGGAAGGATGTGGGTCTTACACTGGTGTGCACTTGGGGAAATATTGATAATGAACATTTTTACAGTCTATGGTTAAGGTTAT
Organism: Struthio camelus; assembly: GCF_040807025.1. NCBI lineage: Eukaryota > Metazoa > Chordata > Aves > Struthioniformes > Struthionidae > Struthio > Struthio camelus. Next base: position 10,117,678 of record NC_090957.1, on the reverse strand, counting down.
CTGAAAAACACAAACAAGGAAGACAGCGACTGCCTAAACCTCAGCACTGACCTCCTGAACAGCTTGATCTTATCTCGGGAAGAAGACAGCTGGCACCAGTTCCAACTCTGGCAATGCTGAGGACAACCAGAAGCCAAATGAACTGCAGCAGCTGAGGAGAGAGCATCCAGACCTGAGTCAGCAGGACTGGCTGAGGGGGAGCATCCAAAAGCAGAGGCCCTTTCTGGGCTCTGTTCCTTGTAAGGCCTTGGAGCAGAGTCAGAACTGCAGGAGGCTCTCGGGGGTAGCTTCTGGCAGCCTGATCCCAGGGGACAGAAGGAGAAAGGTCTTTGCAGATCTCTCATCCTCCTTGCTTTGCTGCAACTCTGACAGAAGGGAAATGGCTGAAGGGGACCAGAGGGTGGACAGAGGAGCAGGACAAGGGCAGGACTAGGGGCAGCCAGATGTACTGGGAGCAGAGGACAGAGAAAAAGGAGGGGCACAGAAAGCACAGCAACCCAAAGGTAGTCTCACAGGGCACCAAGCAGAGCAGCTCAGGGGAGAGAGGATCCAGGGGCAGATGTGGAGGAACAAAGGGGATCTGAGGGTGCATGGAGGGGAAGGGAGGTTATATGTGGTTGTACAAGACAAATGAAAGAGATGCAAGAGTGCATGGAGGAGACCTGAGGGCCCGTGGAGTGGAACGGAAGGGATGTGAGCAAGCGCAGAGGGGAACAGAGTTGACCTGAAGGTGCATGGGGGGTGGGGGGTTGGGGGGGAAGCAGAAGGGTTCTGAGCACACAGAGGGGAACAGAGAAGGACAGATAGGAACCAAGCCCACCAGAGGGGAACAGAGCTGACTGATGGGAAACCAGGAAGGGAACAAAGAGAAACAGGGTGTACAAGGAGGAGACCCATGCAGGGCTGCTGAAGATGGCTGACTACTTGCAGAGGGGAGCACATGTGGGTGGGAATATTCAAGCTTGGACGGACTGGAGATGTGCAGGGGAAGAGGACCAGGGACAACCCAAGGATGGGCAGAGAGAAGTGCAGAGAATCTGAGGGTGCCCCAATGGGAGCTGAAGGAGCATGCCTGGGGTGGGGGGAAATGCAGGCCCCCCCCAATGACAGCAGCCCTAGGTTTCCCACACATGGGGTAAACAGCAGCAAACACAGGGTGTTCCACAAAGCAGGGATGACCTCTGCAACGGCAGTGCCCTCACCTGCCAGGGCACAGTCCCATGGCACCTAGCAGGACCTAACAGCTCCCATCAAGAGTCCAGCAGCTCTCAGGCAGAGGCAAAGTAATGCTAAGGTGAGTCCAGGAAATCCTATTAACAGGCTAGAAAAAAAGCAGAGACCAGGTGCTGGAGCAAGCACACATACAACATAGCTCAGGCAAGGCTTAGAGACCTGGTCTGGAGCTTAAATGGGACTCCTGGGCCATGGGTGGGAGGGGGGGGTATGAGATCCGAGGTGAGGCTGTTCAGGGCAATTAAGCTTATTAGTGCCCTCAGGGCCCTGATTACTTGTGAGGGTGCACAGAAGGGAAAGAAAGGGCTTTGAAATGGGGGGGGCCAGCCACAAAAGCTATGCCATGTTTCCAGATGGGGACAGGCTCAGCTCTCTGCCACACATCCACATCTCGGTCATGGCTGCTCCTGCTGCACTTACTTACTCACATTGCAGCCTTGGCACCGGTGAGCTGGCTGCAAAGGAGCCAGGTGCAACCCCAACATATGTGTGCTAAGCCTGCACTGAGTCCCCAGTGCCAGGCCTGTACTGGTGCAGATTAACCCCCCCGAAACGCCTATCACATGGCTGTGAGCTGGCTCCCCCTCACCACCTTGCTCACTAGCCCCCACTATGCAGAGCAACACTGCTGCTTGGTTGCCACCCTGTGTGGTGGACAGCAGGGCTCGTGGCTGTGTCAGGGGCCTACTTGCTCCTGCGTCTCGGAGAGGGGGGGGACTGGGGGTGCTCCAGAGAGTGTGACTGGCTGGCTGACGCTGTCCCGGGCTGGATCAGCCCAGCAGCTGTTTGCCCAGCTGTTTCTAAAACCCTGCAGGGGTGGAGATTTGGTCCTTTCTCTCCCCGATTCTTCCCGCTCTCAGTCACTCTGGAAGCTGGGCTATTTTCCCAACATTAGATCCATGATCCTGTTGCTGCCCGTCCTTTGGGAGGTGGATGCTCTTGACCCAGCCTTGACAATCTTCTCTGTATGTGTTTCAGGAAATTTTCACGTCTGCTGTTCCCTCAGCAGAGACAGCACTGGGAATACCAGTAGGGAAGGTGATACTGGGAGGCAGAGCACCTCTGGGCCGACCCTACCCTGCCATGTGAGGCAGAGAAAGCCAGCATGCAGGGTGGAAGATAGCAGAGTGCAGGGGAAGGATGCTGGGGTGCAGGCTGGAGGATATCAGGGTGTGGGGTGGAGGCTAGCAGACTGCAGATTGGAGGATAGCAGGGTGCAGGGTGAAGGATATTGGGGTGCAGAGGGAAGACTGCAGGGCAGAGAGTGCCCGCTGCAAGGAGGCTAGAGGTATGGATTTCGTACATCCCTGTGCCACGCTCCTAGCCCACCTGTGGTAGCCCTTCATGAAGCCAGCCAGCTCCTGGCAGAGCCCTGTAGTGGGGTAACCCTTGGGCATTTTGTACATGCAGGGGAGATTCGGCCATGCTGAGCGCCTTCTGCATCTCCTAGTGGGGACTCGTGCAGCCAGCAGATCAAAAGAACTTATAAATTATATCCCCATGTCCAGGTGCAGGTCTCTGCACTCAGCGCTGAGCCGAGTGATGGTGTTGCTGCTCCGCAGCCAGCAGGGCCTGGGGTGCCCAGGAGCTGTGGCCAGGCCTCGAAGGCAGTGCATGAAGGGCAGGTGCCGCCCCTCAGCCAGGTCCCGCGGGGCTCAGGCTGCCAGGGCTCTCCAGCCTCCTGTCCACGAGCCCCAGGTCTGCCGCTGAAACCTGTCCCATACACCGCAGTGCCGCCAGCTCCTCTGGGTGCTGAAGAAACCCTTCTGATTTCCATGCAAACAACTGCAGCGACAGGAGGTCCAGTCTCTCATGAAGGTACAAGCCTGGGCTGAGACTTTGCCAGCAAAAGGGCAGCCAGGAGCAAGAGGGCACTGGCTCTTTTGTTGTTGTGAAAGCCTTTTCTCAAGCCTTTTCTGCCCGCCACCCTCACTAGCAGGCGCGTGGTGGCAGATGCAGGCACGCCGTGGGTGCGTGCACCCAGGGGTACGTGCGGCCAGTTGTGCGGAAGGAAAGAGCCATTGCAGACAAGCCAAGTCAGCCATATTTATTGAGAACTTTTGTGGAGGGATTAAAAATATTTCCACTAGATCTATAAGAATTTATAAACCTATACTCTTTATATACTTTAATAAATGCATTTATGACTGTCATGCAAAGGTAGGTATTTCTGTAAGAAAATAGCAAGATAAAAAAGGAAGTTGAAAGCATTAATATACCCTGGGTGGGTCCCTGCCGTGAACACGGCAGGAGAAGGGACCCCTCAGGCTTGTGGCCGACTCAGGAACACAGGTCATGCGCATGATGGGCATTTCCCCAAATGCCCTGCGACATCTACGCTGATCCTCAGGATAACCTCAGTCACCTTCAAGCCGAGTCATGTGGACTATTGGGACGCAAACCTCTCAATGGGCCTGAGGAGTGCTGCTCAAGGCTACCCAGGAGGCTTCTCCCTGCTCCTGGCCCTGCCAAGGGACAGGTAAAGCTTACCTGCATGAGCTCACTCCCCGTGATCCCACTGCTCCCAATTCCTGCCTCCCAGCCCTTCGGGGCCACCTCAGCCCTTCCCACAGCCTCACCATCTCCTTTAGTCTTTCCCAGTTACCAAGCAGGGAGCTGGGGGAAGCCAAGGTTTGGAGGCCGGATTGGGCTCCTTTGCTCCTACGGCATGGCCCCCCCGCGCCCTGGGGCCGTGGGTGCCAGCAACGCCCTGTGGCCTCTCATGGCGAGGTACAGGCCAGGGCTTGCCGGCGGAAAGCACACAGCACTGGGGGAGATGGGGCAATGGGAAGCCACATGCACTGAGTAACACAGGAACACGAGAGAAAAGCAAGTGGCCCCAGAGGCTGAAACACCCTGAGAAGGATGGCGCAGGTCCAGGCTGCACCCATAGCACCCTGCTCTGGGTAGGGAAGTCCTTGCCCAGTGTCCTCCCATGAACAGTCACTGTCTCAGCCCCTGAGACAGCGCTGATGCTGTCTTGCTCCCTGCCAGGCAGGTGGCCTTTACCAGGGTCTGTCCACCCACCCAAGAGCCCAGCCAAGGCCCTGCTGAGAAGGGCTGTCCCCTCCAGCATAGCTCAAGAGATTTGGACCCTGCTGCATGGCCAGTCCCAGTTCCCGAGAGCAGTGCCATTTGCTTCCCTGCAAAACCTCGTGCAGCCTAGAGTTCTGCAAGGGTTTGCTGGGGTGTTTCCAAGGGGAGATGCTTGGTGGGGACATAGATTCTACTGAGGATCCAGGGCTTGACATAGCTCTGGGCACCGCTGAGCTTCAGGCCCTCCTCTCGCTGGTGCTGGCAAAAAGGCAGACAAGGGCTGATGTCCTGGATCCTATCCCTGGCTAAGATGCCCCTCTAGGCCCTCAGTGTCTACCTAGGGAACCCTGCCCACACTCTGGTTCCTGCCCAGGAGCTGGTATCCCTCCCTGTCCAAGTTGAGCCCAGCAGTGGGAAGGATACGCAGGCTGCTGTGCTCCAAGCCACAGGAGGGGATCGTGCGCTGAGGCAGCTCCCAGCTCCAACATCAGCCAAGGGAGGTCGGGACCACCCCTGGAAGAAGCCAGGAGATGGGCAAGACACAGTGCAGAGCAGCAGCTGCCCTGGCTGAGGTTTCGGGAGCACCCAGCAGCAGACGCTGTGCACCAGCCTGCCGGGGCTGTGCTCCTGCGCTGCCAGAGCCAGGGGATCCCCAGGCACTGCTGCACTCGAGGGTATCTTGCAGAGAATCCATGCAGGGGACACAGCCCCTGGCCAGTCCAGGGAAGAACTTTGCTCTCCAGGCATATGGCACCAGGCTGTGGGGTTTCGGGGCTTGGACTGGTCCTCTCACTTTGGCCTCCATGTTACCTTTCCTTAAGTCACTGGCCAAGCTCTCCTCTGTGTAAACCCTGTAGCATGAGTGGACAGCCCAAGGTGGGATGGAGACAGAGCAGTTGTGTGGGTGGCAGAGGGAGCAGGATGGCTAGGGTACCAGCAGCTGCCCAGCACCCCTCTGGGGAGCTACGCCAGCCTTCGGGACATGTTGGGCCTGTTGCCTGCCTCCCCGCAAAGCCAGGTCAAAACGTGCATCCTGCCAGTCTGGCAGCCCACGGGGTCTCAGGGCAGGGGTAGAGCAGAGAGCAAGCGCTGGGCTGTGAGATCCACGGTAAAACAGAGCAAAGACCAAGGCAGCAGGGACAGAAGGGACCGCTCAGGAGGCAAGCGGCACACAGCACGGGCGAGACGACATGGCAGCCGGACAGGACACAGGTTGGTGGGGGGAGGCCTGGGATATATGCCAGCCGGCAACCCTGGATGAATGAAGCCATGTCTCCTTGATATTCCCAGAGGACAAGCATTGCAAGATTCGATAAGGCGATACTGCAGCAGCTTAAGGTGATAGGTGTGTTGTTGGTACCGAGTTTCCTAGCTTGGCTTGGACAGGATGTAGCGTGATGTAAACATTTCCGGTCTCTGAGTGGGGCAGGGTTGGAGGAGGAGGAGGAGAGGGCTAGTGAGAGTCCTTCATCTGTTTCTGGATCTTCTGGAGCATCTCCTGCATCCGTCGGAGCTGGAAGGGATGGGAGCAATGGGAACCAACAGGACCTGGCATCTCCCTGGGGACCTACGCTGTGAGCTTCCCCCAGGCAGTGCCACCTCCCTCTGAAACATATCTGAGTCAAACCTCCCAAGCAGATTTGGATCAACAAAAGCTTGTTTTAGGAGAAAGTCTCAAATCCCTCTCAAATGTCTCCCCACCTTGACTTCATGGCTGAAGGACCAGCCGCTGGCAGGATGCCACAGACAGAGTTTCCCTTCTCAGCTGTGCCACTGCGGAAGCTGGGGACAGGGCACAGGGACGCTGGCCGCAGGGGGCGTTTGCAAGAGCCACTGGGTCTCAGAGGAGCCCTGCCCTTTCCCTCCCCAGCCTGCCCTGCACTCACCTCCTCATCCTTCTCCCGGATGAGCTTCTCTGTCTCAGAGTCCGGCACCGCAGGGATGACAGGAATGGGGAAATCTGTCCCGCTCTCCCTCGTCAGCTTGCTGCAAGGGGCAAAGAGAGAGAAGACAAGGGAGTTTCTATAGCCATACCACAGAGGCCATACCCCAGCAAACCCTACTTTCCAACCCTTGACGTTGCATAGCACAGGGCTCTGAGGCATCAGAGTTGGTATGGCATTGGGGGATGCCTGAGCCCAGGGGCAGGCATGGCTCTGTGTGGCCAGAGGTCTGCAGCCCTGCAGACCGTAACTGGCAGTGTGCATACTAAAAGGTGGGGATGAAAGGTTTGGGGGATCAGAGGCCCCCCTGAGCACTGTGCCTGCTCCCAGGCCCTGCAGAGCAAAAGAGATGGCACCAAATTGGTGGGTCACCCAAAGAGCTGAGGTTAGAGCACATGGACAGGCAGAGGGACTGCAGCTTGTTCAGCCTGGAGAAGACAAGGTAAAGGGGAGAGCTAACCGCTGTCTTCCTAAAGGGGGTTACAGAGAAGATGGAGGCAGACCCTCCTCAGAGACATACAGAGAAAAGGTAAGAGACAATAAATGCAAGTTGCAATGAAGGAAACTCCCACCAGACCCACCGAGAACACTCCTTCTCACAGGAGTGCTGCAGTCCTGGGATGGGGCTAAGGGAGGTGGTGGCATCTCCATCCTTGGAGATACTCAACACTCACCTGAACAACCCCTGAGCAACCTCACTCAGCTCTGGAGTTAGCCCTGGTCTGGGCAGCAGTTGCATGGGAAACTCTAGGTGTCCCCGCCAATCCATACTTTGATGACGCTCTGACTTGCCCACCACGTGGGAATGAGTTTGGTTATGGTCCATGCTGTAACACTGCAGTTCAGGAAATGTCCTACTTGAGCAAAGGCTGGGTTCGTACTGTCTTTCCATCCTACAAAATAAGCCTAGAAGACATGGCTTTGCATGCCTGCAAGTTTGGCTCTTCCATCAAGAACAAGAGCTCTGGGGCAGATCCAGGTCCAGGCTCTTCTCTAGATCAACCAGGATCTTGTGGACATATGGAAACAACCCATGTTACCCAGGAGAATGTTTGTTTCCTTGAGCCAGCAGATCTTGTTGATCTAGTAAAGAAAGGGATGTTTCTGTCTCACTGGCAGCTCTTGTCCTCCTCAGTTACTGTAATAACTATTGCAGCCCTGCAGGTGCTGGGCTTTGGGGTGCCACATGGCCAAACTGCACAACAGAACACAGACTCTGCAATAGCACAATGTCACATTACAAAATTCAGAGTAAGATCTCCAGGATTCCCATCCTGGGGAAGAGAAAAAAAAAATTCTCTAACTCAGCCGAAAAGCCCACGACAGCATGTCACCAAAACTGAGCTCTCCTTTCCAGCTTGCATCAAGCCATCCTCACAGCAAGCGCTGGTTCCCGTGACTCAGAGCAGGAAGAGGGCCCCAGGGCCACCCGCGCAGCATGGTGCTCAGAATGCCTGGATAGCCAGATCCAAGGGCTCGCACCCAGCACGCAGCAAATCCACCCCATCGGTTTTGCTGCAGCAAGCTGGGGAGGAGGTGACATCCCAAGGCAGGTGCTGGGCACCTGGCACCCCATGGCCTCTTTCCTTAAGCACCCGAGCCACATATCATCATGTGGACCTGAGCCTGCCACTGGACTCCTCTCTGCCCCTGCTCTCATTTCCAGGGATATCAGTTCATTTACCAATACCAGACTTGATTTGCAGGGCCAGAGTATGACCTGACCTTGACTTTGGTTCATCTTTGGCACTGCAAAGCATCTCCTGGCTTCGCACAAGAACTTTGGCCAGATAAGGTGGATGCTTTAGTCTCTCTGGCCTTCCACAGCTCCCCTGAAGGCAGCCATGGTTTACTTCAGAGCCAGATAAGGGCAGCACCTGCATCTCCCGCACAAGACTGGCTGCTGCAGCCCCATCTGGGCTGCAGTAATATCCATGGCCAGACAGGGACCAAGCCTTGGCACCGGGCACTGGGTGAGCCTGCAGCACCCCATCTTGCTCATCAAAGGCATTTTGTTTCTGCCAAATATTTTTCTTCTGATGCTTTAAAAATCTTTAAAACTCAATGCTTCACATTTTTCCCAGATCTCCAGTGTTGTTGCAGGATGGGTTGTAATGATCTTGATGGAGCGTGACCATCCTCTGGCCAGCCATTTCCCAGCAAGCTTTGAATTTGCTCCATGCTGCTTTCACCAATCATCAATGAGGAAATGCACTTCAATTAATGTGTATCCCCGTGGTAGAAGCTCTGGGCATCCTGCTTGGGGCCACTCCGCTTAGACAGGAGTGGAGCAGACTGAACTGATCATATCTCCTACGAGGACCGCACGGGAAGGGACCCGTCTCCTTGCAGCCATCAGCTGGGTCCTGCCATAGGCCACACATTGCCCCAGCAGATGACCCCATAGCTGGGATGCCATTGTTGTTCCTAATGATCATGCAGCATGCTGCGTGCTGCTGCTCTTTCGCCAGTGTGAAGAATAAGCCGCCTCTTTTCAGTATCTCTGTATGCGAAGCTTAGCTGCAAGATGCATGAGCCACTTCTTGCACAGGCAGGCTATCCCTAATCTGCAGGATCCCAACTGTAGTAAGGTATATCCAAGGGTGCAAAGGCCTTTTGAACCACCTTGGACATCACTGCCTGTTGTTGCCAGCCTGACTAAGCTGTGATCCTTGCCATGAGGGCAATTTCGGACCCAGCTGTGATCACAGTGAGCTCATCCTCCTCTAGACCATGCAGCAAAGAACAAGCAGCACTTCGTCCTGAACAAGGCTTGATTTAGGCACCGAGCATGGGTGGAGTGGCTTTGCCAGCTCACAGAGAGCCAGGATGGGCAAAAGCAGTGCCCACCACAATCTCTTCCTAAAAAGAACAGCAGCTCCTCCATGCAAGTCTGCCTACATTGGTCTCCTGAGCACCAAGAAAGGCCCAAAACAGCACTTCCATGGGCTCTGGTGCAGCGGTGTTGGGAGCACTTGCTCTGCGACATTTCCCTTGGCCAGCCTTTGGGCTGGGAATGGCCAGCTGCCGCGAAACACCCTCCCTGCTTTGCAGACCAGAGCACAGGGGCTGTGGTAAGTACATGGGAGCAAGGGGCCAGGTAGCATTGCAGTCATGCAGCGGGGCTATGGCAAACCCTCAGCTCCTGTCACCCGTGCCAGGAGCACGGGTAGGGAGAGCAGTGACATTGCCTAACCCTGGGCCAAATGCCTCGAGGACATCTGTGGGCCCAACACACACTGTCCACCCACCTGCCTGCGGACTGAGGAGGTTGGGTACGCAGGGCCGAGTCCTCGCACAGCCCCTGCTGATCAGCTAGGCTGCACTGTGCTGCAGCAGGAGCAGACCAGATCCAGGCCCAGTCCGTGAAGAAGGCGATCAGCCACCTCCAAAGCCCTGCCAACTCGAACACCTGGCTTGGCCCAAGCTGTCTGCGCTCCTTTTTCCCCTTCCTAGGTGCTGGTGGGGCTGCATCCCGCCATGCTTTTCCCCCCTCACACCAGGGCTGCCCCTCTGAAACAGGCACCGCATGGCCCAGCCCTGACATGGGCCCCTCAGTGCCAAGTGCTCACGGCTTCCCACTCCTCCGCTTTGGCTGTCGATGGGTGATGTTGGCAGGTGGGCACCAGGACAGCGGTGCCAGGCAGGAGTTCTGTCCCCCTTTCTAATCCCACCGTGCCTGGCTGAGCCTGGGGATGAATCCCACCAGAAGAGCCGCAGCTGGGTCCTGGCACCCTCCTGGCGCTCAGCCACAGCTGCGTTGCCTGCAGGTGCTCCCAGCACCCTCAGGACCTCAGTCTGCATGGCATGGGTGCCCCTATCTATCTGCCAAGCTCCATCTTGGCTATGGGAAACCAGAACTTGCAGCTGCCATTTTGGGCAACCTGGAGGACCTGCGGGCAGCGGGCCACGGGGATTACTCTTCCCATATGTCCCTGCAGAGGCAGGCAACGTCCAGCCCAGCTGCAGGGAGCAAGACAGCCGCCTATGCAGCCCTGGCACCCACCAGAGCAGAAAAGCTGCTGACCACCCATAGCCAGGCCGGGGTTCGGCCAGGGTGTGGGCTCCCTCCTCTGTGCAGACACAGAAGGACCAAGACAGCGTTTGATAACAAGTACTTTATATAGCGTCCAGCAGGACACAACCCTGTGACACACATGAAGACAGAGAAGGGCCAGTGGCAGGGACGAGGCTGGCCCCCTGCCACTGCGGTCCTCGAAGGGCACTGCCAGGCTCAGTCCGCGGAGCAGTCGGCACAGCACAGCCTCAGCGCGGAGGGATCCCTCCTTCTCCCGCAGCATGCAGCAAAACAATGCACATGGAGAGACAAGCTTAGACGTGCCTATCACTGCCAGAAGCTGCTCTGCATGCGGCCTTCAAACGCTTACCTGGAGTCTTGCCACCCTGCTGGTTGTGCCACAGGGTGCCACTGGCACCAGCGCAGCTCACGGAAGCACCTGCCTCCTTGCTCCACAAGGTGCCTGGAGCTGTGCCTGGCACAGACAGCCAGGCCTTCAGCCTCATGAGCTGGGGATTGGAGCTGAAGGAGCTCCCATGGCTCTCACACTGCTCCAACACCCATCTGCTCACCAGCACCACCTGGGGCCCTGCTTTTTGGGGGTTCCCATGGGTTGTGCCACAGCATATTGGGGCCACTAAGAAGGATGGCAGTGCCTCAAATCCAGAGCTGGCTGCCCCCACCCCATGGAGAGGTGCATCCCACCTCCAGCTGCTGCAGAGCCACCGAGAGGGCTAAGCCATCCTCCATCCTCTCCCTGCTGAGGACCAAAGGGGCATGCAAGATCTCTGCTGCTGTCTCCATCCTGCTCAAGGGAGGACAGGCTGTGGGCCGTGCTCACTCGCACCTGGGACAGCCTCGGCCCCACCGCCTGGGCGTGATGCCCGGACAGAGGAGCCACCCCCCGACTTGGCTTGCCAAGGGCACATCGGCCACTTGCTCTCCTCCTCCTCCTGCCCTCAAGGCACACAGGGACGGAGGGTGCCCCTCACTTTCAGAGTGGCCCCTCAAGCTGGACCCAGCCCAGCTGCAAGGCAAACCAACGCTGGCCTAGCAGAGGCACCCCACCATGGTACCAAGGCTTCCTTGCCCATCACACAGCAATGCCCAGTGCAGGCACGGTCTGTGCCTGGGCCAGCTCTTTGCAACACGGACACCACAGATCACCACCTGCGACAGGCCAAAGACATGCCCGGCCTGGGGAGACTGAGCAGGCCCGAGAAGAGGAGATGATTCCCCACCCAGCCCCATGGTATGGGCCCCACAGCCCCACTCCCAGCATAGACCCCCCTCCCCTGTCCCATACTTGCGGTTCCTCTCCTTCACCACCATGCGGGTCATGCTCTGGATGCACTGAGTGCGGTAGTTCTCATAGTGGGTTTCTCGCGTCACGTCCTTGAGGTCCTGCATGTGTGTCCTCACCAGCATTGTGCGCAGCTTCACAAAGTCGCAGTGGGCCGGGTTCTCCACTGCAGGGAAGCTGGGGTTAGAACGTGATAGCCAGCCCCTGCATCCCCCAAAACCCACTGCGGTGGAACAAGGCAAGAAGAACCTACTCTGGAGACTCGCACAGCAGACAATTAGGCCAGATGGGATGGTGACACTAGAGAAAGCAGACTGCTGCTGTCTGCATGGAGAAGGGGCACGTGGTGTCCCCATGCCCTACAACTCCCCGAGGGCTGGCAGGGCAATGGGGGCAGCGCCAGGAGCATGGTCTGAGGCACAAAGCTGCTGGGTCCTGCCACAGCATTACCTTCCACAATGCCCCAGGGATAGAGCCGCCCGCGGACACGCCGGCCTTTGGCCTCCACGACTGTGTTGCTGCCGATCACAGCGAACGGGATGCTCTCCTGCAAGAGGACCACAAGGTTTAGCAGGGCTCAGTCCTACCCATTGCACTGCCCACGGCTCTCAACCCCAGGTCCCTTCATACCCTGGCCTCTGCCTATCCAGCACAGATCTGACAAGATGACTAGGAACCCTGGCTATAGATAGCCCCAGATGGGACAGCAGTGGTCACAGCACTGGTTTCTCCACCCCACACTGATCCTGCTGTTGGCCACTTGGCCAAGCTGTGGGCAGGGAGCTGCAAAGAGTCCTGAGGGTCCCCCAAGGACAATGTGCCCTCCCTCCCTGGGCCTCTGCCCCCCAAGAAGGGGGTGGAGGAGCCTGACCAACCTTCAGCGCCTGGTCCTGCAGCTTGAACTCCTCGTCCTCGTCTGAGTCGCACTCAGGAAACTGGTAAATGCGGATCCCGTAGTGTTCGATCTCTTCCCGGATCTGCACACAGACAGCCTGGCTGACGGACAGGGCCCTGGGCCCTCGGAAACAGGGTGGGAAATGCCACAAACAGGGCGATATAGCCCCAGTGTGCCTTCGCTTGGCCTCCTCTTACCTTGTTTTTCTTGCGCTCTACCTCAGAGGGTGTCAAAGTGTCAGCCTTTGCCAGGACAGGCACGATGTTCACTCGCTGGTGCAGAGCCCTCATGAACTCCACATCCAGGGGACGAAGGCTGAAAGGAGAGCATGGTTAGTGCCGCCCTGCAGCAAAGCCTCTTCCACAAACCAGCGCAGCCATTGCTGCAAGCTTCCCTGGGAATGCTCAGCACCCTCAAGCGTGCTCTGCAGCCACTTGCTGCGCAGGGACGGGGAGGTCGGGGTTGCTCGTACCCATGGCCAAAGGGTGAGATGAAATAGATGCAGCAGTGGACACGGTTGTCCTGGATGTTCTTCCGGTTCAGGCCACTTTCATCACGGAAATACTGCTCGAACTGCTGGTCGATGTAGTCGGCCACGGGCTTCCAGCTGGAGGGACAGGAGGGGTTGCAGAGAGGTGAGGTAAGGTGAGGATTGGTGGTGACCCCCAATCCTGCAGGACCCATGGCCTTCCCCAGCCCCAAGCTGTCCAGGAGAGACCCTCTCCCTGAGTCCCAGGCCCCATCGTGCTGTTTCCAGGCTCAACATCCCTTCCTATGGCTCAGCATTGCTCCCCAAGGAGACGAGCAGTGCAAGCCCAGCCAGCCCCCCCCAGGCTAGCAGGATCTGGCCGTCGAGGCAGGCAGTGGTGGCAACATGACCCACTAGGTGCCCAGGAGGCTCGCAGCACTGCAGAGCATCCCTTCCTGCCCACATCCCTGACTCTCAGCTTTCAGGCTGAGCGGGGGTGTTTGGACCTTGGACACCTAAATGGCAGCCAGGAGCGCAGAGCAGAGGGGTGCGGGCCACAGGTCAGCCCCTTTCTGGGGAGGCCCGGTGATGCTCTTGACCCCAGACGCAGCAGTTGCTGCCAGCAGGAGGATGCTGGAGCCATTCCTGGGCAACAGCTGCCCCAGCACAGGAAGAAACCTAGGTGCTGCCCTGTCACAGGCAGATCGGGGTAGATCTGTCAGGCTAAAGGGAGCTGGCGCCCAAAATCAGCATGAGAAAACCTGCGGCTCGGTGCAAGCTGGGGAGAGGCAGGGAGAGATTTTAGGAGCGGGACCCTGGAACAGGCCTGGGGAACTTTCCTCCAAGCTCACTCACAGCTGGAGGCTGGAAACCTTTGGTGTGATGGTCAAATCCTGCTCTGCTCCAGCCTGTGCCCCTTTTGGGTAGATGCTCCCAGCACCTCTTTATGCTTTGGGGGATGGTGGCTTCGGCTGCGTCACAAATCCCTTCCTTTGAGTTTGTAAGAGCCAGGCCCTCTCCAAGAGCCAGGCCCCAATTTCAGGAGCTGTCTTATGTTAGAGCCCTGCATGACTGTCTCTGCTAATCCAAAACAGCATGGAGGAGCAAGTGCTGAGCTCTGCTCCCAGCAGAGCACATCTTGTGATGCTCCCCAGCCACCCAACCCCACGTGGCCAACTACCCTGCACACTGCAGGACTCTGGCCCTCTTCACGTACCCACTCAAAGCCACCCCCCCTCACATTAATGGTGCACCACACCCCGTCAACACCCTGCATTGAGCCCTGCAGCAGAAACCTCCGCCGTCACGCTGCCCAGCAAGGCCATGGCGCTCTCAGCAGGACACACCATTCGGTGTTGTTCACGGCGTCCCCAAAGCCTGGGGTGTCCACAATGGTCAGGCGTAGCTTGACACCTTTCTCTTCGATGTCCACCACGTGCTTGGTGATCTCCACTGTCTGTGTGATGCGCTCTGGAAAGGCAAGAGAAACCGCCACAGTCTGGGCAGCCCCTGGGCAAGGTTGGGGGGGGGGGGGGGGGGAGGCTGTGTTTCCATCTGCAGCAGGATGGAGGCCAGACTGAGCCCAGGTTTGGATGCACTCAGTCTCAGCCCATCCCTTTATCCCCTGGAGACTTTTCCAGCCTGGCTGTCCCTGCCGTGGTCTGTCCAGCAGCTTCCTGCAATGTAGCCATGCCCAGGACTGCCTGGCATGTGGAGGAGCTGCCCAACCGAGCCCTGTGTGCTGGCCTGTGCATCATTCGGACGCATTTTTGAGCTGCAGACTGTGCCTCCTGGGGTCAGCAAGGGAGGCTAAGCAAGAGATGCTCATCTCTGCACTCAGTGGGTGCAGTCGGGAGGTTTGCCAACACAGTACTCAGTGCAAATCGAGGCAGGATTTGCTGTCACAGTGGGAGGACGATGCAAACGACAATGGGTATTCCCAGATGCACTGGGAAGAGATGCCCGAGAGCCACAGGAGAAGCCACAGCCTGAGCATTACCCATTTGCCTCCTGTGCAGGGGAGCTGCAGGGGCTTGGGCTGTTTTGGGCCTTGGAAGAGCAGCCCAGGGTAGCTGAGCAGCTCCCATGGAGCACTGTCGTCCAGCACAGCTAACGTGGAGATGCTGAACGCCAGCAGGATGTGCCACGCACCGCTGCTGAGAACAAGCCCTAGCTGTGCATAGCGAGGCCCAGAGCCCTCACCCTTGCTGTCCAGTACAGCCCATGGCACATCTCGCAGGGCTGTCCCACTGCCGCTAGCATCCTGGCAAGGAAGGGAAGGGCTCCATCACACAGCACAGCTTCTCCAAAAACACTCTGGTGCTGACTGCTAGACCCTACCATCAGCTTAACCTCAGAGATCAATGTCTGCCTTGCCCTGAGCCTGAAGCAGCTGCTTTTCCATCTCCATGCACTGGGAGCGGAGGGAGCTTCTAGGTCAGAGACCGCAACCATCAGGAGTTGCAGGATGCCACCAGACTTCTGATGTCTCTAAGGTCCCGGTCCCTGTGTCCAGTGCCCCTTTACTCGCTGCCGACTCCTGACTCGTCTCCCATGTCACAGCCTGCAGCAGCCTGGATGTGGCTCCAGCTCCAGAGTTTTCAAAGTCAGAAAAGCCCACTGGATCCCTCATTTTGAAAACATGACTAGGAGAACAAGAATCCAAGCTGAAATCCCCCACACCATAAGCACTGCCGTCATATTAGTTCCCCCTACAAAGCAAATCCACAAATAAAAATCCCCTGGCATTTTAGCAGCAAGATTCAATTTGAGACTCGAAGCCTGCACATGAGGTGGATTTGCTGTGCAAAAAGCCCTTCTGTCCTTCCATCCCAAACCTGTTGGAATGTGGCAACTTCTGCTGAAACTCCAGCCCCGTGCTCTGGCCGGCCACAACAAGGCATAACAGACTGTCAAGCTCTAGAGGGTTTTGCAAAAACTGGTTTTCTATCCCTCTGACTTTTGGGAGCAAGCTCAACCCCAGAGTGAGGAGTGGAGGTGTTTGAGGAAGCTGGGAAAGCAGCACAGGTATCCACTGGAGCTGGACCTAGTGCGGGTGATCTGCTTCACTTCACTCCTGCATCTCCATGCATCCATATGTGAGTCCCCATATCCTGGGGACTGCATGCACATCCCTATGACCCTTTCCCCTCAGAATCCTATGCATGTCCCCATGTCCCTGTATTCCTATGAATACTCCCAAAACACTGCATGTGCACCCACATCTGTATGCATGGCCACAAACATACATACTGCTTTGAGCTTAAAGCAGCTCCTAGCAACAGAAACAAATTAAGTAGCCTTCTCGAGCCCAAGGTGGGGGTCGAACCTGTTCAGCTATTTTAATACGAAAGCCCACTCCAGCTGGAGTAACCGGCTGTGTGGCCTCCGCCTAGACTTCAGTTCAGACCTGGACTCTCCCCAGACTCCCGGGTGTTCAGATCTCAGGGTTTGGTTTGGGTCCATCTGAAAACCAGCAAGCTTGGGCTTGTTTTCCCACTGCTTTGTGGCATGGGACAAAGCCCCGTGGGGGGGAACTCATGTCGCGGGGCTCAGCGCTGCCAAGGATGAAGGGCCCAAGCTCCTATCCAATAATTTGGAGTGCTACCTCACGCCGACAGGCAGCTGGCAAAACGCCGCGTATACTTTTTCTTTTAATAAAGCCCAAAAGAGACAAACACAGCTTTTCATCGGTAATGAACTGGAGAACCCTGGCTGGGTGCAGAGAAGAGCTGTCAACTCTCTGATTGACGGTGCTGGAGGTGCGAACGGAGACGAACAACTTCAAAACCCGGCAAGATCCCCACCGTGATAATCAGAGCATTAAAGAGGCACCCTGCCTCGGGCTGTGAATATGCAAGTGGGAGCTGTACCACCTGCCAGAGGCCCAGAAAGCTGGCTGGCCAGCACAGGAACAAGCCCATAGCTCACTGACGATGGCCCCAGCTGCTGGCACGGTCCCGAGAGAGCCTGGACAAAGACATGGGTTTCAGCTGGCCCATCAGTAATACTGAGGCAGCAGTCTGGGTTGCCAGGAGGGAAGCAGCCTGTGTCTCTGGTGCTTCAGCACGGAGGGGTGCGTGGAAGGAGGCCATGCACAGGCACTGGCCGGCACCTGCACACCTAGGCTCTGCTGCATGGTGCCAGTCGCTTGGTCCAGCCAGGCAGCCTCTTGCCCCAGCAGTGGGGTGGCCCAGGTTGTGCCCTCTTTGCATGCCCCAAAAGTGCCTCGCTGAGATCTCTCATCTCTCTTACCTTCAGCGTTAAGGAGTTTGCGATCTTTATACATGTCAGTGAGGAAGAGGCTGTTCACGAGGGTGGATTTCCCCAACCCGGACTCCCCTAGGATGAAGGGGAAGAGCAATTAGGGGAGACCAGGAGGAAATCAAGCAGGGCTGGAGGGATTGGGTCAGCCAGGCCTCAGGGTCACAGAATGGGATCCCAGATGGGCCAAGGCTCCACCAGCCCAGAAATATTAGTGAAACTCTGTGCACGGCTGTGCCCAGGATCAGAGGACACAACAGCACATCCACTCCATGACAGCAGAGTGCTAAAGTGGGCAGGAAAGAGCTTCAGGCCTCAGCTTTTGGGATCTGCACCCCAAACAGTGTCCAGGATCCCGTCCCCCCATCCAGTTGCCATGCCAGGCTTGGCCGCATGTACCTGCCACCATGAGTGTGAAGTCGAAGCCCTTCTTCACCGATTTCCGATGGACCTGGTTGGGAAGCGTCGCAAATCCCACATACTCCTTGTCATCCTGTAGGGAGAGGCAGAGAGGGGACGTGGGATGGGGGATGCTCCCCCATCCCACCCCCTGCTCTCCCCATGCTGGAAGACCAGCTCAGGGCTGTTCCACTCATGGGCTGGCCAAAAGGCTCACAATTCCCACCTCCCTCTCCAGCCACACTGCCGAGCAGGCTCCAGCCCCACAGAGCCTCTCAGCTGGGGCAAGGGCTGCCTGAGCAGGTGGTGGCCGAGCAGACACCATGCCCCCAGGCAGCGCTCCCAGCTGTGACACTGTGCGAAGCTCTGCAGGACTGCCAGCTCCTTGCGGCATCGGGTCTGAGCACTGCAGGATAAGGCCATGCCTGGCAGAGACCCCATGCCCTTGGTTTTGGGGGTGCAGCTCCCGTCTCCAGGAGGGAGCATCCTCCACACCAACTCCTTCAGTGCATCCTCACTGCCTCCCTCCTCAGCTCAGAGATGCTCCTACCTCAGAGGAGTCATAGGGGTCCAGCTGGCCCCAGGGGCTCCGTGGCCGAGAAGGGCTCGGCGGCGTGGGTGCTGTGATGTGCTGCTGAAAATCCAAGGGCCGAGGCCGAGAGAAGGGCCTGGCATCTTTCTCGTTCACGGGGTCATCAGCAGGCGCCCTGCCTACACTGGAGAAGGGGTGACCGGGACCCGGGTCCCGCCTGCTCTCCTCGGGCTCCACTTTCCGAAGGTTTTCTCCCCCAGGGTAGTCCTTCAGGAACTGGGCCAGCTCTGCCTCGTCCGAGTCTTCCTTCAGGAAGCGCTTTATCTGCGCAAAAGAAGGGGCCAGGATGGAGAGGAGAAGAGAGGAGAGAGCGCATGGTGAAGGCAATGCCCAAGGCAGGCATGCTGCCCCATGGCACAGCCCCACACCACCTGACTCACCAGTGTCACAAGTCCGAAGCCTCAGCTGTCAGCCCCATGCACCGTGAGGGTGGCTAGGGGAGAGGGGCACCTCAGGAGAGAGAGGGACGCAAGCACACAGAAGGACATGGCCTCTGCCCAGGGACAGGCGTGTGGGTAGGAGCAGGACAGGCTGGGGTGCGTGGTCCCATGCATCCCCTGGGGTGGCTCAAACGCTTACAGCTTGCTGCACGGGGATCTCAGCTGGCTCCTTGTGCTCCGGGGGGCTGGGACAGGGACCTCCCCCTGCGGCCCCAGGGGGAGCCTGGGCACCCTGGCGTTCTTCAGGGTCTTCTGGGCTAGCCAGAGCCCCCGTGCACACCACTGCCTGTTTGGAGCATGGGGTTGGCGTGCGCCAGGGAGGATAGAGAGAGACCAAGAAGAGAGATGAAAAGCAGCGAAAGAGGACCTGGCCGGAGTCCAGACTGCTGGCTGTACCAGGGAGGGAGGAGGGCCAGCCGGCAGGGTACTCTGTAGGTACCTTGTGTACCTCTTGGTGTGAGTCCCCAGTTTGCACGTGTCTGTGCACAGGGGATGGTGGAAGGGGCTCCCCCTCACCTCTCCTCGCGGTCCCAGGTGACAGCCAGGGCAGGCGATGTAACTCGTGGCCATCGTCTGCCCACATGTGCAAAAGGCTCTGGGGGCAACCGAAGGCAACAGGAACGCCCACTGCCTCCCTGCACACCGGCACCCTCATGTAAAAGAGCTGGGGGATGAGCGTGACGAGCAACCTCATGTTCATACTCACACTCTGGCTCCTCATGTGAGCAGGGTCCCCAAACCCCATCATGTGGCTTTGCTTGCACCCCCCTTGCCCCAGCACGGCTCTGCCCAGCAGCCAACAGCCATACCAAGCTGAGTAGCGGGCGCAGCCCCACCAGGCTGCATCTCCCACGGCCGGGGACCAAGCTGGGCAGCATCAGCAGGAAGGAGGGCTGGGAGGAACTGAGTGCATCAGCCCGGCGAGCTGCCGCGAGCCAGCGGCTCCGGCTCTGTGGCTCAGGGCCCAGAACAAGCTCCCGGCCGGGGCTCCCGCAGTACACATGGAGCTGGGATCTCACCACATCCTGTTTACAAGCACTCAAGGGAGGAGAAGCGGTCCCTCAAGGGCACGGCCGGAAGCTGCTCCCACTGACGCTGGGACCGTGCCCAAGGCACGATGGAGACCTCCTACCCGGAAGCACGCGGCATGAGCTGGGCTCACTCCAGGGCCAATGCCCCATCACCTCTGGTTTTAGGGCTAGGAGGAGATGGTGATTGCCAAGAGATCCCTGTCTGTGGGTCTCACCAGGCCTTGGAGAGCCCCCAAGCCTGCACTTCGGGGTCCTCCACAGCTCGGGGTCTCAAGCTGAGACCCCTCCGCAGGGACACATGTCTTCTCCCAGCCTGCGTGCCCGCCCAGGGCTCAGCCCTGGCTCCTGCGACTGGCTCCGTCAGAGACAGCACCATCAAGGGCAGCCGTGCCGGAGGCAAGCCAAGATGCACACAATTAGTGGGCTGGAAACAAGGTCACGCCGCGGCTGGGGCTCCGCACGCTCACATGGCTGCCCTGTTGCTCCGCTTGCAGCGTGGCGTGCACACAGCCTCCCCAGCAGATGGAGGAGGCATCTCACCAAGCAGAGATGCCCCCGCGCTGGGGAGCTGGCGCGGGCCCCGCACTCCCCTCTCCCAGCTCGCGCAGATCAATAGCGCTCAGCGGGTTTGTCTAATCACAGCATCCTCTCCCACGCGCCCCATGCGTCCGCTCTGCCTCACCGACCTTGAATGCCGAACCAAGCCTGCGGGCTCAGCACTAGCCTCCCCGCTCTCCCCCCGCAGCGCAGCCCTGCTGGGCCGCTGCACAGGGCTGGGAGATGACGGCCACCACCACCAAGCGCTCGTGGCCCCAGCACCTGCCCCGTCCCCTCCACACTGCTGCTCCTCCTGCAAGGCTCCAGCCCTTTGGGAGCTCCCCCATCGTCCCCCAGCTGAAGCACAGAGCAGCCCATAGCCCCGCCGATGCCACGGCACAGAGCATTTATGCCAAATCCTTGCTGCTCTGCCCTTGTGCATCCCGCAGGCAGGGCTCTCCATGCTGCGCTGCCTAGGGAGCGTGAGCGGGGACGGGTACTGGTGATGGAGCCTTCTCCAGTCACCTTCCAGCCCGGTGCAGGACACCTCCTCACTGCAGCATCCTGCCTGGGGACGCTCCAGGTCCATAGGTCCCTCAACCCACTCCTGCCCCCTCTCTTGCCCCAGCCCGGGTCGCTGGAGAAGCAGCTCTCCCCTGTACCTCTCGCTGATGCTCCAGCTCAGGGCAGGTGGCCATGTCGGAGCCCAGCGTCACCCACAGCCAGGAGAGGATGCAGAGAGGCACTGGCTGTGGCTGAGGCTCGGGAAAGGGGATAGGGAGCAGCATTAGCATAACTCCACCCTGCGCAGGCACAGCGGGGCCTGGGCGCCCACGGCTCTCAGGCACCTGCCTGGCACGCAGGGCAGCAGCACAAAGAGGGCAGCAGGCCCCGGTGTCACTGGGCTGGTGCTCCTCTGCCCTGCAGCACCCAAGACAGAGGCAGGGATGCCAGGACAACCAGGTACAACCTCCTAGAGATACTAAGGGGCTGCAGGCAGGACCAGCGCGGGGATAGGCAGGACTGGGGGGCACAGCTTGACCAGGCGGGAGAGGAGAGGGGAGCCCCCAGGCCCATTGGCATGGGCAAGCAGGCTGCAGCAGGGAGCAGAGCTGATCCTGGCAAGCTGCACGGGTGGCCATTGGCAGCTTGAGGCTCTGCCTCTCCTGCCATGCTATGACCCAGCTGTGCAGTGGGAGAGCAGAGGCTGAGCCATCATGGACCAGCAAAACACTAATGGCCAGGGAGTCCACGAGGCAGGTCTAGGCTGTGTGGACATACAGGAAGTAGAACCGTGCTCCCGGAGCACCACCACCACCTGGTTTGAGTGACCATGTGTTGGCTACAGCGCAGCAGGACATTCAACCTGAAGAAACATCTCCATCTCCGTCCCGGCACACACCTGGTCTACTCCTGCTCACTAACCCTGGAGCACCGAGCAGCCACCCCAGCAGGGCCTCAGAGCCTCTTTGATGGGAGAAACCCAGTACATTCCCACGAAAGCCTGTTTGACAACTCAGCATTTTCGCATTCAACGGTTAAAGCTTCCCCACTCAACTCCAAGTCATTGCTCTGGCTGCTAATGAGCCTAATGGGACTGGCGGGGAAGGACTGGACTCCCGCACTGTGCAGCTGGTCCCAGTCCACCAGGAAGAGCAGCAGAAGGGCTGAGGATGATGACACAATGGTGGGACACCCACCCTGCAGGTACAGGGCTAACATTAAGTGCTTTAAGTGCCCTGCTGAGCTTCATCCTGCGAAGGATAGTCGAAGGCAGGGCAAGGAGGCAGGAGGCTGAGGGTGCATCCTATCAGTAGAGGCTTATGAACCCAAGTGAAGTGCTGAGCAGAAGTGGCTGGCATTCTGCAGGGCTAATCGAGGCTGCAGGCTCCCTGGTAAGTCCAAGGCTGCAGTTTCTGCTTTGGCTTTCCCAGGGTTATCCTTGGAAAGGGTTAAAGGAGCCCAAGGAGGAGTCTTGGGGCTCCAGACTCCAAGGAAGGCAGCTCTGAGCTGTCACTGCTGGGGTTCGCCTCAGTCAGCTCAGAGAGTGATTCACCTTGATGCATGTCGAGATGCATTGAGGCAGCTTAGGCAGAGAGCAGGGCTCTGACTGCGTTAGAGCAGGGTTCATTCGGCTGCTTAAGGGCTGCATTAGCCAGAAAAGTGCTAAAAAGCTCTGAAACACTGGCTTGTTCTGGGGAGGATATGTGGGAAGATGGACCGTGAGCCTGTGTGATGCAGAGACAGGCCCAGGAGAGGCCAATGCTTCTGTGCCAAGTCCTCTGCACCGCAGGGACGAGAACTCCCCAAGGATAAAGGGTCAGGCAGGAAGAAGGGCATGGGGCCATGTTGCAGGGCAGACATGCTACCCCCTTCAACACCCCAGGGTGAGAGAGAGGGGAGCCAATTGCACCAGGTAGGAGGACCACAGAAATACCTGCCTACACAGGGCTGAGCATCCCCATAACCCATCTAATCCATCTTCCTTACCCGATCTTGCTGTCAGCACTCCCCCTGCCCAGCTTCAAAGTTATCCACATGCTGGTAGTGGACACCCTGCTGCTTCCATCTGGCCTCAGCCGTTCCTGGTCAGCATGTCCTCTCAGAGCATGGCTATACCATCCTGTGGCACCCACGGCTCTCCCTGGCTTTTCTTCCATTGAGGTATTTAGAGGCAGCAGTCTGACACCCATCACGCCGCCAGCCTTTGCGGTCTTTCTTCCCTGTCCCAGTCTGCAGCACGCAGTCTGCACAAGATCAGCGCCTTGGCTGAGCTCTGCACCCTAGCCGAGCTCTGAAACATCCCTGCAAGCACACAGCTTTCCTACAGCGGTCACATACATCCACATCTCTGCTCCCAGGCAGGAGGCTGAGCACTGGGCCTCTTAGTCCAAGAGGACCCTCCAAGATGCCACTCCAGGAAAGAGAGGGTTCCCAGCCATTCCAGGGCCAGGCACCAGTTCCCTAGGTCAGAGAGCCAGGCTGAGAGGCAGTCAGGACCTGGTTCCTATCTTATCCTCTGCCCCACCATTCACGGCTGCGTCCAGCCTCTGCACGGCTGGAGGGCACTGGGCCAGACCTGGGCAGCCTCTGCAGCGGGAGAGCACAGCAGGACATATAGCTTCCCCAGCCTGCAGCACGCACCCACAAAGCCTCTGGTCAGCCAGCTCGCACTCAGCATCCCCATTGCCATCCAAGTGACCGAGTCCACAGCTGCCCCAAACTCCTGATGGGAGCCCACCTGCGAACAGGGATTTACTGTAACGAGAGCCTGTCGCTACGCCAGCGCCCTGTAAGAAGATTATACATGCCGCTGCGCACGGGGAGGCCAGCTGCCACGAGCCTCCCTGCCTCTGGCAGTTACTGCCAGGGCTGTCACAGCCCCGGTGACTGGGGCAGGCAGCTCCTGCCTGGAGGGATCCGTGTGAGGTGGCGGCAGGTGGCAGTGAGGAGGCGACGCTGCTGCACAGCCACCGCTTGCGCTCATGCTGCCTCCTCCCTGCCTCCCCTCCCGGCAAGAGCCCCCGGCCTGTCACGCTGCATCCCAGAGAGCTGGAGCGCACCTTTCTACCGTGGCGACAGCTCAAGGGCTGCGAGCAGAGAGGCTGGCAGCTGTGGATGAGCAGGGCACTGTGGCACAGCTTCAGACAGCAGCAGGCAAAGCCTGAGCTGGGCAAACCACCAGACCCACATAAGCATCTCTACACCCTGGCTGCTCCCTGCCAGCCGCTGAGCTTCCTTGGGTGGTTTGAGAAAGCTGTGGGCAGCTTTCGTGTCCAGGACACAGGCTCCTGGCTTCCAAACAACCCGTGCACTCCACGGGAGGCCCCAAAGGCCCCAACACTGCATCCCTGTAGACAACATCACACCATATTTCTGCAGGCAGACAGAAGGAAATGTCCCCACTTAACGTCAGCCCCATAGCCGGGCTGTCCAAAGCTCCCCCGGGGCTGCTGGGAGTAAGTATGTGTCCTATCTAAAGGTAACCACTAGCTGTGCTACCCCTAGCACAGCCCACACTGCACCTCCGACAGGACAGCATCCAAGGCAGATGGGACCAGGAACAGCCTCCTCAATCTGGCAGACCTATCCTATGCCCTGCACATCTTCAGACCTTCAGCAGCTCTTAGCAAGGCAAACCATCTATCCTGCCCTTTTCCTCCTGCAAAACAGGCATCCATTGCAACCCCTGAAGGACCAACTCCAGCATCCCACCAGACAAACTCAAGCAGTCAGGTACCGAGGCTACGTGTTACTCTACACCTCATGCTGCAGCAAGAGGTTTCACAGGTTAACTCCATCCCAAGGAGACAAGCCATGCTCTTGCTTCTAAGGGGCGAAAGCACAGCAGTCCCCTCATGGCCACAGTGCCAGCACACTGACCCTCCTTGGTGCTGCCTTTTCAGGGATCAGCCCCTGGGAAGCTCAGCTCTTCAGGAGCCCTTTCCCCAAGGGTATTCAGCACCTGGGCTGTGCTTGCTCTAACCTGCCTTCAGATGAACACAGTCACCTACCTACTCCCTGGAGCTTTCAAGCACCTCCATCATATTTTAATCAAAGTTACTTCTTCCCAGCAATCACCTCCCACCCCATAGGCAGTGTGTCAGTTGAGAAACTGAGAATATGAACTGCAGCACCAATATCTGTAGGCTTTGAGCAGACTGGAGGAGCAGCAAAGAGCCTGTGTCAGAGCAGACAGCCTATTTAGCTGCTTGAAACAGGGAGAGAGGCTTGAGGGCACAGTCCTGAAGCAAGGCTGGGCCCTCCAGGGCTGGGCCATGTTTGGATACACGTTCAGGAAATACCAACGAAGAGCAGGGCTTCTGGGCACCCTAAGAAAGTGTCAAGCAGTAGCACTGATCCTGGGTCTGGTGTAAGAGCTATGCTAGCAAGAACGCAAGAGATGAGCTATTCAGACATAGCCCTCAGTGCAGTATTTCAGGAGCTCCATCTCTTCCCATTTAGGAAATCTTTTAGAAGCAGCCTGAATTGTCTGCAAGTATCTACATGGGGACTCTGGGATGGAAACCCACACAGCAGCATCTCATGAGCCACAGCCTCGAAGTCAGAGCCAGGCCTGTTCAGACTAGAAACAACACAGCATTTTAACAAGTGTCATTAATCACAGGAATAGCCCGTAAACAGTCCATTGTGGCAGCTCGAGGACAGACAAGATTCAGCGCACTAAGAGCATAAAGCAGCTCTTACGTGGCCAGGAGCACAGTTCAAGGGAGAGCTCACAGCAGCGCCAGCCGCCAGCACAGCAGCCTCGCAGGGGAAAGGGAAACCTGCCTGCCACCGCCAGCAGCTCTGCCCTCCACCAAAGGGCTGCAAGTGCTTTAATGCAGGAGCCACCCAGACACTAACACTGAGCCCACGGCCACAGCGGCGAGTGACTGCAGGACCTGATTTCTGCAGTCCTCTTCAGCTCAGAGCTAGGATCATTGCTCATCTCTGCTCAGCTCCTGCTACTCCAGACAAGCCTTCAACAAGGCTTTGCCCTGTGACCACTTTAAGAACAGAAGGATGCAGCACCGGCCATCTGGGATGCAGGAGAGCGCTGGTTCCACCTCTCCAGGGCCTCCAAGGTGTGCCAAGAGTTGTGCAAGCTCCGGGCATTGCCATACCTGGGCTCAAGCCCCAGCTCACCCTGCCCTACCACAACACTTCTTATTTCCACAGACAGATTCTTCATGAGCAGGTAGAGAGCCCGCTGCAACCTGCAAGGCTGGGACACAGCCTCTGGGATCCAAACACGGTCTGGGCAGAGGTGCCCTTTCACAGCTGCCTTTCAGAAGGGGGCTGCCCTCTGACTGCCTGCCCCCAACCCCGGCTAGCTCTGAGGACCTGTTTCCAAGCCTGGATCTGTTCATCCTCAAAGTTAGTGTCAAGCCTTTTGGGAAGGAGCTCTTAGTTAGCACCGAGCTGGTCTCCAAAGCCAGTTACAACATGCTCCCCCAGCTGCTGTCCTATCTCGTTTCACTCTGTCCCGCTCCGAAGGAATGCGCTGGTCCCAGTTCCCACAGTCGCTGCTCCGTGCGAAACGGCGCTGTCGGAGCCGCGTTATGCAAGACCGCCCCGCTCAGCCGTCCCTGCTCGCCTCGCAGA
Source organism: Struthio camelus (assembly GCF_040807025.1). Taxonomy (NCBI): domain Eukaryota; kingdom Metazoa; phylum Chordata; class Aves; order Struthioniformes; family Struthionidae; genus Struthio; species Struthio camelus. The sequence goes on along the minus strand of NC_090957.1, from coordinate 10,091,411 downwards.
GCCCCTGCGCCACACCGCCAGCCTAGGGGATGCCAGGCCCCACGGCCGCTGAGCCCCAGAGGCACAACCTGCCCATCGCCTGTTAGGAATGACAATAGTCCCCACAAAGGGCGGACGTCCAGACGTGCAGCCTCCCACTGGCTGCAGCCCCCTAGCTCCGTGCAAACCTCGGCCGAGAGCTGGCGGCAGAGCAAGCAGATACAGCGCGCTCCCTCTCCCATCCCCACCTCGGCCCCAAAAAGCGCCTCGAGGCCTCCCTGTGATCTGGCGCAGACGTTGCTGCTCCCTTGCGAGTGCAGCCCCGCACCTGTACCCTGCCGCCTCTGAAGAGGGGAGCAAGCAGAAGTAGGACAGGATGAGCAAGATGCTGCCAACTCAGGAGAACGCTCTCTCCAAACCCTGTTCCTGCACAGATCTGTAGCCATGAAAGCTTTTAGCTGCTCTGCACTTTGCCGGTAACTGCAGAGGCTCCTCCAAACCGCAGATATGCTCAAAGCGTGTCTGATCCTCCTCACACCGCCCCGGGGAGGGGGGCCTGCCCAACCTTGCAGCACAGCCCCAGGGAGCACAGCTCTGAGGGGTGCAGCCCTGCCTGCCACTCGCAGAGGATGGCGTTTCACCCCCCATCCCCAGCCCTGCTTCCGACTGCACCCTCGCCGCTGCCAGCTGCTGCCAGAGACCCTGCAAAGGGCACCTTAGGGTCACCCGATGCTCTGCGTAGAGCAGACACAGGAGGCCGGGCTCCGTCTCCAAGTCCCAGCTTCAGGGGGGGAAGGGAGCTGGCTGAGACCCTTTGCACTGCCCAAGAGCAGCCCCTGCCCTGGCTGCCCCGCAGAGGCTCCTGCCAGACACACGAGGCTGTCCCGGCCTCCGCAGCCGGGCCCGCAGGTGCCGCTCGGAGCCCGCAGTGACCCCGAAGGCAGCGCCGGGGCAGCCGGCGCTCAGCCTGCCCCTTTGCGAGAGGCGGCCACCCCGATGCGGCAGCGAGGGGCAGCGTGCGGGACCCGCATCCTTCCCGGGGACCTCCTGCACCCTGAAGCCGGGCAGCCGGGCCCCGCGGCTCTGCCTGCGGCCCGGGAGCTCCGCGGCCGGGGCAGGAGCGGCGGCTGCGCCCGGGCAGCGCTGCCCTCCGCCCCCGCTGCGGCACCGGCGGGGCCCGGCCCGCTCCGCCCCCAGCGGCACCGTAACCTTCACGGAGGGCACCGGGATGCGCCGCCGCGCCGCGCCGGGAGCGGCCGCCGCCGCCCCCCCCGCGCCGCCGCCGCCGCCGCCGCCGCCGCCCTTACCATGGCTGCGGCCCCCGCCGGGCGCCGTCCGGGAGCGGCGGCTGCCGAGCGGCACGGCCGGGCCCCGCCGGCGCCACCAGCAGCAATAGCAGCGGCCGGGGCGGGGGCGGCCGGGGCCGGGGCGGGGCGGCGGGCGGGGCGCGGCGGGGGCGGCCCCGCGGCGCCCACCCCGCCGGGCACCTCCACCGCCGCCGCTGTGGGGAACCGGCACCAGGCACCGGGTGCGGGGAGGGGGCACCGAGCACGGCCACCGGCGCTGGGCGCTGGGCATGGGGCGCTGGCACCAGCCCTGGGTGCTGCACACCAGGTGCAGGGCAGCAGCACCAGGCGCCAGGTACGCGATAGCAGCACCAGTACCGGCTACAGGGCACGGGCACTGGCTGTGGGACAGCTGCTACTGGCCACTGCGCACCAAATACAGGCCACCGGCACCGGCCGTGGCAACAGAAAGCAGGTATAGAGCACCTGCACTGGGCAGCAGCACTGGCACCAGGTACCGAGTACAGGGCACAGGGAATGGGAGCGGCCTCCTGGCAGTGGGCACCGGTACCAGGCATTGCACAGCAGGTACCAGGTGCCAGGCAGCAGGTACCATGCGCTGGGCGCTGGCACTGGGCAACACACACTGGTCACTGCACACATGCTACTGGGAACCACGCACTGGCTATTGTGCAACACACACTGGGCACGGGGCATGGGGCACCAGGCGCTGAGTTTGGGGCAACACGCACTGGGTACCACACACTCAGCACCAGGTATCGTGGGCTGGGCACTGGGTACTGGACAGCGCACACCGGGCACCAGGTAGCAGGCACTAGTGCTGGGCACTGGGTACCAATCAGCAGGTAGTGGGTAGTGGGAACTACATACCAGGTACTGCACACCTTGCACCATAGATTGGGTACTGGGCACTGCAAGCAGGGCACCAGGCACCACGCCCTGGGCACCAGGCACCATGCGCTGGGCACTACACATCACACGCTGGGCACCATGCACTGCACGTTAAGCACCAGGATTCAGGTACCGGGCCTTGCAAACCAGATGCTGGACAATGTGCATTGGGCACTGTGCACCCAGCACCAGGCACCGCATGTCACACACCCGATTGTGGGTACCAGGCACTGCTCACCTTCCCCATGTCTCCTGTGGGTCAGAGCCTCCCCTAGAGCTGTCTGCGGCCAGCCTAGGAGGGCTTGCAGTCAGCAGAGAGGGGAGACGCTGCTGGGGCCCCTTTTGCAAGGCACCTGGGGAGCCTCGCTCCATCTCCCACCCTGCAGCAAGCAACGCCAAGATGATTCTCCAGGGGGGACAGCTCTTCTCTGAAGCCAGGCAGGTCTTGCCAGGTGAGAGGTGAATGTGTCTGCTGTGACAGCTCAGGACTCCCAGGAGGCACGACCCACAGCCCCACTTCCAGCCCAGCCTGCTCTTCTCCCATTAAATGTCCCATTGTCTCCCAGCACCCACTCAGCAGGGAGTCCCTGCCCATTGCGGCTCCCATGGCCTGGCCTTGGCTCTGAACCCAACCTGTGGCCAACGGCTGGAAATCTGGCATGTGAAAACATCAGCCCTGCGGGATCCACGCCTCTGGGCTGAGTCAGGACGTGGCTCTGTCCTTGTCCTCGCCAGCACTGGGGGTTGAAGGCAGCAGGTTTCTGGGCTGTTCCCCAGCCATGGGACCATGCTTTCCAAGACAGTGAGTGTCAGTGGCACGTGGCTACGTCCCTCCTGTTCCCTGGCCTGTGGGCACGGACGGGGCAGAGGAGGACACTGGCACGCCGATGGCCACGTCCTGCTCCAAGGCCAGCCCAGATGGCCTGGGGCGCATGTGTTCCTGGGCCATGAAAGGGCCAGGGAGGAAATGTTGGCCTGCAGCAGCCGTTCCCAGCAGTGAGCAGCCTGGGAAAAAGGCAGAAGCCCCTTTGCTCAGCGAGAGGCGAGTGACTCCGACAGGAAGTTTCTGTCTCCTCGTCCAACAACCCGTCGGATCTGGACGATCCGAGCATGGGAGCCCAGCCAGCATGGGGACAGCGGCTGAGCCCAGTGCCCGGGCAAGACCCTGGGATCGCGGGGGAGCCGCAGTCCCGCGTGGGGAAGGGCTAGGCTTGTCTCCTTCTGACATGCACAGCTGAGAGCATCCAGCTGCAGGGGGGACGATGCCTTGCACACCTCCCCCCCAGGAGCTGCTGTGCTTACAGACCTCTGTGCCTCAGTTTCCCTACGTACAAGAGGAAGCCAGTGATTTTCCCTGCACAAAAAGCTGGAGCCCTCTCCACTGCAGCAGCAGCAGCGACTGCCTGCCCACGACGGCAGGACGCGCTCCCTGCGCACTCAGCGCTAGCCAGGCCATGGCCAGATGGCTCCATGCGGCTCTTTATTTTTATTCCTGTAAATAATCTATGCAGGCAAAATCCGTGGCGAGGGAGCGCGTGGGAACCTGAGCAGCCGAGCGCAGTTGCCATCCATCTGGGGCTGCCAGGAAACGAGCCCGTTTGCCTGGCAGCGATTCCTCGCCCGGCTGTGGCCGAGGCTTGGGCAATGCCTGGAGGATCTGGCCAGATCTAGGCCTCCAATGCCGGAAACAGGGGTTTTAAACGGGCCTGGGGCAGGGAGGGAAGGGAAGGGGTTGGGGAGGGCTGTGGAGGCACCCACAGCAGCACCCGCTTAAGGGGCAGAGGAGGGCAGGCAGGGGCAGGTAGGTGATGATAGATATTTAAGTCTCTAATCCCCACAGTGAGCGCTTTCCTCTGAGATGTAGCATTACTGGGGATTACTCTCTTAAATGCTTCAGTAGCTCATCTTCATCTCCCTGTGCCCTTCAAGGGCCAGCCCTGCTCCCTAAGGGATTATACTGACCCTACCTGAGAGCAGAGGGGAAGGCAAACCTGGGCACTGATGAGATGAGCTTGGCATTCTCAGCTGTGCCAGAGGACAATGCGCACAACCTCAAGGACCTGCCAGTGGGCCAAGAGTTCACTTAACAAGCCTGGTGCCCAGCTGAGGGAGGTGGACACGGCTGAAAAGCTGCAGCCTGGGCTTTAAATAGAGCATTAAAAGCTGATGGGATCAGCGCTGCAGAGGGGGAGGGAGGGACGCAAGGGAGGGAGCAGGCCAAACCCAGGCTACGTTGCAGCAGCTATTACTGGCGCTAAAAGGGCCATGCTCCATCCATGCACGGGTGGAGGATGCAGGAGAATGCAGAGGTGAGTGTCCATACACAGCCTGGACAGGGCACAGGGGTGATGGTATCTCCATTCTTGGAGCTACTCCAGCAACAACTGAACAAGGCCCTGAGCGACTTGGTCTTGCTTTGGAGCTGGCTCTGCTCTGAGCACAGGTTGGCCTAGAGGCTTCGGGGGTGCTTCCCACCCTCTGATTTGGTCTGTATCAGGGCAAAGTTGGGGGCCTGTGCCCCACATTGCCCATGAGCTTCAAGCAGCGTCAGTGAGATGGACAGGGCAGCCCATCTGTGACTGCCCTTGGTCCTGTTCCCCATGCAAGGAAAGTCCTTCTGGGCTGAGGAAAGTCCCATCCCCCTGAGGCACCCCAGCCCCAAATGCATAACTTCTCTGCTCGCCCAAGGAGGGGACTGCTGCTGGTCCCTCAGCTGGGGCAGGGGACAGGTCAATCCCTCCTTCCTCCAGGGCTGGTGTCATTCTCCCACAGGCTGGCCTCTTCTCTCTGCCTGGGCTGCATTTTTGCTTGGGATGACGCAAGAGAAGTAGCGGCGACGTGGAGGGAGGCTGGTGGTGCCCAAGGGCTGGCTCCAAGGAGGGGTCAGGTCCCCTGAGGGACCCAAGAGCAGGCCAGCCTCCCTCACACGCACCAGCAGCAGCTTTCCTGGACACTGGGGCCGGCAGACCGAGCCGGCCAGAGAGGGAAAGAGTTATCAGCTGGGAGAGCTGATAATGGGCCTCTCTCCCCAGCAGCAGCCCTGTCCAGCCGAGGCTCAGCCAGGCCAGGAGGAGTTGGCTGGGAAGGGAAGCTGCAGCAAGCCACTACCAGGGGCCAGAGCTCTATAATTATCATGGGAGGCTGAGTTATTTTGGGAAGAGGCTGTGCGCTGCCAAGGCTTTTATTCCTCCAAACCAAAACAAGATGGAAAGAGCCCATCCCAGGATGCTGCATCCGGTGGGTGAGGGAAGGTTAACCCCTTGCCTCCCCGCCTGCCCATGGCAGCCCTAGGATGGGTCCTACACTGGCTCCCTTATGCCTGCATCCATCTCTGCTCCCAGGTCTGGCCGGTCCCTTACCTGAGCTGAGACAGCTCCAGGCTGTTGTGATTGCACCAGCAGGCATTCAAATTGCGTATAAGGATTTCAGTAAAGGAAGATTCAGGGCCATAGTGGCCACAGGACAGCTGCTGGAGCCCAACATCAGAGCTGAAGCAACCCAAATCTTTACCGCACAGCCCCAGTCTTGAAGATGCTGCGTTGCAGCTCACTGGGTGCACAGGCTCTATCTAGCAGGACCCAGGAGTCCAGGCTTGCGCACGTAAAGCACTTGCAGACAAGGCTGTGACGCGACCCCTGGCTGCGGGGTTTGCCTGGTCCTCTCACACGCTGGCCGGTTCAGAGGCTGCAGCCTTGCTTTTTGCGTCCTCCATGAGAACCACTATTTTTAGCTGTTTCAGTTACAACGGGTACATTTTTGGGGCCTTCCCAGTGCTGAGACTCACTGGAAGAATGTTGCCCAGAGTGGATCACCTAGTCACCATCAAGGGCTCAAAATAAAAATTCCCAGCACTTTTCAGAGGGAAGAGCCTTGAGGGCAGAGCAGCCCCGGGAAGGACATTTGCGCCAAGCATGCCCCCATCCGTGCAGAGACAGCAGCCAGGGAGAGAAGCTGTAGCTCCCAGCCTCTGAAGACCTCTAAGCCAGCTGAACAACTTCCAGGCCAGATACCTACTCATCACGCATTGTGCATCCCATGGCTGCCAGACGCATGGGAGCATTCGGCAGCATGGTGACACCCAGGGGTGTCACTTTGCGGTTCAGTGCCAGCCCAGGGCTTTGCTCCCCATGGGGCCAGGGACAGCCCTAGGCCTGCCTGTGGCAAGGATCCTCCTTGCTCCCCAGGCCTTTTACCCTCCCTGCAATCCTCTCTGGGCATCCTGAACACTGTCTGGGCACTGAGCAGGCTAAGGCCCCACTTTCAGGGTGGCAGCCTTGGAAGCCCTGGGTTTGAACGTCACCTTTTCCCCTCCTTCCGTTGATCTGAGACTTTATGGTCTGCCCAAGCCTGGATCTCTCCATATGCTGGATCCCTGAAGATCACCAAGTAGCCCACAAACCTGTGCTCTAGGGTCTCCCAGACCCCAAAGCCATGCTCTAGAGTCACCTAGCCCTCGCTTCAGTCCCACCCAGGCTGTTTCTCTGCAGGCAGCTCTGGTCTCCAGGTCTGGGCCAGGGCAACCAGGGGCTGCCAAGGCCCAAGCTCCCGACATGTCAAGCCCTCGTGCTGGCGTCAACTACAGACACTGCTTAGGAGGAGGAAGGAACAGGACTGTGCTGAGCTCGGGAGCTGCGTGAGCTCCATGCCAGTACGTTGGAGCAGAAGCGCCTGGGGCCGTGCAAGCCAAGCGTGCCTCGTCCCAGCCAAGCAGAGAGCGAGGAGGCGGGCAGGCAGCGGCAGGTAAGTGCGACTGACAGACAAGAGCCCGGAGGGACTAGCGCGGTGCACGGGGAAGGGGGACCGGCAGGGCTGAAGGGCTGAAGCTCATTTCTGAACGGTTGGCGCAAAGGAGTCAGTGCAGAGGGACAGCGGTGGAGGGACAGAGCTGTTGCGTGGGCAGTGGAAGTATGTCCCGGGCTTGCTGACCCTGCACAATACATGCTGCTGAGCTCCACATCCTAACAGTGGGGATGGCCATCTGGACACACAAGCCTAGGAGGTCCCAGCAGGGCTGAGAAGGGGGTGCATATGTGTGTGGGTGCTGGCAGGGCTTTCCCTCTGCCAGGTAACTCCCTAGCATGGCCAGTGCCTTGCTGGGCCTTTGCCCCCATCCTGCCTCTGTGCTGCACAGAGAGGTCTTAGCATCTCCAGCAGTGACACAAGCTACCACAGAGGATGACGGAGGTTTGGTGAGCTGGCGCCTGCCTCCTCCACTGCCCTGCCTCAAGCTCCCATACATTTGCCTGTGCCAGATGCCTGCCCTGCCCTGTCCCAAAGGTGTCAGTTTTACTGGCCGTGGCTACCCTGGGTGTCAGGAGGACAGCCCAGCCCAGGCCCTGCACACCTACAAGATACCTAACTGCATGTTTATGTGAGCAGAAAGGGTGTTTCTCCCATCTACGTAGGCATCACATGCCCAAGCACTGGCCATGGTGGCCTGACAAGCCACCTGGCTAGCCACCCCCAGCTGAGCCCTCCCACACCTCATCATGCGTCACCCACAGCAAATCCCTTGCAAAAGGTTCACCAGTCAGTGCTGACAGTCTCCAGTGCCAGGGCTGGTGGCAGGCCTGGGGACCTTGTGGCAGTGGGGAATTAGGAGCCCCCCAGACACAGAGCTCCCACCCCACAGTCTCAGCCCAGCTGCCGGTCTCTGAGCTCAGCGGGAAGAGCCTGCCCAAGACTCCAGTGAGGCCAGGACGAGTAACCTGCCCAGCTTGGTGACCACAGCCTGGCCAAGGGGACCGCGCCAGTAGGAAAAATGACAGCAGGCCACCTCTTACCTCCTCATCTGGAGCCACCATTGGTCGGGCAGAAGAGCCAAGGTCAGGAAGGAAGAGATTTGCATCAGGAGCAGGTGGAGAGCAGGAGCAGGAGGGAGGAGAAGCAAGTTTTCCCATCAGTAGCAGCTGAGGTTTTCCAGGGCTCATGTCTGAGCCCCAGCTCTCCTCCTAGTTCCCCGTGTCCCCCCAGGACCACCAGGTCAGCGCTAGCCCAAGGGCCCATCTCTGATGGGACCTGTGTTTTGCACATACACCGGCTGGCAGAGCAGAAAGCAGAAAGTTTGGGGGGCTCCTAGGACTCCCCTTCTCCTCTTACAGTTGGCAACAGGCTGGGAAATGAGTCAGGAGGGCTGGAGGGAGGCAGAGATGGGAGCTGAACAGAGAAGACAGCAATGCTCCGGGGAAGCTCTGGAGAGAGCTGTATTGCTGTTACCACCCCAGGTGTGCTGCTCTCGCTCCATGCACTCAGCAGAATGATTTGTGCCTAAACTACAGCTAAAATTCATCTGCCAGCTCCTGTTTTAATGGGGACAGCACTTGCTGAGACCTGAGCAGGAGGGTCTTGCTGCAACCCCAGTGACTTCCCCATGCTGTGGCTGAGGAAAATGCAGGAGGGACCTGACAATCCTGAGCTTAGTTAAGCAGGAGCAAAATGCTGGGTTTGTGTAGGCCCTACAAAAGCGCCTGCTGCCTGTCAGCCAGGCTTTCTTGAGAACGAAACAGTAATGTGTGGCCCAAGGGATCTCCCACCAGAGGCTTAGCCCACATCTGGATGAGGGAGAGCCTCACCTTTCAGACACCAAAGGATGTCAGGGTGCTGCTCGTCGGCTACGTCTGGAACAGAAAGGCAAGAGAATGAACTGGGGCAGCGGGCACTGGGGGAGATCTGACCCCAGAGTGGTGCGAGCTCTCGGCCTTGGCCCCGGGGGGAGGTCTGCAGGATGCCTCCCCAGCCTCACTGAGGGATTAGCCCCACACTTGGCATTGCTCCTGTCCTGCAGGATGCCATGGAGCTGGGAAGCTGTGCGTCCTCCCAGAGACAGATGCTGGCCCCAGAGCACTGGACACCCCTGAGAAGGCTGGCCCACACTATGTCTCCACAGGTAACGACATAGGTAAGGAGAGAGCATGAAGGGTCCCACTGCCCCTCCCTGAGCTCTGTGCATCTCTTTACAATGGGCTTTGCTCCCACAGGCACCAGCACCCTCCCTGAGATACCTCCCTGAAACATAGGATTGCCTCTTCGCCTTTTCCTTCCTGCTTGTGCTCCTCCACAAGACCTGTCAGCAAGGGCAACAGCCATGTCCCATGAACTGGCAAAAGGGGAAACTGAGACACATAGGTACTGACCCACCAGCATCTCCCTCAACATGCCACATGGGGGGTTTCTGGGAATTCTCTGTTGCTTAACTCATGGTGGAGCTGTCACCTCCATTGCACAAGCACTGCTTCGTGTCCTAGTGATGTGCCAGTTCCTACAAGCCCTGAGACAGCTCCTGTTACAACCCAAGCCTCTCTGCCCAAATCATGGAAGGAAAAGGGAGTGCTCAAGCCATGTGCGGACCATACAAAGTACCCAGCCCTGGGTTGTGAGGGTGCTCCCTGCACGTGGCAGGCCGGTCTTGGCTGTGCCCAGGGGACGAAGGGTGACTGCAGGGAACTATGCCCATGCCTCCAAGAGCAGCATGAGCGAGAGTGCGTGTTAGAGTCAGCCAAGGCAGCACAGAGCAGCACTGATGGACAGAGACCATGCAGAGCCAGTCAATAGGCCATAGGATCATGGATCAGAGGGTTATAGGTTAATCCAGGTTAGGAGGACCTGCAGGTCTCAGGTGCAACCTCCTGCTCAAAGCAGGGTCAGATAGCACAGAGCCACAGAAGTGCTGGTGGAAGCAGCCTCCACAGGGCCCCACCTCCCACTCAAAGCAGGAAAAGCCCTAACATCAGGTCATCACAGTCAAGGCTTTCTCTAGATGAGGCTTGAAACCTCCCAACAACAGAGATCCCCAACCTCTAGGGACCCATCCTAGGTCTGCACCACCCTTCTGGGCAAAGAGTTTCTCCCACTGTCCTGCCTGAGCCTCCCAAGTTGCAGCTTGTGGCCGTTGCCCCTTGTTCTATCGTCTGCCAGTGCCAGAGGAGCTTGGTTCCACCACCTCTGGAGGTGCCCTTCAGGCAGCTGCAGGCTCTGTTAGACCCCTCTCAGCTTCCTCTTCACTGCACTTCACCTGCTATCTGCTGTAACTATCAATCAGGCCCTTTCCTGCAGCTCCACTACTCAGGCTGGTCCCAGCCCAGCCCAGCCTCACACAAATGGTTTTCCTGTTCCGGGTGCAGGACTTTGCACTTCTCCTGGTTAAACCTCACGAGGACTCTCGTGGCCTGATCTTGTTCCCCATCACTCTCGTGCCTGTATCCAAGGCTAAATGCAGACATGAGACTGATTGGCAACATGTCCCAAAGGAGAAGCTGAAATGAAATGCGATGGAAGATGTCATGATGGCATGCAACATGCCAAGCAACTCTCGGTATAGTGTGATATTATTTAACTTCCAACCGTCTCTGTAAAAACTGCAGCCGTTTATCTGCTATTCTGAGAGACTCAGCCAGACGGATTATTTTGTCGAAGCAGTTGTAGGCAGCAGTGTGTTTCTAAATGTAGGATGCTCCGTCCCTCCAGGATCAGGGAAGAGTGAAACACAGTGCATGGGCGCCCTCGCACACAGCCTGCTCTCGGCTGCATGCAAGAAGAGCCTGGAGGTGTCAGGCACATCCTTTTCACACTGCTGCGTAAGTCTGGTGCTTGTACAGGCACTGACCAGTACCCACGGCAGGTAGTGGGCAGCAAGCCAAGAAAAGGTGGTGGCTGTCACCTCCCTCAAAGGATTCCCAGCAACACTGCATGCCTGCCTCCTGCTTCTGCTTAAATGCCAGGGAGATCTATCTTGGGGGAAACCACCCACAGCCACGCTAAGGAGGTACTGAGAGGGGAAATGGAGCTGGAACCGCACCCTGCCACTGTTTCTTTAATTCACCAGCAGGGACAGTGAGTGAGGCCCTTGGATCTGCTGGGGGCTAAGCCCGTCCACCCCCTCCTCACCAAATCCAGTGCAAAGCAGAGCTGCTGCACTGGTCATCCTTCCAGCAGTAGGACCAAGAACAGACCCACCCACACTGCCAGGAAGGCCCCAGTGAGTTTGGTCAACTGGCCAAACTTACCTACAAAAAAAGCACTAAATCTGGCGGCTGTTGTCTCTGTGGCTGGCTTGACCACCTCTTCTGCTTCACAGCTGGAGCTGAAGCTCTCAGACTTCACCTCATGCAGGAGGATGGTGGCAGATGCTCTGCCAAGTGACATCGGCTTGTCCACATCTTTGCTGGAGCCAGCTGTGCCTTTGGCCACAACCTCTATGAACATATCTGTCTCCAAAGAGAAGGTTTCAGCGTTGCTTGGTTTGTTGCCCATCACTGGAGACTCGAGGTGCACGGGTGTCTGGTTCTCCATGTACTCCATGTCTGGCTGGAGCAAAGACCACCAAGCTGAGTTGGGGCCAAGCTTGGGCAAAGCCCTGGCAGGTAAATCTCTGGATACAAACTCGGGCTGGGTAAGTGCTGGGCTCCAGCAGGGGTAGTGGGCATGTGTGTCCTTGGGGTGGCTGTCAGCGTGGTGCAAAAGCTCAGGCACAAATTTGGTTTGGGTGCATTTATCCTTTGCAAGAGGCTGTGACCTAGCGGAACATGCCAGTGCTGGGCGGAGCGAGCTCCGGTGGGACGAGTCCACCTCCATGGACCCTATGGCTCTCTGCATCCTCTCTGCTGCTTGATGGAATGCACAGCGGTACTCGGACTCATCCTCTGGATGGGTTGCAGCTCTGTATATCGATGAACCCCCAGCACTAGGGTCTGGAGGGGCCAAGGTGGTTGCTGTGGGCTGTGGTGAGAGCAAGGCGGCAGGGGACGTGATGCCGGCCGTGGGGGAACATGGCTCAAGGGGGGATGTGGCCCCATGGGAAAGGCCCCCAGTTTGGTGCAGCCTGCACCGGTAGCTGGAGTTGCTCACAGAGTGCTGCATGGGGTGATAGAGGGGACTTGTGCCAGTGGCAGCTGCAGGGTTGGGACGCACAGCCATGTTGGGGCGTACCGGGCCGTGGGGCCCCGGTGGGGATGGAGAGCATCTGGGGGCTGCTGCAGCAGCCTGGCACGCAGCACGCCGGTTGCGTTCGGAGCGCTGGGCAGCTTTGGGGACCAAGTGGACCGCTGGCAGCTGGGTTCCCACGTTGGCCCTGGGGGGTGAAGAAACCTCTGCAACGGGCTCGGTCTGGGTTGCCTGCTCCTTGGGGTTGATGACAGTCTTGTGGGGCCGCCGGATCCGCAGCTGGGCTGAGTCACTGGGCACCGTGGCAGTCCCCCCTGGGGCTGGCTCAGTGCCCTGCAGAGCAGAGCTCCTGGTCCCTGACTTGATCTGGGACAACTCGCTCTTCTGCATGCCCGCTGGCTGGCCGGCACTCCTGCCCTCCAGGGCCAGGGGTTCCCGACCTGGTCTGGTCTCTGGCCGGCTGCTGGCTCTCCTCTGGCTTTCTGCCTGCTGGGCATTAAGGGTCTTCTGCAGAGCCACCAGTAAGTGGCTGGATGTCACTGCAAGCCTTCCTGGCTGCATCAGGCACTTCCCGCTTCTCAGCTCCATTATCGTGTGAGGTGAGAGACTTCGGGAGATCTCTGCGCCTCCTGGGGATGGGGGGCTCTGGGGTTGCTCACTCCCTTGCTGGGGTGATGGGGTCCGGGATGTCTCCCAGCCTTGTTGGCACGAAGGACTCTCAGGTCGCTCACTGCCGCGCTGGAGTGATGGAACCTGGCCTTGCTGCGGTGAGGGGCTCTTGGGGGCCTTGCTGCTGTGCTGAGGGACTGCCGTGGGCAGAGCTTTGCTCCCTCGTTGGGCTGAGGTGGACCGTTGGGTCTTGTTCACCTGCCGGAGCAGGGGGATTGGGGCCATCTCGCTGCCCTGCCAGACCAAGGCGCTCACAGAGCCAACCTTCGCTGCTGCTGGACCAAAATCATTCCCTCTCTGGGTAGAGCACATCCGTGATGCCCCTGTTGCTGGCTTCTGGGGGTCTGACGTCCCTACAGAGGTGTCTGCCTGGAAAAGCCTCCCTGCAAAGCCACCCTGAGCAAAGAACTCCTGATATGGAGATGATGTCACCAGGGACATTGTGATGTCACAGTACTGGCATCATGCTGGGAACAGGGTTCCTTCTAAGGAGTGATTGGGGGCATGTGGTAAGCTAAAGGGACTGCCTTGGGGAGTGCAGCCCTGCTCGCGTTCAGCTCCTGTTTGGCCAGGTCAGATGGCCCTCAGTCTGGCCAGGAATGGCATTCAGCTGCTCCTAAAGGGCCCTCATGGAGCTGGACCCTGCTGTTGTGGGATTCCCCCCAGGATCCAAGCCCACAGGGAGCTGCTCCGCAGGCCAGGCCAGGGCTGCTGCAAGGAGCCCCTTCTGTTGCTCCTCTGACTCTTTTTCCCAGCCACTTTCTCAATCAGAGGGACATCCTGGAAGACCTGCCTGGCTTTGGGCTGGTTGTACCTTGCTGCTGCCAGACTTAGGTAGCCTCCCTACTGTCTCCAGGTGGATGAGGCACCCCCTTAGTTGTAAAGCAGCCAAGTGCTGGTGGAAGCAGCCTCCACAGGGCCCCACCTCCCACTCAAAGCAGGAAAAGCCCTAACATCAGGTCATCACAGTCAAGGCTTTCTCTAGATGAGGCTTGAAACCTCCCAACAACAGAGATCCCCAACCTCTAGGGACCCATCCTAGGTCTGCACCACCCTTCTGGGCAAAGAGTTTCTCCCACTGTCCTGCCTGAGCCTCCCAAGTTGCAGCTTGTGGCCGTTGCCCCTTGTTCTATCGTCTGCCAGTGCCAGAGGAGCTTGGTTCCACCACCTCTGGAGGTGCCCTTCAGGCAGCTGCAGGCTCTGTTAGACCCCTTTCACCTCCTGGCTAGCCTAAACCAGCCCCACTCCCTCCCTGTCTCTGTCTAGGCCCCAACCACTTTGGCAGCAAGGTTTTACAGGCTCACTGAAAGCCAACTTCAAGGGCAGCCCTCTGGGACACAGGCCCAACTTCTCAAGTTGGTGCCAACAGATAGTAAGTTTTTTTTAAAGATGAGTCTCACTAGGGAGAGTGTAACATGGAAGCAGCCATACCTGCTGGCTTTGCTACCCTCCATCCTCCCCAGATAAGGGCCAAAGCCAAACAAAAGTCCCTCTGTTAGCTTTTGGAAGGCAACAAGGACACAGGGATGTAGAGGCCACCATTGTGTCATGCACTGGCCACCTCATTGTCCCTAGATCATCTGCAGAAAGCATGTTACCAACCCATGCACATAGTCACTTTGTTTTATATTCATGCCAAGCATCTAGGCGCCTTGATTTCAGACATGCTTGGCTGCACAGCTTCTCCTCACTGCCCTCGGCCACGCAGCTCCACCATCTGTCTTTCCCCACACTGCACCTGCTGAAATCAGAGCACCAAAGCCCAGGTGGGGAGAGCAGGCCAATGATGGATACAGCTCCAGGTAGCAAGGGCTTATCCATGCCACAGGACTGGCCCTGCTGACGTGAACAGGAGCTGCTTTGAGGAAACCCTTGGCTCATGCTGGGCTGCTCACGGTGGCTGTGACGCTCCGTGTTGTCCTGCAGCCCCATCCCACTGAGCTGGAATCCACAAGCCCCACTGCTGGGGGAAGGTGTGCTGCGTTGAGCCTGAAAGAGCAGGGCAGCAGCAGGAATAGCTGGGGGAAGACTTGGCCTGGGAGGGGGGCATGAGGGAGCGAGGGATGGGAGTTTCTTCCTCGGTGCTAGGCCAGGTGTCACACTGGGAGCCTGGCCATGGCGTGACTTTCCTCAGCACAGCGTGTGGCATCCTGACTCCCCCTGCACCAATGCTCTGTCCCTGGGCAGGCACTACCAGCCCACCCTGGCAGGGAAAGCAGCTGGAGCCGGTGGCATTTCTCCATTCCCACCACGTGCTTCTTGTGTTCACCAGGTGTGTTGGCCAGGGATGGCTGTCTGCCCCGTGGGCTGAACTGCCTCCAGGGGAGGCTTTCGGGTGCTTAGCAATGCCTCAAGCAGGTTTCCATCAGGCCAAGGACGGCTTGGTGGCAGCACCTGGCCAGGCTGGCTATGGCCTACAGGAGCAGACCACAGCAGGAGACAGAAGCCCAGTCTGCAGCTGTCAGGGAAGGCAAGGTGTTGTGAGAGGGAGGGAGTCCCCATGGGCAGTGGGCTCCTCGCACCACTTTCTGCTCGAAGATAGGAGGGGCTGCAGCTGGACGCAGCCTTGTCCAGGGTCGGGGGGGATGGCACAAGGAGGCAGACACATGTTTAAACACCACAACGCGCTGAGACCTTTTGGGCAACGAGAGCTGGAAACAGGGGACGCTCCAAGGAAGAGGATGTGGTATGGGAAGGAGGTGGCCAGCCTGGCTCTGAAGCCACAGTAAACTCCCCTCTGTCCCGGCTGTGACACGCACCGTCCCTGAGGTCAGCAGGGAGCTGCCCAGCCATGCCCAGCCTGCTCATGCCAGGGTTAGGGTCCCTGTCAAGGCGGTAGGGCCGGGGCCCTGGCCAGAGCATCCCACAGCGCTGCCAGGCTCGTAGGTGACAGCAGGCGTGTGCCGAGGCAACAGCACCGAGGCCTCCCCGTGCTCCCAGGGCCAGCGCCGGCGGCAAGGCAGGAAACAGAGGCGCTCCGCCACGAGGCTGACACGGGAGGGGAGGTGCGGAGGACCAAGCTGTGCCCAGTCCCCCGGCCACCGCGCAAAGCTGTTCTGCCTGGGGTCCCCACGACCTCCCGCGACGTCACCACCTCCACTGTAACCCACTGGGTGGGCCCGAGCCACGGCTCTGCCACATGAGGGGCCCGTGCCCAGGGCAGGAGAGAGAGACCCAGCTGGGATGCGCCCCGGGCGACCGGGGGCAAGCTGGGCCAGGGAGCCCCCACCCTGCCACGCGGCCAGGAGTACGGTGGGACCAGGCAGCCCTACATTGAGCTTCCAGGCCTCCGTGTTTTTATTCGAATTTTTTTTGTCCCAGACGCTGGTACCAACGCACCATCGGAGCCAGGGGGACTGTCCCCATCAGTGTCAGCCATCTCAGAGCCGGCTGCAGGCCTGTTTCCCCCGCTGCTCCCTGCCCCTCACCTCGGGGCCGCACACAGACCCTCTTCAGCGAGCAGCGTGGTGGGGCCGAGGGCTTGGGGCCGACCCCGAGGGCAGGCGGGATCGAGCAATTCCCAAGCAGGCTGGGTAGCGGAGCGGGGAAGGATTTATTGACTCACGACTTCGGCTACATCACAGTTGGAGTTTTCCTTCCCGCCTCGACAGAGGACATCGTGTTTTACTTCCTGGGCAAAGTGCGCGGAGACGCTTCACAGTTTCATCCCTTCGGTAAAGCAGAACTGAGGCAGTGACAAATGGCAAACTCTAAATCGTATGAAAAAATAATACAAACTCTTCTCTTTAAATATCTTACAGAACATGAACCTGAATAAAGAGCATGGAAAGCACCGCACTGCAAAACCAGCGAGGCAGAGCGAGCGGGGCCCCGGGCCGGCGCCGCCGCGGGGCACGGCTCGCGGCCACCTCGCGCCGCTTTTGTAGTGGATGGGAAAGGAACTGAGATGGGACGCGTCCTCACCCCGCTTCTCCCCCAGACACACCGCAGACCTGGCTCAGCACAGGACGAAACGCCAGGGTGGGGCGGGGGGGGTGACCCGACCCCAGACACACACACGGACGCAGCCACCCCCGGGCCATGCAGTCGTGGTTAGCACAGGCAGCAGGAGGCACGTGCAGCCATCACGGGCCGCATAGGGTCTACGGGAAACAGGCTTTCCCAGAGCACCCTGTGCATGGCCCCACGGGTGCCAGGCTGCCCCAAAGAGCCCAGAGGAGAGCGCAGCCCAGCACAGGGCGAGCAGCACCCCGGCACCCCGGTGGAGGAGCTGACGCGGCTACAGGCAGGAGCAGCTCTGCGAGAGGGGACAGCCGAGGCAAGGGCATTGCTACGAGGCTGCCCCAGGGGCCACGCTCCCTGCGGGGTCCCCCAGGCACAACCGGACACACACACACAAACACGCACAGCGTGGGGCGGCCGCGAGGGGCGGAGGCGCTGCCGTCCCCTCCGCGTGGCCGCACGCACCCCGGCCCCGGGGCGGACGACACTCACAAATGAAACGGAGATCCCTATTGTGTTGCAGTGCAAGTTCACGTAAACCCAAGGCACCACTGCGATAGGACGCGGGTCTGTACAGGGGAGCCCACGGGGCTCGTGCGGGTGCTGAGGCCACGCAGCCCCTCGTGACGCAGGCCTGGGCGGAGCGGGGCAGCCCCGGGCCCCGCGGAGCGTGCAAAGTGGGGGCCGTGCGGTCACAAAGCGAGCGTGGGGACGGGGCGACGGCTGCGCTCCGGCCCCCCGCGGACCCTGCGCTGCGGCCGGCCGTCTCGCTCCCGGCAGGCCGGGCTTTCCTGGGGGCAGGGGCTATTTACAGGGGCTATGTACAAACGGGGCCAGTCGCCAGTCACGTGCAGTTCTGTGCAGTCCAAAGAGCCCCAGCCGGATTCCCGTGAGGAAGCTGGTGGGGACGTAGGCAGGCAGATGGGGTCCACGGGACGTCGGGGCACAGGGAGAGCCAGCTCCCAGGGACGGGGGGTGCAAATACAGGACGGGAAGCAACGAAACCGGCCCTTGCAGAGAAGGAGAGATGGGGGCTCTTGCTCCTTCTGAGAGCCCCAGGGACCCAGCCCCGGGGGCTATCGGTAGGCTGGAAGAGGTGCTCATCTTCGGCGTCGTGCTCCCCACACGCTGTGAGAGCACAGCCCTGAGAGACGAGAGTGCTCCCGTCCCCACGCTAGGGACTGGTGTGGCATTAGAGGGGGCGCGGGTGCGCAGCTCTGTCGGGGACCTCGGGGTGCGTGGGCAGCCCACTCTCGCCCCGCCGGTACGTCTCCCAGAAGGCTCGTTCGAGCTGATCCAGCTGCGAGCTCAGCGGCAGGTGGATCTCGAGATGCATGCGCAGGGTTTCCAGCCACTGCTCCAGTTTACTGAAGGATGGCCTAAGCGAGAGAGAGGAGAGATGGTAGCTCCTAGCCAACTCCACTCAGCACCCTGCCACTCACGGCTCCAGCTCCATATCGTTTCCCCTGCCAGGTTGGTGGCCCCAGCACCGGCCCATGGTACAGCCATGTCAGTCCCCAGGATGGGGAGATGCAAGGGCCCAACTGCTCACCGCTTCTCAGGGTCCAGGTCACAGCAGCACACAGCGATGGGGAAGAAGCTGGGGGGACAGGCAGGGGGACAGTAGCGGTCCAGGAACCCCCTCACATTGAGACCGAAGTCTGTGGTGCGGGGCAGGTAGTCGGGGTCAGCACTGACTCGGCCAATGATCTGGGGGAGAGAGGGAGTGAGGAGAAGGCACAGCCTGATTAGAGCATCACCGAAGACCCCAGGGCAGGGCCACCAGTGGTACTTGCCTCGCACAGAACGATGCCGAAAGAGAAGATGTCCACCTTCTCGTCGTAGCTCCGGCCTGCAAGGAGAAATGGGTTGGGCTGTGCTGTACACCTTGTCCCTGCCCTATTACGTGTCACCTGCCTTAGAACAGAGACCCGGCCAGCCATATCCCCCATGCTGCAGGGCACCGTGGCCACACTCACCATTGATCATCTCAGGGGCCATCCAGTAAGGGTTGCCCACCACTGTGTAGCGCTTCTTCCGGTCTGGCTTCTTCAGGCTCTTGAGATGCTCAGGCTGGTTCTTCTCATCCACCATGAGCCGTGCCAGCCCAAAATCGGCCACGACCACGCTCTTGTTCTGGGCAGGACACAGACAGATGAGGGCTCAGGTGTGGGGTGAACATGGGTGACCCTCACCCAGTCCGGGAGACAGTGGGCAGCTCTGTTCCCACGCTTGGGCCAGTGGGCACAGCCACGGCTGGACTTACCTCCCGCACTAGGCAGTTGTGAGAGTTGAGGTCGCGGTGGATGATATTCATGGAGTGGAGGTAGGCCTGAGGGGAAAGATGGGCTGAGAGCAGGGTGACAGCACCCAGAGCCAGCCCCAGTGGCACCCATGCCCAGTGCCTGCCACCCACATCCAGCAGTACCCAATGCACCATCCAGCACTCAGCATATCCCCTCCAGCGCCCAGCACACACATACCCAGCACACTTACCCAATAGCACCCAACACACCCACCCAGCTGCGCCCAGTGCACCCAAGCCTGCCACACACACCTGGCAGTGCCCCATGTACCCACACACCCCATGCCCAGAGCATCCCTCCTGTGCACTCACACACCTACCCAGCGGTGACCACTGCCTGCTGGCCTACTGAGACGTCGCCCTCAGGCCCACGCTGCAGCACCTGCCAAACCCACACCACCCCGAGCAATGCCCAGTGTCCCCATGTGCCCCGTCTGGCCTGCTTGAGTGTCACTCACCATGCCGGCTGCAATGTCCTTGGCAAAGCTGACCCTCTGGCTCCACGGGTAGTGGCTGTCCTGCAGGCAGAAGGGAGGGTATTTGCTGGGAGAAAAGGAAAGGGGAGCTGCCACGGAAAGCCCCGGGGCTGTGCTTCTGGATATGGCCTGCCTGGCACACTCAGCGCTGGGCTTGGAGCTGTGCCATCAGGATGGGTTTGGAGAGCAGCTCCAAGCCCATCTCCAGCCCAGCGCTCACCATGCTCTTGATCAGGCCCCGCAAGGTGCCCCCCTTGATGTACTCTGTGATGAAGTTGAGCCTCTTCTCCTTGTACAACACCCCGATGAACTTCAGCACATTGGGGTGCTCCAAGCAACGCATCACCTTCACCTGTGGGACCAGAGCACCCATCAGGCCCTCAGAGTTGACCAGATTGCCCTGGCCTGAGCCAGGCTCACAGAGACACCCCTACACTCTCAGAGACAGACCACTGCCTGTGTTAATCACTCTCAGCTTAAATGGGTAGGTCTGTTTATCCTGAATTAGTCCCATCTTGCTCTCCATCTCCCTCCTCTCATTGCCCCTTTGTCTGCCATGCCCGGAGCCCTCCCCTCTGCTATCCAATTTCCCTTCCCCATGCAGGTCTCTGATGCTGGTATCAAGTCTCCCCTTCACCTTCCCTCATCGCGCTGACTCAGGGGGCTCCTGGAGCCTTTCGCTACCCGATACTTCCTCGTCTAGGCGCCACGGATGCTTCGCTGCCTGAGCATTGGGAGTCCACTTTGCTGCCCAGCCACCCAACCCCACCCCCTCCTCTGAGTCCCACTCCTAGGACAGGTGCCTGCCCTGCCTGTTCCCAACAGCTGGTCAACATCGGGCTGCCCATCAGCACCAACATGTCGTGTCCAGCATCCTAGGCCACACCCAACACCCTTTCCCAGCACAGCCACCCAGCCTGGTGAGGACTGAGAACATATTGTGCTTCCAGGAGACCCCCTTCCCCTGTGGAAAGACAGCCTCATCCCTTGTCCCCCCAACACAGGGCAATTAGCCCTACAGAAAGAAGCAGGACACTTGCCTCTTTGAGGAAGGTCCTCTGTGTCTCCTCGTCAAAGCGGATCAGTTCCTTCATCACCATCACCTCGCCCGTCTCCCGATGTGTCACCTAGCAGAGAGGGTAGGCACTGAGCCACCGGCTCCCAGCTGCCAACCCCACGGCAGCCAGCACTGGAAACACACCAGGCCTTGGAGATGCTACCCCAATATCCTCCCCCTGAAATGGTGCCCAGGGAGCTGAGACCCTCATACAAGAGATGCTGCAAGGAGAAGGGCAGAAGTCTGCCTATGTGAAGGGAGGGTCTCCTGCAGGAGCTTAGGGGGAAGAGGTGTAGAGGGAAGGCTCTCCTTGGGATCAGGGCTAATGAAGAAGAGAGGAGATGGTGATGATTCTCCTTGTCCCTGCTGGAGCCACACTGGAGGCAGACAGGCCACGGACCCACCTTGATGGCTTGGCCAAAGCAGCCTTTCCCCAACACTTCGCCATGGATCAAGTCTGAGGGACGGAAGATGCGGTGTGTGCGAGAGACCACACGGAGTGACTCGGAGCGGCTGATGTCCTTGCGTTGGGAGGCTGGCGAGCCCATGGAGCTGGAGGCGGGTGACTTGTCTGTGCTGCAGCTCCTCCTGTGGGGCAAACCACATGCAGGGTCAGGTTGGTGCCAGGAGCAGGGGCCAGGGAGGGACCCCAAGCCCATGACAGGGGACATGTGCAAGTGCAAGACTTACATGACTGCCCGTTGGCGCATGGCACTGGCCTCCCCGCAGGGCGTGCGGGCCGGGGAGCGCAGGGGGCTGTGCAGGTCAGACAGCGGGCTGCACTCCAGGGCCGATTCGCGGGCCAGGGGCTCATGGGGGTCATGCTCGATGGTCAGCTGGAGCAGGCGGCTGGTTTCCTGGATCAGCAGGTCAATCTAGGGGCACAGACAATGCTGGGGGCTGGTTCATAGGGGACCCTGTGGTCTTGTCCACAACCTGCTGGGGGTGGCCAGGGAGGGAACGGTACCTCATCCAGGGGCACGTGCCCGATGGGTGTGCCGTTGATCTCCAGGATACGGTCTCCCACATGGATGGAGTTCTTCATATCAGGGCTGATGCAATCTGGATCGACTCTGTAGGGCCAACATGCAAGGGTGGGGGGTCAACCCCTCTGGCTCTGACACAGTACACGCGAGCCAGCCCAGGAGCTGGGGACGTGCTGGAGCAGTATGCATGAGCCAGCCGTGACGGGTGGGCACAGAGCAGCACGTTACACGTGAGCCACCCCTGGCAAATAGGACACTGTGCAAGTAGGGACACACTGGCATGTTAGCCTCGAGTCACCCCTGGTTGATGAGGATATGCAGGCATGATATCTGTGAGTCAGCCCTAGTAGATGGGGACATGCTCACACAGTACCCCTGAGCTACCCCATGCAGATGATGTCATGCTGGCACCGTACCCACAAGCCATCATCAGCATAAGAAGATATGCCAGCATGGTACCCACAGACCACCCCATCAGAGAGAGGAACATCGACACATTTACTCACAAGCCACCCCGACAGATGGGGACATACTAGCACAGCATCCACAAACCTTCCTCAGCATATGGGACATGCCAGCACAGTACCCACAGGCCCCTCTGGCAGATGCGGACACACTAGCCCCATCCTTCACCCACCCGCACCTGGAAGGGCTCTGGAAGGTAAATCAGGGGGTTGATGCTGTAAGCAGAAGGCAAGGGCAGACCCAGGAACCCCCAACCCTCAGTGCTGCCTGTGGCTGGGGAGAAGGGAAGAGGGGACACAGCACCAAGGCCAGGGTGCCCCACGCGGTACGTACTCTCGGACACGGACAGTGTGCGAGTGCTCAGAGGCACAGCCCTGTGAGCTGCAGTGCTGGTCGATGGATACGGAGAACCCTCGCTTCCCATCGGAGCAGGCAGGGATGGAGACGAGTGTGACGGTGTGCGGGATGCGGGAGCCTGGCGAGTCTGGCAGGATCTGCTCGATGACCGGCGTCACCACCATCTGGTAATAGCAGTGCCCACTGTGGGGCCAAGAGGGGTGAAGAGCGGGTGCTGGGCGAGCAGGGAAAGGGAGACACAGCAGAGCGTCGGCCAGCACCCGTCCTGTGGGAAGTGCCTCCCTGCCCTCCGCGATGCCCCAGCAGGGCTCTGACATACCAGTACAGCTTGGAGCGCTCCACGAGCGCATAGGTGTCCCCGTCCCCGATGAACACGTGGCAGTTGAGGCAGCTGAAGCATTCAGGGTGGTACTTCTGCTCCCCAGCCACCTGTGGGAAGACATTGTGAGCCCCACCTGCCTGGGGATCCCCAGGAGCAAGCTTCGAGGGGCAGAGAGGACAAAAAGCTCCTACGAACCCCAGTGTTTGGGGCACTGAGCTAGGGGTGGCATTCACACAGGGGCTCGGCAGTGCCCCCAGCACCCTTGGGTGCCATCTTGGTGTCTCCGTGCCTGGCGGAGGGAGGACTCTGCTGCAGGGAGGTTTGCCTAGGACTCTGTTCTCAGGGGAACCGGCTGGTGCTCGGGGTGAAACCGGGGCCGAGGGAAGGGCAGGCTGAGCCGTGGCAGACGGCACGAAGGGAACACGCTGACCGGCTGGGTCCAGCTCTGTGGGGACAGCTCTGTCTCCCTGCTGTGCTAAAGCTTTGAGCCTCCTTCCCCAGGGTGCACTGAGCCCGCGGAAGAAGCAGAAGGGGAAATACAGAGACCACAAAAACTCAAGTGAAAGGGGCCAGGGAGTGAAACGCAGCCCGGCTGCCGGGAATCCACCTCGCTCCTGCAGCCACCCCGGGGAGGGGAAGAAGCGGCTGTGAAGCTGGGGCCGAAAGGCAGCTGCATCAGGGGCACCTCCGGTGACAGACCGGCCTGTGCTCTCCTGGGAGTTCCTGTCCCCCAAAACGCTGAGGATGCCCCAACACCCTGCCAGCCCCAGAGCCACCCTGTGGGCCCGTACCTGCGTTGCCATGCGGGACCGGTCCCCTCTGCGTGACTCCCCTACGGCGGCACCGCGACTGAGTTGGGTGGGGGCCACGGCCGCGCGCCCCTCTCTGGCTCGGCCCCTTTCCAGTGAGCTCAGCCATGAGTCATGGCTCGGAGCGACGCTCACGCGTGGACAGCCGTGGCCGGCTCACCGCCCACCCCGGGGAACCCCGCAGCTGTCACGGCGTGCTGGGGACGGCAGCCCGCATCCTGCTCGCCACAAGCATGTCTGGCCCCCGGGTGCTTACCATGACCAGCCCCTTGGTGATCTGCTCGGAGCAGCCATGGCACAGCTCCCCGAAGCGGGCCCAGTAGTCCTTCTTGCAGTACAGGCGTCCATCCTTCTCGTAGTACTGGTGGGACAGGGAGGCCCCGCACTCACAGCACCTGTGGCATGGGAGAGCCAGCACCGGGCATGAGCGGGCACAGACACCGGGTCCACCTCTACCACCCCACCTTGGACAGACGGCATCACTCCTCCGAGCTTGGCATCCTCACAGCCACCCGCTTGGACACCTCGGTGAAGCTGGTGCCCACCCTGTGCCCTTCTGCCGCATGGGTGCTCACCAGCCCCTCGGCTCTGCTGGGGGACAGGGAGGGCCAGGGCCACCAGTCGCGTCATGTCTGCCCACAGCCACTTCCCTTGTTTCCTGCTCTGCTGCGGGGCCACTGCAAACCCGTGACCCCCCCCCCTCCCCAGCCTCGCTTCCTCCCCAGGCAACCCGCCTCCTGCGTGGGCTCAGCATGATGTGCCAGCGCAGGCTGATGGCGCAGGGATGACCGGCGCAGTGAGGACGTGAGGGTGGACATGCCAGCCAGGCAGGGGACACACCAGTCCAGTACTGACATGTCAGTCTGGTGCAGGCACCCAGAGAGATGAGTTGGTCCAGCACGGGTGAGAAGAGATGCTCTGGCCTGGCACAGATGTGGGGAAGGATACACGGAGGAACGTGCCAGTCCAGCACAGACACGGGCAGGGACGTGCCAGCCCAGCTCAGACACGAGCAGCCCTAGAAGACGAGCGAATGCCACCTGCCCTGCCCACGTACAGCTTGCAGGCACCAAGCCAGCCCTCGAGCAGCCTGGGTGGCTCTGTGCTCCCGTCCTGGCCCAGATGCAGCCCACCGTAGCCGTCTGGCGGCCCCTGGGGTCCTGCTGGCTAACTGGAGAAGTCCAGCAGGGCTTGTGGGCTGCAAAGCCACGCACAGCCCCAGCACCAGCACCAGCAGTGAGTCACACCACGCTCCCAGCCCATTCGCCCCTGTATAGCGCTCAGTCGCTATTTATAGCCAGCCGTGGGCTTAGCCACAACCAGCCCCCGGCTCTCAGCATGACAGGCTGTTCCAGCCCCACAGAGGAGGCATCACCCCACCGTCACTTGGGGTGCAGGGAGGGCAGAACACCCACAGGCCACAGGGCACTGCTGGGGGAAGTACGCAGCCTCAGAGCCTGGGCCGAGCCCCATCAGCGTGGGGCTGGCAGGCAGGGAGCTGCTGGGGCCATGCACCCGGCGGTGTGTGGGCAGAGAGCGAGGTACAGGCGTGGTGCGGGGTGCACAGCCATGTTACGGGTGCAGGCTGCACGTGATGGGCAGGATGGGAAGCAAACTGCGTAGGGGACAGCCCAAATGGTAGCAAGGGAGGATGCATGGGGCTGTGCAGCGCGTGGTGATGCAGGGGGGTGCACTGCACTGGGTGAGGCCTGGGGCCTGGAAGGTGCAAAGAGGGGGACGCTGGGAGAGGCATGACAAGTGCAAGGGAGGGGTGCATGGAACTGGATGAGGCATGAGAGGAACAAGGGGGTAGGTGCAGAGTTGGATGAGACAGGAGAGGTGTGGAGTGGGTGCACGGAGCTGGGTGAACAAGAGAGGTGCAGGAGGGGTGTGCGGAGCTGAATTGTGCATGTGAGGTGTAAGGAGAGGGAAGAGCTGGGCAACGCATGGGAGATGTGATGCAGGGGACTGTGCAATGGGGGGTGAACGAGGCTGTGCAGGGGGTCCATGGGGCTGCGCAGAGGAGGATGCGGTGCAGGGGGCTGTGCAATGGAGGTGCATGGGGAGGTGCAATGGGGGGTGCAGTGCAGGGGGTGCTGGGGCTGTGCAATGGGGGTGCACAAGGAGGTGTGGTGCAGGGGCTGTGCCATGGCACTACCCAGGGATGTGCAGTGGGGGGTATGGTGCAGGGAGCTGTGCAATGGGGTTCACAGGGAGGTGCAGAGGAGAGTGCAGTGCAGGAGGTGCTGGGGACGTGCAGTGGGGGTGCACAGGGAGGTGCAGTGCAGGGGCTGTGCAATGGGAGTGGCACAGGGAGGTGCAGTGGGGGAGAGGTGCAGGGGGCTGTGCAATGGGGCGCACGGGGAGGTGCAGTGCAGGGGATGCTGGGGATGTGCAATGGGGGTGCACGAGGAGCTGCAGTGCAGGGGCTGTGCCACGTGGGTGCACGAGGAGGTGCAGTGGGGGGTGTAGTGCAGGGGCTGTGCAATGGGGGTGCATGAGGAGGTGCGGTGCAGGGGCTGGGCAATGGGGTTGCATGGGCAGGTGCAGTGGGGGGCGTAGTGCAGAGCTGTGCCATTGGGTGCATGGGAAGGTGTGGTGCAGGGGCTGTGCCATGGGGATGCACAGGGAGGTGCCGTGGGGGTTGAGGTGCAATGGGGGTGCATGAGGAGGTACAGCAGGGGGTGTGGTGCAGGGGCGGTGCAATGGGGTGCACGGGGAGGTGCTGTGGGGGGTGTAGTGCAGAGCTGTGCCATGGGGGTGCACGAGGAGGTGCAGTGGGGAGTGTAGTGCAGGGGCTGTGCAGCGGGGGTGCACAGGGGGGTGTACTGCAGGGGCTGTGCAATGGGGGTGCATGAGGAGGTGCAGCGGGGAGTGCCATGTGCCATGTGGAGGTGTAGTGCAGGGGCTGCGCAGTGGGGGTGCACGAGGAGGTGCCATGGGGAGTGTAGTGCAGGGGCTGTGCCATGGGGGGGCACGAGGAGGTGCCATGGGGGGTGCGGTGCAGGGGCTGCGCAGTGGGGGTGCACGAGGAGGTGCCGTGGGGAGTGTGGTGCAGGGGCTGTGCCATGGGGGGGCACAGAGAGGTGCCGTGGGGGGTGCGGTGCAGGGGCTGTGCCATGGGGGGGCACGAGGAGGTGCCGTGGGGGGTGCGGTGCAGGGGCTGCGCAGTGGGGGTGCACGAGGAGGTGCCGTGGGGAGTGTAGTGCAGGGGCTGTGCCATGGGGGGGCACAGAGAGGTGCCGTGGGGGGTGCGGTGCAGGGGCTGTGCCATGGGGGGGCACAGGGAGGTGCCGTGGGGGGTGCGGTGCAGGGGCTGCGCAGTGGGGGTGCACGGGGGGGTGCAGCGGGGGAGGGGTGCAGTGCCGTGCCGCAGTCCCCTCTCCCCCCTTTACCGGGGCTGGCGCGGCACGCAGGCGGCATACCAATCGGGTATGACGTCACGGCCCGGAATTTCCCCCCTCCCCATGACGTCACCGCGCGAGGACTCCACCGCCCGATTGCGCGGCTCAAATCCTCCCGGGAGGGCGCCGGCCAATGGGGAGCGGCGGCGCCGCCCCGCCCCCCAGAGGCCCCGCCCCTTAACCCCCTCCCTGCCGGGGCCGCCGCAGCCAGCACCCTGGACAGGGCGGCCGCCCCCCGCGCGCAGCCGCGCTCCCCTGCCCCGCGGCGCCTCGTGCCCGGCCCTCGCACCCACCGGCCTGGCACCCTTTGCCCGGCCGCTGCCCCGCGCTTGCTTCCACCTGGGCACACCCTGGCAGGCCGCGGCTCTCTTCGCCCCGCACACGAACCTGCGCTCTTCCCGCGCGCCCGCCTACGCACAAGCTTGCAGGCCCCAGCGCACCCATTGCATGCGCCTGCCCACGCACGGGCTTGCACCGCTGCGTGTATGCTGCACGCCACCCAGGGCCCTGCTGCACACACCCTCACGAAACGCACGTGCCCCAAGACCATGCATTGCGGTCTTGCATGCCTCCAGCTAGGCGCACCTGCCTGTGCACCCATGGGTTGCCAGCAGCCATCGAGGATGGCACACCTCCCCCTCCTTCTCTCTCTGCCCTTTCCCACCTGCCCCAGGGCAGAGTCCCCCTTGCCCACAGCCCTGTGGCAAGGGAACAGGGCTGAGTCAGAGGCCTGCAGCCTCTGCCTATGCTCGCTTCCACTCCTGCGGCCCCTGCAGAGCAGCTGTCTCCCGAAATCACGCACTTCCCTTCCCAGTACCTCAACTTCCCCATGGCAGAGTGATGCGAAGAGGAGCCATGGGCCCGACCGCCCCTGTCATCCGAGAATCAACCTTCTGCAACATCCCTTCGCCATGATCCCGTGGACATGGGTGCATGCCCTGAGCTTGCACGCAGCACACGCATTCACACGCGGCCCTGCAGCCCTGCTTGGTCCCCTGCACGCTTGCAGCAGGCGCTGCTGCCCTCGAGGCTGGGACGAGGAGGAGGAGGAGGAGGAGAAAGGCATTTGCACGTCCACCCTCGAGTAGGCTGCTCCCAGCCAAAGGATGCAGTGTGTGAAGGGCTGCCGGAAGCCCATTTCCCCTGGGGGTGCTGGGAGCAGCAGCCAGATCCAGTTGCAGCCCCCACAGGGCTGGTTTCACTCCATCCCAGTGGCCGTCCCTGCCAACGAGCAGAGGGGAGATAGAGCACCCGAACGGAGGCAGAGCACCCGGAGGGCTCCCAAGCCCAGTGGCCAACCTGGCCCACTGCCCCGGCAGCCCATCTGCAGACAAGCACAGCACCCGGCTTGACCCTCGCCCACTTACTTGGCTCCAGCGCTTCGGAAATGGCTCTTCTTCAGCACAGATGCCAGCATCCTCTGAGCTGGTGGGTGCTGCCCTTCGCCACCCTGCAACGCTCAGCACCCCCAGCCCCAGGGCATCTCTCTCAGCCAGGGCTGGGGCCGCGCACCCAGGTTGGGCACCGCCAGGGGCCTCCTCCGGCTCGCTCTGCCCCAGCGGCTCTCACGGGTCCAGCCGCTGGGAGAGTGCGAGAGAAAGAGGAAGCAGGGAGGGACTAGAGCTGGGTGACATCAGCCCTGTGAGCCGGCCGCGCTGCTCGCCCCGGCCCCTCCGCAGCCAGCAGCTGCCGCATCCCGTCCGGGGCGCCACAGCCAAGGCAGGAAGGGAAAGCAGGAAGCCGAGCTATGCATGGTGCTTCTGCGCAGATAGCAGGGCTGCGGCCTCACCCACCGCAGGGCTCTCCCCACCAGGGCTGGCCTGGCTGCAGCGCACCCAGGAGAGCCTTGCCCAGCGCTGACGGACGCATCCCCGTGCCCGCCGCATCCTGCTGTCCTTGCATAGCACGCAGCCTCACCGGCATCTGCCTGCACAGTCATCTGCATCCTGAGTGCCCATGGGAAGGGAAGGGCCTCCCGTGCACCCAGCTGCGGGGCAATGGGCCAGCCTTGCGCGAAGACACCTCGCACAAACACAGCTTGGCATGTCCCCAGCGGTACTGGCTGCGCAGAGCAGCGCATGCAGCCGTGCATGGATTGCACATGCAGCCTTGCACATGCACCTCTTTCCATGCAGGCAGGCCAGCGCACTCAGTGCTGCAGCTCACCCTGTCCACCTCGGGGATCCAGTGCAGTCTTGCACCCCGCGTGCCTGCATGCTCCTGCCTTCCCGGGGGAGCCCCAGGGCTGGGAAGCGCAGCTCCCCCAGCCCCGCTCAGCGGGCTGGCAGCTAATGAAGAGCAGATGGCCCCGCTCACAGGCTCTCCAGCTGCTGCTGCTGCTATTAATGGCCGCCAGAGCGCTGGGAGCTGTGCAGCAGAGCTGGCAGCCCCAGCACCGAGCAGCCCCGTTTCCCTCGCTGCTCCTCTGCAGATGTGGGGACCCCCAGGAGCCGAGCAGTACCCCAAGCTCAGAGGGTCTCATTGGCCAGGTCCCAGCACAAGACTCACTGCGTTGAAAGAGCGCTTGAGATGCTCCGGGCATCCCTCAGGCACCGATGCTGGGCACAGCCAGCACCCTGCAGGGCTGAGCTCCAGCATCCTGAGCACCTTCGCCCTGTCCCCAGACCACAAACCTGGTGCCACCTCTCAGGAGGCTCCACATACCCTCTCTGGAGGCTGACTGCCAGCAGGATGGAGCGGAGCAAAGCCGAGAGGTAGAGCCAGGGCCGAAAAGAGAAAGGAGCAAGGAGAGGGAGGCGGCAAGGGAGCAGTGCCACCTGCTGAGCGCACGGAGGCTCCGCAGGGCTCCCCTGGGCCTCAGGAAGGGGCCCACAGCCCTGCACACACGCGCTCTGGCCTGGGCTTGTGCCCCTCTGCCCCTCAGCAGGATCTGCAGGATCACACGTGCCCTTCTGGGATCGGGAGTGCCAAAGCCTTTGCACGCTTCTCCAGCCTGGCTGCGCACCACGTGCGTCTGCTTACGCAGGACCATGTGGCCCCGAGTGCGTTTGTCCGTGCACGCTTGGCTGCATTTTCACCTGCACCTGCGTGTGCATGTGGCTGAACGTGCACACACACACCTTGGGAAGCATGTACCCACACACACGGGTGCACAGGCGGCCCGGGAAGCCTGTCTGCACAACGCGTGCATGCTGTGCACGTTGCGTGAGCCAGGCCCAGCCTGGCCAGGGGACAGCTCCGGACAGCAGGGTTGCATAGGTGGCCACCCTCAGGGCGGGGTGCTGGCAATCGCTGGGGCGGGTGCCCAGGCTCCTACCTGAAGCAGTCGGCGTGCCAGTCTGCATTCAGGGCCTGGAGGTACTGCCCATCGTAGATACCGTGGCCGCAGCTCGCACATACAGGCAGGTCGGTTCCTGGAAGAGCAGAGGATGGCAGTGCCCTCAACGCCTGCAGGCTGCCCCGATTCTCCCCGCTAATGCAGAGGGGCTCAGGCAACTGGGCTCAACCATGCCCCAAAACACCCATGTCCCAACGGTGAAACACCAGCTCCTGGTGTGAAGCACCATATCCCTTTGGCTCATGGGTGCAGAGTCCTCACCAGCACCCCTGGGCCTCTGCCAGCCCCTGCTCTATCGATCCCCAGACTTTACATAATGGGGACAGCGTCATCGTGCTCACGTCCCCACTGCCGGGGGCCGAGTAGGAGTGGGGATGGGGCAGGGGCTCAGCACGGTGCAGCCCAGCAGGGTGCGTGCAATGGGCACAGCAGCTGCAGCGATTGTAGGTGCCTGCGCCAGTGGTGCAGCGCGTGGGGTGTCTGGGGTGCCTGTGTAAGCAAGGGGTGGTGCGCAGGCCGCACAGTTATGGGGTGGATATGGGGCACAGAGGTGTCTGGGTGCCCCTGGCTGGTGGAGTGAGGGGAAGCAGCAGGAGTTGGCGGGGGGAATATGGGACGGGTAACAGTTATGGGGTGGTAGAGGGTGGCCAGCGGTGGGAAGACGCCAGGAGGATATGGGGTGGGTGTTGGGGGTGCAGTGGGATACAGAGATGTCTGGATGCACGTGGCAGCCCTGGGGTCCAGGGGCTGGGGGTGATCATGCCAGGGGCTGTCTGTGGGTACGTCCAGCAGCCTGAGTCCAGCAGCAGCAGAACAAGGACAGAAGGAGTGCAGAGAGGATTTGGGGAACGGGAGGGAAGGGTGTTGGGGCTTGCAGGACTATCCGTGTCTGCAGCTGGCAGCATGGGGAAATACAGGGGATGTGGGTGCCTGGGGTCCATGGTGCAGGGGGGCACAGGGGGACATGAAGGTGCCCAGACATCCATGGTGGCAGTGCAGGGATGTAGTGGGACACGGGTGGCAGCCAAGTGCCTAGGGCTGGTGGTGCAAGGGAACTGGGGACATGGAGGGGCAGAGGGGAATAGGGAAGGGCAGTACAGAGGGATGCAGGGGGGTACAGAGGTGGTTGGTGGTGAGGCAAGTGCAGGAGACTTGGGAGGGCGATGTGGAAGGAATGTGGGGAAGGTGGGTGTCGGGGGTATGGGGATGCTGGTGGTGCAGGAGATAATGGGGGGTACAAGGGGTGTCCCATAGTGCAGGAGGTGCATTTGGGGTACAAGGGGACATGGCCTATCCGACGGTGCAGAGGTGCAGGTGGGATACAGGGGCTAGGAGGTGCATGTGGGGGTGCAGAGGGACATGGAGTGTGCAGAGAGCCCAGAGGGGTTGGGGTGTCCGGGGGGATGCAGGGGAGATGCAGGGGTGGAGATTTGGCAGAGATGCAGGACATACAGCAAGGACATGGGGCAAGGAGGTCTCTGAAAAGGATACAGAGGTGATATGAGGGTGCAGGGGGATGCAGAGGTGCAGGATGGATGTTTGGGGTGCAAAGAGAAACTGGGGATACAGGGGGGTGCCTGTGTCCAGCCGTGCAGCAGGGGTGCAGATGAGTGGGGATGAGGGGGCACACATTGGGGTGCAGGATGGATGTGGAGGGTGCAAGGCAGGGGATGAAGGGGTGCAGCATGGGAGGGAGCGTGCAGGAAGGATGCAGGGTAGAAGACAGGATGCATGCAGGGATACAGAGGGGTGCAGAAGCGGTGCAGGGATACAGAGGGCTGCAGAATGGATGGGGTGCATGATGGTTGTGGAGGCACTAGGGGTGCAGGGTGGATGCAGGAGGATGCAGGGTTCATGCAGGGATACAGCTGGGTACAGCATGGATGTAGGGGGACACAGGACAGATATAGAGGGTGCTAGATGGAAGCAGGGGGTGCAGCAACGGAGCAGGAGGCACGCAGGGATGCAGAGGATGCTGGGGAATGTGATGGTACAGGAAGGGATGCAGGGGAGCAGGTGGGCACTAGAGGTGTAGGATGGGTGCGGGTTGGATGGGGAGACGGATGGCAGTCAGGTTCTGGGGGTGCACAGGCATAGAGGGTGCAAGAGGAATGGGGACTGCAGGATGGAAAGGAGTGCAGGGGGCATGAAGGGGGTGCAGCAGGGAGGCAGGAGATTGGGGGGTGCAGCTAGGGGATATGGGGGTGCAGGGAGGGGTGCAGCATTGCTGCAGAGGCAGTGGGGGTGCAGAGAGAGGCAGAGGGGAGCCAGGTTGGATAGGGATGCAGGAATAGATGCAGGGAGACTATGAGTTCAGAGGGGGTGCAGGGAACAGAGGTTGGATGGGGTGCAGAAGATGTGGGGGTGCAGGGGGATGCAGGTTAGGTGTGGGGTGCCAGAGGGATATAGGGGTGCAAGAGCATGTGAGGGAGCAGGGAAGGATGTAAGTTGGATATGGGGTTCAGGGGGGGTGTGGGGGTGCAAGTTAGAGGTAAAGCAGGACACAGGAGGACACGGGTGCAAGGAGGATGTGGTGGCATGAATTAGATGAAGGAAGGGGGTGACTAGGGTACAGGGTGAATGTGGGGGTACAAGGAGGGAGGTGAGTGTGTGGGAGCACAGGCTGCATGTGGGGTGCAGGAGAGATGTGGGGTGTGACTTACATGGGGGTGCAGGGAAAAATTGGGAGCGGTGGGGGGAATGTGGGGGTGCAAGAAGGGGTGCATGCTAGATGGGGTCTGCAGAGGGGCATATGGGGGTGCAGGAGGGATGTGGGCTGCCTGGGGGGGAAAGGAAGGATATGGGGGTACAAGTTAGAGTGGGGTGCTAGGAGCTACAGAGAGGGGATGTGGGGGTTCAGGGAGGGATGCAGGCTGAATAGGGGGTACAAGAGAGATGACAGGTGCGGGGGGTAAAGTAAGGGTCTGGGGGGATGCAGACTGGATGAGGGACCCAAGGGGGAGGGATATGGGGGTACAGGCTGGATGGGGGGCCCAAGGGGGCGATGGGGGGGTGCAGGTAGGGGATGGGGGGCCACAGGAGGATGCAAGCTGGATGGTGGAGCCCAAGGGGTGGGATGTGGATGTGGGGGTGCAGGGGGGATGCATGCTGGAGGGGGGGCCCAAGGGGGGGATGGGGGGGTGCAGGGGGGATGCAGGCTGGAGGGGGGGCCCAAGGGGGGGATGGGGGGGTGCAGGGGGATGCAGGCTGGATGGCGGGTCCAAGGGGAGGATGGAGGGGTGCAGGGGGATGCAGGATGGATGGGGGGCCCAAGGGGGGGATGGGGGGGTGCAGGGGGATGCAGGATGGATGGGGGGCCCAAGGGGGGGATGGGGGGGTGCAGGGGGATGCAGGCTGGACGGGAGGTCCAAGGGGGGGATGGAGGGGTGCAGGGGAATGCAGGCTGGATGGGGGGCCCAAGGGGGGGATGGGGGGGTGCAGGGGAATGCAGGATGGATGGGGGGGCCACAGGAGGGGGATGTGGGGGTGCAAGGGGATACAGGATGGATGGGGAGCCCAAGGGGGGGATGGGGGGGTGCAAGGGGATGCAGGATGGATGGGAAGCCCAAGGGGGGGTGGGGGGGTGCAAGGGGATGCAGGATGGATGGGGAGCCCAAGGGGGGGATGGGGGGGTGCAGGGGGATGCAGGCTGGATGGGGGGGCCACAGGAGGGGGATGGGGGGGTGCAAGGGGATGCAGGATGGACAGGAGGCCCAAGGGGGGGATGGGGGGGTGCAAGGGGATGCAGGATGGATGGGGAGCCCAAGGAGGGGATGGGGGGGTGCAGGGGGATGCAGGCTGGACAGGAGGCCCAAGGGGGGGATGGGGGGGTGCAAGGGGATGCAGGCTGGATGGGGGGCCCAAGGGGGGGATGGAGGGGGTGCAGGGGGATGCAGGCTGGACAGGAGGCCCAAGGGGGGGATGGGGGGGTGCAAGGGGATACAGGATGGATGGGGAGCCCAAGGGGGGGATGGGGGGGTGCAGGGGGATGCAGGATGGATGGGAGGCCCAAGGGGGGGATGGAGGGGTGCAGGGGGATGCAGGATGGATGGGGGGGGCCACAGGAGGGGGATGTGGGGGTGCAAGGGGATACAGGATGGATGGGGAGCCCAAGGGGGGGATGGGGGGGTGCAGGGGGATGCAGGATGGATGGGAGGCCCAAGGGGGGGATGGGGGGGTGCAGGGGGATGCAGGATGGATGGGGGGCCCAAGGGGGGGATGGGGGGGTGCAGGGGGATGCAGGATGGATGGGGGGGCCACAGGAGGGGGATGTGGGGGTGCAAGGGGATACAGGATGGATGGGGGGCCCAAGGGGGGGATGGGGGGGTGCAGGGGGATGCAGGATGGATGGGGGGGCCACAGGAGGGGGATGTGGGGGTGCAGGGGGATGCAGGCTGGATGGGGGGGCCACGGGGGGGGGATGGAGGGGTGCAGGGGAATGCAGGATGGATGGGGGGCCACAGGAGGGGGATGTGCGGGTGCAGGGGGATGCAGGCTGGACAGGAGGCCCAAGGGGGGGATGGGGGGGTGCAGGGGGATGCAGGATGGATGGGGGGGCCACAGGAGGGGGATGTGGGGGTGCAGGGGGGCCGCGGGCTGGATGGCGGGTGCGAGTCGGCCGGGGGCGGGGCGGGCGAGGGGCGGAGGGCGCGGAGCCCCGCCGGGCCGCGGCGGCGGAAGCGCTGAGTCAGGCGGGGGGCCGGGGGCCGGGGCGCGTGGTGGGGGGGGCCGGGCCGGGCCGAGCCGGGCCGAGCCGGGCCCCGGGGGGCCGGGCCGGGGTCACGCACCTTCGTCCTCTCCCATAGGCTCGTCCCTCCAGGTGCAGCAGAGCAGCATCAACCTCATGCAGGCCGCGCTGCCCGGCGCCGCGCCAGGCCCTCGCCGCTGCGGCTCCCGGCGGGCACGGCCGGCGGCGGCGCGGGGCGGGCCGGGGGCGGGGCTTGCGGGGGCCCGGGGCGGGGCCGCGTGGGGGCGGGGCCGCGTGGGGCGGGGCCGCGTGGGGGCGGGGCCAGGGGCAGGGGCGCGGCGGCGCGGGGCGGGGTTGGCGGCGGAGCCGCGGCCCGGAGCGGGGCACGTGCGGCGACGCGGGGCGGGGCCGAGGGCGGGGACTCCGGTACTGGGGGCGGGGTCAGACGAAGGGGAGGGGCCCCCGGGCTGCGGCCATGGGGCAGGGTGTGCGCGGCGCCCCGGCTCACCCAGGCGGTCTGCCAGGCCGCGGCCGTGCAGTGGGGCACGCGGGATGCCCAGGCCGAAGGAGCCCGCGGAGCGGTCGGGGACTGTCCGGCGCTGCTGCACAAGGCTTGGGGGCCCCATGGCTCGCCCCTGCTCTCAGCCCCCCGGCGCCCGACACCCCAACACCAGATGTCCTTGCACACCCTGGTGAGGCTGCCGGCCCTGCCTGTGCCGGGGGGGGGGGGGGGAGGGAGCTGGCCCCAAGCCAGCGGTGGGGAAGGGTCGTGAGGGGAAGGCAATGGGGAAGGGTCATGACGGGACAGGGATGGGGAAGGGTCGTGAGGGGACGGCGATGGGGAAGGGTCTTGAGGGGACAGTGATGGGGAAGGATCACGAGGGTACGGCAGTGGGAAAGGCTTGCGAGGGGACGATGGTGGAAAGGGTCACGAGGGGACAGCAGTGGGGAAGGGTCACGAGGGGACAGCAGTGGGGAAGGGTCATGAGGGGACGGCGGTGGGGAAGGGTCGTGAGGGGACAGTATTGGGGAAGGGTCGCGAGAGGACAGGGTAGAGAAGGATCGTGAGGAGATGGTGGTGGAAAGGGTCATTATGGGACGGTGGTGGGAAGGCTTGCGAGGGGATAGGGATGAGGAAGGGTTGCGAGGGGACAGCGGTGGAAAGGGTTGCGAGGGGACAGTGGTGGGAATGGTCATGAGGGGACGGCAGTGGGGAAGGGTCGTGAGGGCACGGGGATGGGGAAGGGTCATGAAGGGACAAGGATGGGAAAGGGCCGTGAGGGGAAGGCAAGGAGGAAGGGTCATGAGGGGATGGCGGTGGAGAAGGTTCGCAAGGAGATGGCGGTGGGGAAGGGTCGTGAGGGGACAGGGATGGGGAAGGATCACAAGGGGACAGCGTTGGGGAAGGGTCGCAAGGGGATGGGGATGGGGAAGGGTGGCAATGGGATGGCAAGGAGGAAGGGTCGTGAGGGGAAGGCAGTGGGGGGGGTCTTGAGGGGACAGGGGTGGGGAAGGGTCACAAGGGGATGACGGTGGGGAAGGGTCGCGAGGGGATGGAGGTGGGGAAGTATCGTGAGGGGACAGCGGTGGGGAAGGGTCACAAGGGGACAGCGGTGGGAAAGGGTCACGAGGGGACGGCGGTGAGGAAGGATCATGAGGTTTCGCAGTGGGGAAGGGTGATGAGGGGACAGCGGTGGAAAGGGTTGTGAGGGGACGGCAGTGGGGAATGGTCATGAGGGGAAGGCGGTGGCGAAGGATCGCGAGGGGACGGCGGTGGGGAAGGATCATGAGGGGACAGCGGTGGGGCAGGGCCGGGGTGCTGGGGAAGGGCCACAAGCCGGAGGGGAGCGTGGAGGCCTGGGCTGCCGGTAGAGCCGGGCAGGCCACCCCGAAGCGGGCCGGAGGCGGATTCCTTTAAAAACTTGTCCTTTATTAGTCTGTTTGGAAGCAGTTTTCCCTCTTTATAAGGTGTCCCATCCGAGTTATATCAAAGTGAGTAACATGAAGAGAGGCGAATCCTTCCCGGCCCGCACCTCTCCGGGACGCCCAGCACCCAGGAAGGGGGGAGCACCGGGCCTGGCAGGAGCCAGGGAGGCGGCGGAGGTGGAGGGCCCGGCGGCCGGGCCCAGGGCCCGTCCCGGGGGCCGAGGGTGGGCGGACGAAGGCAGATCCCGTCGGTGTTTGATGCTGCTACCTGTGCCGGGGAGCCTGGCAGGGGCGCGGGCGCTTTCCCGGGCCGGGCAAGGCCTGGGGCATCGGGCGCTCTCCGGGAGAGCCAGCCTCCGGCAACGAGACCCCCCTCCCCGGCTCCCAGGAGCCGCAGGCCTGGCCCTGGCGACCCGGTGGCCTCGGCACGCCAAGCCCGGCCGGACACCCCGCGCTTCGCTGGCGGCCGGAGCAGGATGGAGAGCTTGGTCCTGCTAACACCTCCCGCTCCGCCGCGGCCGGGAGCTTTTATCCTCCGGGGCTTGCTCTTGCCACCCTTCCTTGGAGAAGCGCCGGCGCCGGGGTGGGGGGCGCCCAGGCCCTCCCCGCAGGGAGCGCTAGCACCAATGGGGAATGCTGCTCCCCGCAGTTTATTCCGCGCTTCCTGCCGGGGGGAGAGAGGGCTCCCGGGACGGCCGGGCCCCTGGCGCTGCCGCAAAGCTTCTTGGGTGCCAAGTGATGCCAGAGGCTCGGGTTCGCTCCTGGGAGTGTGCGGGCCTGGGCGGCCCCGGGGACCGGGGGCGCAGGGGCCGGGGGGTAAGGGGGGGATCTCTGCTTTGCTTAGATTTACATTCTATACCATGCAGTAGCACCAAAGTTCATGAGGTTAATGGCACGCCGGCGGGGTGGTTACTTCCGCTTCCTGCCGCAGTACTTCCCTTGTGCACAGCCAAGTCCGCCTGGCAGGGGACGAAGGGCACAACCTCAGTCGCCCCGCGCCAGCGCCGCCGGCCCCGCACACCCGCCAGCTCCGAGGACCCGCTGCCCGCGCGAGCCGGGGCGTCGGACTGCGCTGGGTGTTGGCAGAAGGGTGCGGGTGCCCGCCCCGGCATGGGCGTCTGTCATCCTGCTAGGACTGTCCCCGTCTCCCAAGAGGGCAGGGAGCCCGGGCTGGCAAGCAGCAACTCTCGTGCCCGTTTAGGGGATTTGCTTTCTGGAGCTGCCCAGCGCAGCTGGGGGCACACAGCAGCAGCAGCACTTACCTCTAAATCCCAGGGCTCCCAGGGCCCCACCGTAGGTCTTGGGGGGCTTTCCTGTGGGAGGCAAGATAGAGCAGGTGGTGAGCACGGGCTGGCACGGGCACCCCGCAGGGCCTGCACCGGCACCCACACCTGCAGCCCTCCGAGCGGTGCCTGGGCTCAGCGCTGTGCGTGGCAGGGCCCAAGGACAGGCAACGCCGTGTCTCTCGGGCCCCCTCCCTCAGGAGCCAGGACAGCCCCCCCAGCCCTGCATCCCATACGGCCTGGGTGGGCTGCAGGGCTCTGCTGCAAGGCTGCACGGACACTCACCAGCAAATCCCAGCTGGCCAGCGACCCCACCTGAAAGCAGAGCAAAACCCCTCAGTGCCAGCCTGGGCACGGACGCCGCTCTACCCCATGGACATCTCCACGACCCCGGCCTGCTCCGCGCTTGGAGCTTGCCACGGGCGCTATGGCTGGGCCAGGCTCCTGCGTGGGCCAGGCTTCTCCGGAAAGGACATCCCTGAGCTCAGCCCCTGCCCCGCACCCCACCAGTCTGAGCATCGCTGGGCGCAGCCCCTGCCCCACACCCTCGGGACCGTCCCCAGGTACAGGCCACGGGCTGCTCCCCGCGCTCTGCAGGAGGCGTGTCTGTGTCCCCACATGCTAGCTGGTTTTCCCCAGAGAGCAAAAAGGCATGGGAGAGCCGGGCCCTGGTGCCAGTAGAGGAACTGAGCTAGGCGAAGTACCTGGAAATATCGGTGACACACCAAAACCAGGAACTCCAACCCCTGGGGAAAGAGCAACAGCGCGTGAAAGCCCGTGAAAGCGGCTGCCACCCCCAGCCCCTGCGTGGCACCCTGTGCACCCAAAAATGGCCGTGGGCACTGCAGGGAGGCAGCGAAACAGGCCTGAACCACTGTAAAGAGCCCCTGTCCTTGCCAGGGCACCCATGGGTGCCTACCTGGCTTTAGGGAGCTCTCGCGTGGCCCTAGCATGCCCAGCGTGTGACGGCAGCAGGGCAGAGTGCTGTGTGCTGGGTGGCATGTTCCCACCCTCCCGTGCCCGCCACCGCGGCACTCACCTGGCTGCAGCCCCGCAGCACCAAAACCTGCAGGAATGGAGAGCCCTGGTCAGGCGCGGGAGTGCGGGGGGCTGCTGTGCCTGCCAGCCCTGCCCCTGCCAGCCCATCCTGCCCCCACGGCCCCTCCCCGGGGCAGCTAGCAGCCCCGCTGTTTCTTACCTGCTTTAGGAGGTTTGCCAACAGCCCCAGGAAACAAGAGCCCTGCGGCAGAGAACGGGAGCAAGTCAGTACAGCTCATGGCCCATGGCTGGCGGCCCTGGCTACTAGCCTGGAGGGGCCCCCAGGCAGGGACAGCTTCTGCATCTCTGCGGGCACTGACAAGCTGGGGACATGGCACGGCACTGTCCCCTGCCCCCTTGGCCTGGGCTGTGC
The DNA here is from genome assembly GCF_040807025.1 of Struthio camelus. Classification (NCBI taxonomy): domain Eukaryota; kingdom Metazoa; phylum Chordata; class Aves; order Struthioniformes; family Struthionidae; genus Struthio; species Struthio camelus. Next base: position 10,051,937 of record NC_090957.1, on the reverse strand, counting down.
AGGAGCCGTGGCCATTGGTACCTGTTTGGTGGTGGCCATCCCTTCCGGAGGCCGTACCCCCCAGGACTGGAGACAGGACAGCGTGTCTTGGCTGTGCCACACCAGGCAGACACAGCTCGGGACACCGGGCACACTAACAGCCGGGCTGGGGCAGAAACCTCATGGGACAGCAGGGCCACACATGCCCAGGCTCCTGGCGAAGCTCCCAGGATGCCCAAGCTCCCTCGGGACAGGCAGAGCTGGAGCGGCAGCAATGGTCCGGGCTGGTGAGCCCCTTCCCCGTTCCCCCAAATCCCAGCTCTGCAGGGACATAGCTAGGAGAGCACAAAAGCAGCCTCCAGTCCCGTGCAGTCTGTAAACGCACTTTGCTTTTTGGCATGCTTCTGGCATGTTTAGGAGCTCTCCGGGCAGCTCTGGTGGCAGGCAGCAGCCCCTCCGCTCTGCACCCTGGCCTCGCACCCCGGCCCCGGGGAGCCACCGATGCCACGTCTGGCCAGCGTCACTCACCAGCCCCTAGGCCACCGGGTGCAAGGCCGCCAACTCCAAGGCCACCAACTCCGAGACCACCTGCAGCAGGGAGCCAGGGTGAGGGTCTGGGGGACAGGCAGTGGGTGGTCCTGAGGGATGGGCCACAGGGGCTATGGGGGCTGTCTTGGGGGCAGCTTGCAGTGGGTACCGCATTCTCCCAGCCTTTGGTAGATGGGGACTGGGGGAAAGCAAGTGTGGGCAGATTTGGCCTGGCAGCGCCTGGCCTTGCCCTTGCCGCATGGTTCCTGGGTCAGAGGGACTTGCACAGGACATCTCCGTTCCAGCTGGGGCCATGGCTGACACAGCCTGCCAAGTGCTAGTTTAGGGAGCTCTACCCACTCCTTGCCCCAACCCCACTCGTGTCCTGGCCTTCCTCGGGCCATCCCTGCTTGCCCCGTGCCCTTGTGGAGCACCTTCTTGCCCCGTGCACCCACACTGCCCAGAGAGGCCCTGACATAGGTGCTCAGCTCCTGCCGCATCGTACCTGGGAGGACGCCGACCCCTGGGACTCCGGCCCCGGGAACTCCTGCCGGAGAAAAGACATTTGAACCTGCATCTTCCCACAGCCCAGCATGAACAGAGAGCACTGGAGAGCTCAGGGCACCCCTTGCCAGGGTTTGACCCACCGGCGTGGTCCTGACACCCACCCTGGGGGGTCCTGACAGCCGTCATGCAGCACTCTGATTGAGGAGACCTGGGGAGGGCTCACTGGCCACGCTGGCTGTGGGAGATGGATTGGCCCAAGCAATGCAGAGCAGGGGAAAATGTTCCCAAGGAGTCCAAGCAGAGGGGGCACGGGGTGGCACTCTGCACCCATGGTTGAGGGCGCACCAGCTCCCAGGCCTTTCCTGCTCTGCACACACCTGTGGCAGGCCTGTGGGCAGGGATCCTGTAGTCTGTAACCACCAGGCTGTCTGGTTAAGCCCAGATTCCTTTACCCTTTCCCAGAGTGGCTTGTGGCTGACTAGTCAACACTCCTGGGCTGGCTGGGACCCTGCAGCAGATAGTAGGGTGAGTATCAGGGAACTGGGTGCTACAGGAGATGCTGGCTAGCAAAACCCTGAAGGGGAGAGCAGCTTCCCCCAGCCTAGCCGGCATGGCTGTGAGCACTGGAAGCCCTTCACATAGCTTGGCGCAGTGGGGATGGAGGCCGAGGAGCCAAGCAAGAGCAGCAGCAGCAGGCAGGGCAAGGATCTGGCCCCGATGGGGATGCATGAGCATGACGGGAGGGCAGGACCCAGATGGCAAAGCAAGGAGAGAGCCTGGTGGAGGACCAAGGTGGGCAGGCCTGGCGGTGCCACCTGGGGTGTCTGAAGGGAGTGGGCTGGGGAAGAGTGGCAGAGATACGTACCGAATTTGGGAGGCTTAGCACCAGGCTGCACCCCTACTTGGGGGATGCCTGCAAAGCAAACGAGGGCACCACGCTTAGATCGATCACCCATACTGCGCCCAGTGCCTGGCCCCCCTGCACCTCTCACCCATACTGCGCCCTCTGCCTGGCCCCCCTGAATACCCTGCATGGCTCAACAGCTTTTAGTCCTTCCGCTCAGCTGGCACTGCCATCCTCAGCCACCACTGTCCCCAGGCTGATCCTCAGCCAGGGGGAAATGAGGCACTTACCTGCTCCAGGGAGAATGCCAGTACCGGGTACTCCCACGCCCGGCACCAAACCTGGCACAGCACCGACTCCAGGCGTCACTCCTGGCACTCCAGCAGCCCCAGGCACCACTCCTGGCACCCCTCCGACCCCAACACCTGAAGAGAGAGGGGGGAGAGGGCAGCAGCTTTGGGCAGGCTGCGTGGGGGGGTGACAACTAAGGTGATCCTTTGGCATTGCCCGAGGTGTGCCTCCCCATGCCCGGGCTGTGGGCATGGATGGCTCCCTGCACCCAGCCAGTGACAGCGGGCCCTGGCATCAGGGTGACCCCGGAGCCCCCAGCTTTCCCCAGGCCAGGCTGTTACATCACGGCTCCCTGCGTTGCCTTGCTGCAAGAGGCTGGATCGCTGGCAAGTTTCTCACAGGGCTACCTGCTGCATGCTTGACAGGGGCTTGACAGGGAGGAGCGGGCTTCACTGGCGACTCACCATATTTGGCTGCCTTAGCTGCTGCTTTTGCCGCTGCTGCCGGAGCTCCGACTCCTGAGCCGAGATAGCAAGACACGGTGAGCATCCCCCAGAGTGAGCCAGCCCTCCCCAGCAGTCCTGGGCAGAGCCTGTCCCTCCCACCTCGTCTACATTGCCCACAGGATGGCTGCAAGACGGAGACCGTGAAGGCCTTCCTCACAGCCATTCTGTCCTGGACTTTCCTCTGCACCAGCCCAGCAGCCACTGTCACCTGCCTCCCTCCTCCTCCCACTGCTCCTTGGCCTTGATGGGCTCCATGAGGGTATCAGGCACTCAGCGACGGCAACAAGAAGGAGGGAGGCAGGGAAAGGCAGGGACATCTTTGGGCATAGGCCAGGCGACAGTGCAGGCAGCCCCCCAGATCAATAGACAGCCAAAGGACCCCAGCCTGTCCCTCCTGCAGGAGGAAAGGAGCTTACCTGGGATGGCACCAACACCAGGGGCCAGAGCACCCACACCAGGGGCCAGAGCACCTACACCGGGAGGCAGGGCACCCACACCGGGAGCCAGGGCACCCACGCCAGGAGCCAGGGCACCCACGCCGGGAGCCAGGCCTCCTGCTCCTGCAAGAAGAGAGGGAAGGATTGGGGCTCTGGTATGGGAAGACAGCAGGTGGAAAGAACTTGCTGGAGAGGGAGGCGGCATGGCAGGCTGGGATGGGTGGGTGGTAGATGGATGGTGGGGTAGATGGGCAGGTAGATGGGAGGCTGGATGCATGAGAATCTGTTTGGATGGTAGGTCCAGGGTTCCCCATACATGACAGTTCTCTGGCGAGCATCCCCTACAGTGCAGGGAGCTCATTCCATGCACAGCCCTGCAGAGCTCACCCCATGCCCAGACCCACAGGGGCTCCGTACAGTGTCCCTGACCAGGGGGTAGCCTCGGGTGGGGAGGCAGCAGGAGGCAGGACATGTGGCAATAACCCCTGGGAGGTGCCATCTTACCGTACTTGGCTGCTTTGGCGGCTGCTTTGGCAGCAGCAGCTGCTGCAGCTGGGCCTCCAACTCCTGGGGAAGAGGGGAAGAGTGAGGCAGGGGTGGCATGTGGTGGCCATGCCAGGCATCCCCAAGCCAGCACTGCCAGGACCTGCTCTGGCAGCTCTTCCTCCAGCTCTGTCCCAGGCCTGACCATAACCACCCCTCACTTAAAGACCATTTTACCTGCTATTTCTCCAGGCACCAGACCACCAACCCCAGCAGGCACACCAACTCCTGGCAGGCGCCCTGCTCCTGCAGAAAGGTTCAGTGATGAGGCCGAGCCCCAGGGCAGATGAGCAGAGCGCGGCCCCCTCTGTGCATGGCGCAGTGCAAGGGCTGGCTGCGGGTGCAGAGGGAGAGTCCGTCTGCCTGCCAGCTGCCCCGCTCCTGGCACAAGACTCTGGCCCTGGGGGCTCTCACCTGGGGGATTTTCCCTCCACTCCAGCTTGATGTTGCACTCAGGGCACGTGGCTCCTTTTGCATAGCTGGTTTAATGGCATCAGGCAGAGCCAGATATTCCTACCCTTTCCTGGGATGTCTTCTCTGGCTTGATGCTGGCCACAGTGACCATTTGCAGGCATTCCTCCCTCCCTCCCTCCCTCCATGAATGGGCAGCCGAGTCGTATGCAGGACAAAGGTAACTCACCAAATGCTGCGGCCTTTGCCGCAGCCTTTGCTGCAGCTGCAGCAGCTGCTGGAGCACCTACTGTTGGGGTAGAAGAGGAGAGAGTTAGGATGATGAGAGAGGGCCAGCAGCAAGCTCTCTGCTTATGCCAGCCCATGAACTCACCTCCTGGGACAGCACCAACACCAGGCACCACACCGGGGACTCCAGCCACACCAGGCACACCGGGCACGCCAGGCACACCGGGCACGCCAGGCACACCAGGCACGCCAGGCACACCAGGCACTCCAGGTACACCTCCAATGCCAGGAACTCCACCAGGAACGCCAACACCGGCTCCTGCAGGGAATGAGGGGTGAGGCCGGGTCTTGTCGCAGCACCAGCTGAGACATGGGACCCGGAGGCAGATCTGATCCATCCTAGTGCTGGGATGGGGAAAGTGCCCCAACACCTTGGCCTTGGCCAAGAAAGTTGCACAGCCCAGCAAGGGAGAGACTAGTCCTGTGTCTCCCAAGAAGTCCCAGCAAGGATGTTAAATCTGCAAAAGTTTTAAAAGGACTGGCCAAGAACCGGGATGAGCCATGAATGCAGTCCAGCTGGGCAGACAGCGGGACCATGGCCTGGTGGGATATCACCAGACCAGGGAACCGCGTGACGGGGAAGGGCAGACAGCAGTGCAGCAGGACCCTCTTTGAGGTGAGGTCAAGGCTCAGAGGAGAAGGGATTGAATGCACCAGGTAACCATCTAGAAGAGCTGGGTGCTCAGGCAGTAGCCAGCCTGGGAAGCTGCTGAGGGCAGTCACAGCCTTCGTGCTCTGGCACTCATTTTCGCTACAGAGAGAAGTGCTTGGTCACATCTTGTTGAAGGGGCCTAGTGCCAGCGAAGTTGTCTGCACGGCGCCTTGCTCTGCCATGTCCTTGGCACCACCAGCAGAGCTGGTGTCAGAGCACACACCAGTTAAGTTTTCATTGCCAAGTTTCTCCCTAAATCCCAGCATTCTCTGGCTGCCATTGACTTTTTTTGCATGATGCAAAAGAGAAATGAATGAAATGGACAGGAACTGTTGAACTCTCAGAGGAAAGCTGCCACCAAGGAAGATGATTCACAGGGGGCTCTCGGGACTTTGCAAGAGCTGCAGGGATGAAGCAGAAGAAAGTCCTGGGACCTGGCCATTGCATCTGACCCACACCATGCAGCCTCTTCCACTAACTCTTCAAACAACACAAGGACCCTGCAGCTCTGGATGGAACCTAGGATCACTTTTGCCTCCTTTCTCTGTCTAACCTTTCAGCTTTGCTGCTGCTCAGCAATGTTCCTTCTTCCCCTCAGGACTTCTCCTCCCTAGAGGTATTTTTGGGACGGTTATGCTTATCAGATGCCTGGGTTTTGCCAGACCAAGTCAGAGGTACTTGCCAGAGCCTCTGTCTAACAGGCTTTCCCTTCAACATCTCCCCCAATTTCTGGGTTCTCCAGGGCTCCTGTTGGAGCTCACCTTTGTGACCAGGAGCGACCAGAATTGAATGCAGGATTTCTGGCATCAAATTCTTGTTGATAGAATTTGCAGACAACTTCAAAATTGGAGGAGTTAGAAAATATATCAAAAGATGAGGTCAGTTCTGGCCTGCACAGGGAGCTGGGCCAGCTTAGTGAGACGTGGCTTAGTCCAGTGATGGTTGAACACTGAGGGGAAAGGAACAGATCCCACCAGGGACCGGTTTTTGGAAGGTAGTGACCCTGGAAAGGGCTTTGGGAGTTAGCCTGGAGCCAGGTGGGACAGAGACTCGCAGGGCAGCGCTGCCCCAAAGGGATCAATGGGATCTCTGCCTGTTGTGCGGTGGGACAGAGCTCAGAGGCCCTAGACACCGGATCAATTCTGATGCTGATGCTGGAAAAAAGGATTTGGAACAAAAGTTGAGAATTCAGATAAGATCCAAAGAAGCAAGTAAAACATCATCCATTGATTCTTGCAAAGCACCAACATTGTCACAGTCTGCAGAAAACCCAGGGAGGGGGAGGGCCCTACCTTGAGGGTAAAGGCAGGACAAGATGGAGCAGCGAGAAGCTGGACTGGGCACATTGATTCCCTAAATGCTTCCTCACCATGAGCCATTCAGAGAGATCTCCATGAGAGATCTGTCTGCCTGGAAGCATCCTTGTCCCCCATGTCAGAGGGGAGTGGGGAGATGCAGTAATGCCTCGAGGGTAGGAGAGGTCCCTAGGATAACCCGGCTGCTGTGGAGAACAGTGGGACATGGGGAGGTGATACCGCTTACCGAACTTAGCTGCCTTTGCCGCTGCTGCTGCTGCCGCCGGCGTCCCAACTCCTGGGAACAAGTGAGAGAGGGATCCTTAGACACCTACCCCATGCTCCCCACTGAGAGACACAACATGGGCAAAGCTCTTGGGAACAGTCACCTGCCACCCCGGGGACACCTCCGACGCCGGGCACCAAGCCGGGGACTCCGCCAACACCAGGCACTAGGCCTGGGATGCCACCAACCCCAGGCAGGACTCCTGCACCTGGAAGGAAGCAGAGCAGTCAGACCTCGCCTGCTTTTCGGACCCTAAAATGCACAGTGACGCAGGAGGGGGCATGGTGCCAGCCGAAGGTGCAGCCCTGCTGCAGCGGGCTTGGGCTCAGAGCAGCCCAAAGCAATGCCTTGGCGAGACTATACAACCAGAGGCCAGTCTCAGGGGAGCAACAAGAGCCACCTTCAGCTGCTGCACCACTAAACCCTCCACGACTGCCGAGTGGGGAGATGCAGTCGCGTCCTCCGTGCTCAGCTGACTCCCTGCCACCTTCCAGTTCCTGGCAGCTCTGCCCGGGGGACGCTGATGGAGCCAGAGCTCCTGGGCACAGAGCTGGCCTCCTCTGCTGATGTGGGAGGCTCTAGGGCACATGGCTTTGAGGAGAGACACATGCCAAGGTTTGCGGTTGCAGACCCCTCCAACTTTTCTGCTCCCGCTCCAAGACAGCATGGCCAGCTTCCCAGGGAGCAGTCGGGGCACAGATGCCTTGCAGCAGAAGCTGGTGCAGCACAGGGCTCTCTACCCTGCCCCCCTAAACCAGCTGCTTTTCCAAGGAGACTAGTGTCTGTGTGTGCCTCCCCCAGGAAGGCAGCACAGCAGCTGAGCTACATCTAGAGGGCACTGGGAGCTGGGCTGTGCACGCACGCTCCCCCTGACATATAGCAGGTACCAGCGCAGGTTGACACAGGATGGGCTTTTCCAGGAGCAGTAAGTCCTATGTCCTCTGCACTGCCCAACTGGAACCACATGCTGCCCTGGGGCTTAGCTCTTCCACTCTGCTTGCAGGCTCCTGAGTTGGGCTCTGCCCTGTCTGTCAGCCCTGGCTGTGAGTCACACAGTGACTTGAACCCTGCCGTCTACAGCAAGCCCTGGGGAGACTCTCCAGGGTGCTCCTGCAATGTCCCCTGCCCCATAGACACATCCAGGCAGGGGATTCCCAGCTCCCCACACACACTCCTGTGGCCTGGAGCCTGCACGGTCGCCTGGGAGCTGGTGGCAGCTGGACGGACCCCGCTGTCCCACAAGGACATGTAAATCCCAGCTGCTCCCAGTGCTGACGCATTTCCTCTGGACGCTCCAATGAGTGACTGTTTGCTACTCGCTTTTCTCCTGTGAGATAGGTTTCCCCTGCCAGCAAGAGGAGCACCGAACATGAGATCTACATAACCAATCACGTCCCTCTGCTAACAAACAACAGCTCAACAGAGACACCATCTCTGCAAAGTCCTGCTGGAGCTCAGTGCAGCAAAACCACAAGAGCTGTCAATGTCTCCTGTCACACAGTGCCTGGACGTGCCACGTCTGTTACAGAAGACCAATACGTGAGAGAGGTTTATGGCCCTGTGGCAGGACTACTGCCATGCCTCTCTGCTGCTAACACCACAGCCTGCGTCTCCCACCGCCCAGCTGCTGACTCTCAGGGGAGACAGGGAGCCCTCCAGCCACTATAGAAAGAGCTGCTTTTCCAGACGAGACAGTCAAGACTTTGCTACCTCCTGCCCCGACTGTCCCATCAAGCTGCTGAAAGCTCCCCTTTCAAGTGATAAAGCCCCTCTCCGGTCCTGGAGGAGGTATAATATCTTGCCGGCCTTCCACATGCAAAAGTCGTCCATTCAACAGACTGATTTCACCTTGCCCTAAGCTTTAGGCAAGCAGCAGCTGCGCAGGGGTCCAGGTGTGCGAGAGCGTCCTAGGCTTATGCATCACTGGGCAGAGGGTGAGCTGAGGGCAGGTGATAAAGCCATGTGTCACGCTAAGCTGTGTAGCCTCTGGCACTAATGCGTTGCTCTGCCGTGTCCTGTGGCAGCGAAGCACAGCTGAGAGCAAGCTTGGCCCTGCAGCCAGCTGCCGGACCTGGCTGAGACACTAACCATGCAGGGAACTCACCAAAGGCTCCTGCTTTCGCTGCCGCCTTCGCTGCCGCAGCTGCAGCTGCTGGCCCTCCAACTGCCGGAGTACCAGGGGAGAGAGTCAGTGGTGTGAGACGGGGGGGACATGAATCTCCAAGCCCCAGGGCTGAGTCCAGATATTGACTTACCTCCAACTCCTGGGACAGCTCCGACACCAGGCACCACTCCACCAACTCCAGGAATGCCAGCCCCGGGCAGGACACCGGCTCCTGTTGCAAAGGAAAAGGGGACTGTCAGCTCCCTGGAGCTGGAGATGTAGAGCACCTGCAAGCCTGGGATGGAGACAGCAGCCTCTCCATTGGGGCTTTGGCAGCAGGGCATCTTCAAGGAACCATGGGTGCCCCCCCACAGATACCAGACAAAGGCTGGTGAGCTCCATGCCCCCTGAGCACATGCCAGACCCCTCAGGGCTGCTGGGGGGCTGGGGCAGTAGAGGATCTGCAGCCTGTGGGTGGCTGGAGCCAGAGTCCAGCGGGAACCCTCCCTCCACGGGTGCTGTGAGCCTTCAAGGCCCTAGATGTGTCTGTGGTGGGTGACTCACCATATTTAGCTGCTGCTTTCGCTGCTGCTGCCTGCGCTCCAACCCCTGAGGAAGTATGCAAGCGAGGTTGAGGCCTCAGGACCATTCCTCCTCAGCCCACCCCCATCCCACAGGGATTTCAGGGACCATCTCCTCCTATCAGCAGCGATCCCCCCCCTCCCCACCCCATTCAGGACGTGACATACACACGTGTCCTGGTTGTTCCCAACCCCTTTCACGGGTTTTCCCAACCCGTGATGCATTGACAGCCCGCTCCCACTGCCAGCCATCCAGGCAGTGCCAAATGTCCTGTCTGAAGACCAGGGAAGCTACCGGGATGCTCACTCCCCCTGATACAGACACACTCAAAGAGGTCTGTGTAGGTCTGTGCCATCTCCCACCCTGGAGCTGTCTGGGAAGAGAGCACAGAGGCTGCATACCTGTCCCAGTGGGGAATCCTGCCTTTCCTGCTGCACCAATTCCCACTCCTATCCCACCAGGTCCAAGCCCTGCAATCACAAACAGAAGCAAAGCAAGGTCAGGCACTGGCCTTAGAAAGGGGGCCAAGGCAGACAGAGCAGGTCCCCTGGCCCAGAGGATTTCCCCCCCATATCTGGGGATGTGGTGGAGACGCCTGAGCCAGCTCCTCTGTCTAGAACAGGGAATCAGATCCTAGAGATGTCAGTTCAAATATCCCTGAGTGGAGCTGGCTGGCACTCAGGACATGTCCTAGGAGCCAGACACTCAGCTCATTGCACGAGCTGCCTCAGCAAGCTGAGAGCTGACTGACGCTGGTGCCACCACATGTCTACAGATTAACGGCTTACGGCTCTGAAGTGTGGGGAAGCCCGGAGAGATGGGCTGCTTTCAGCCGGGAGACATCCATGGGCATCAGACTTTCCCTTTCCCTCCACTCTGCCTTGCTGCCTCTGAGGACTGAAAGGGTAGGGCAAGGCACAACCTTGTTTGGCCTCAGCCTGCTCCTTGCACCTGAGGCAAGTGGGAGCCTGGGCATTGCTGAGGATTGCCTTGGCCTCGCTGGCTTGGGCCACCTTGTACTAGGAGAAGGGTGCTTGGTGGACAGCATCGCCTTCGCTCCCACTGGGCTGCCCTAAGAGACAAGGGACTCGAGGGGTAGGGCAACCTGTGGGGGGGGGGGGTCCAAATGCCCCAGCACGGGGAGCGATCCCCACTCTCGCAGCCTCTGTGGGCAGCAGCGGGCAGCCTGGCCAGCCTGCCCGGCACTGCCCTCAGTGTAACCCAGGATCTGCGGCCCATGTGGCTATCGCAGCCAGCGGTGTAATGAGGAGCTACAACCGTGGAGCAAGGGCACTCACCATAGGGCAGCTTACCAGTGCTGTAGGGCAATCCATAGCCACCTGGAGAGGAGAAAAGGTGGCTGGTTAGCACATGCTGTGCCAGCCATTGCTGCTGGTAATCGTGTCCCCTCTGCCCTGCGGTGTAGCACCTCTTTGCCAACTGGCTGTGCAACATGAGCCTTCAGCCTGGGGGCTCTTTCCAAGCCACGCATCTGGCTGGAAAACCCTCTGGTACAGCCCCCGCTGTGATGGAGCCCAACACGCGGGGCTCCTCCACAGGCCAGGAGACTCCCCTCTCCACCAGTGAGGGCTCATTTTGGAAGCAGCGGTTCCCAGCCATGGTGAGGAGCCGTCTCCTCCCAGCCCCACGCCAAGGGCTGAAGCGCCTAAAGCTAGCTTCCAAGCAAGAGCGCATGTTTCCAGGAGCCTCCCGCCACCTAGGTTCGGCAGGGGGCCCCCTGAGAGCCCTGCGGCAAGAGTTGTACCCAGCTGGCTCCACATAGGCCAACTCCAAATGAAAGGCTTTAATTGGATTCTGGGCTTGGGAGCCTCCTGCTGAAACGTGACCTCATTAAGAGGTCATCAAGAAGGGATGGGGTGGTATAAGGAGAGGGAACATTGTGGCTGGGGAGCAGAGGAAATTTGCTGGCCATGCAACTGTCTCCTTGGAAAAGACAGGGATTCCATCGCCTGGGACAGCACGGGGATACCCATGACTCAGTGGGGACTGCTCAGTCTCCCCCTCTGGCCTCCTGGCTCCAAGCACCCATCCCTTCCAGATGCCATGGCTCCCAGCGGCTGGAGAGAGGTTATGGCCCAAGGATGGGTCACATCCTCACTGGGTGCCTGACTGTGGGGATTTTGAGCTGCACACGGAAAAAGGGAAGTGCCAGGGGACGTCTTCTTACACCATGAGCCTGAGTGGGCATTGGAGGACAGAGTGTCTCTCTCCGTGAACCGAGCTCTTTCCAGCCACAGGGGCCAAGGCAAGGGCTGGGGGGCACTGGGATTGCCTTGAGCCAGGATGTTATTACTCATAAAATGAATATCTTTTGAAGTGCAGGGTGCTCTCCTCTCCTACAAGCTAACATGTGCAGGGCAGATGTCCCCCTGCCCTGCCAGGCTTTCCCAGAAGTTCCCACATAAACACAAGTTTGCTGCAAAGCAGAGGCTTTTCAGGCAGAGTCAGCCGTGAACTCTCTGCCGGCAGGACCAGATTTCATGAGGCCATGCATGAACCCGCTTGGCACCCTTCATGCCAAGCCCTTGTCACCCCCGAACAGTGACCAGGTGGTGAGAAGGGGCCATGTTCATTGCCAGCCAGGCCTTCCTGGCTGCAGAAGGGCTGGGGAGGCGCAGCACTTTATGACTCACTTGGAGGTCACGTGGCAACCCTTTTTGCCAGGCCTAAGCCAAATTCTCCACCCCTCTCCCCCCAGCCACATGTGAGAGCAGCCTTTGCCCCAACGCTCTGCGCTGAGCTGGCCCTGCATAGCCGTGAGGCTCCCCACCACTATGCCTGGCACCAGGGGCTGGTGCCACTGAAGCTGCTAAGGGCTGACTGCTATGCCGACTGGCAGGGAGAGGGCTTTTCACAGACAGACACCTGCGGTCAGGCACTGGGAAACAGATCCCTTCTGTGTGCTACCAGGTGGAAGCAGGATTTCAGCCACTTTCAGGAACCAGCTGCAGCGTCAGCCCCGGGGCCTGAGATCCTAGAGAGCAAGATGGTCCTGGGAAGGAGGGAAGGAAACCCGCCACCCGGTTCCTTAGCAAGGGCAGCACAGAACAGGAGCTGGCTGAGACATCTGGAACAAGTCATCAAAAAAGGAGACTTTCCACTAAAAATATTATTTTTAGTGATGTCCCCTTGGTTCCTTGGTTCTGGACCCACGCTTGCCAACTGCTGCAGCTCCCATGCAATGCAAGGCTATGCAGAAGACAGAAGGATGTAAAACACATCTTTTGGCAACCTCTGGTCTGTCTCCAACCACTGGTACCTGCTGATCCAGAGGAACATGTCATCGTGCTTGCCTTGCTCAAACAAAAGCCAGCGACATGGCCAGCCCCCAGGGTTCAGAAGTGACAAATTAGGATCCCCCAGGTCCTCGGGAATGATTGGGGTGCCAAAGAGTGCTCAACAATTGAAATCACGGCCAGGGACATTACTTCTGGGTGAGAAGATCAGAGACTTGGCTGAGCTGAGTGAGATGCTCTGAGCACGGCCTTGGGGATGGGGCTCCCCTGCCAAGGGAGGGAGGGGGGACGGTTCCTGCCCACTGCTCTCAGTGTGCAGCCACTTGGCTACCTGCAGGGCGATCTCCTCTGATTTATTGATGGTTGCTCCCCAGTAAGTGGGTCAGCCGGCAGCGGCGCCCCATCTGGGCTCTGGGCCACTGGTGGGGCCGCCCCGGGAGGGAGCCAGGTGCAGCCTGAGCCATGCGCTGGCGGTTTGCTGTTAGCACCAGGCACCCCATGAAAGGCAGTCTGGGGCAGCAGCTCCTCTGGAGGAGCCGGGCTGTGGCTGGGAGGCCAGACAGTATCCGATCTCTGCAGGGCTGCTCAGGAAGAGAATCGCCCTAATGAGTGTAACTCTGCCTCTGTGGGAGGAAGTCAGTGTGATTCAAGTATTTCTGCCTCTTGCGGCGACGGGCCCCAGCAGGGGAAGCCGGAGAAGTTGCTGGGCTTGGTGCCCTTGCCTGGGTAGGATCTGGTCTCTGTGAGGGGCTCCAGCACCTGAGAGTGGGCTCCTTCTGTGAAGGCTTTTCTGACAGCAGCAATTTGTTTTGGCAAATCAGGAAAAGGACCGTGGTTCTGCTCTTGTTCAGCACCTTTGGGAATGCAGCTCCCTGGCCTGGCTCTGGCTTCCATCCTCCTGCCCAGGTGTGTCTTGGGTGTGATCTTGGGACCAGCAGCAAGGTGTGAAGCAACCTGGCAGCGTGGTCCCTCCTGCTGCTGGTGGGCACGGCAGCCCCAGGCAGGGTGACTCACATGCCTGTGCCACTGCTGATGCCACTGCCACCTGATACTGCCTGTCCTGCTGCTCCCCTGATGTGGGTGCTGCAGGCTGGCAATGGGGCTGAGCCGCCAGGGCAGGCCTGGCACCTTGTGCAGGGCTGGGAGATAGAGGTCCCTGAAGCAGCCCCAACAGACCTTCCCCAGGCTGGGACTGAGCCTCATCTCCGCAGGCAGCAGGAAGGGCGACCCCCTCCCTGAGCTCCCCCGCTGCCAGCCCGGGGTTGGGTCCTTGGCAAGAGGTCCCTGAGATGGAACATTCATTCAGGACCAGCCAGTCCCCTGGGGACATTGCCCAGCACAAACCCTGACCCAGAGCATGCCAGGAGAAAGTCCTAGAAGCCACCAAGGGCAGGTGACCCCTTGAAAGGCTGTACCTAGTACTAGGAGGAGGCTCTGGGAACAGCCTTGGTGGCCTAGCCCAAAGCATGTCCTCAGCACTTGCCTGTTCTCCCCTTACAACACCTGGCCTCTGGAGGAAGGCACAGCCTCATCTTTGTAGGCTGGAACTAGCCCAGCAGCAGGGTTCTGGCAGTCCTCTGGGCCCGAGCCTCAGCCCCCGGGCAGGGGCTGCCCTGAGGGCTGCGGGAGGAAGGACTGAAGCTGGAATTCACTGCCAAGCAGTGCATCGCTCTGTCCTGCTGTTCCCAGGCCAGAGTAGGCACTGCCAGGCCCTGGGGACACAGGAACACCATGGCTCAGCCTGGGGACAGTCCAAAGAAATCCAGCTCTGTCCCCTGGCACTGTCATACAAAGGGGCCCTCACCTGTATCTCTGTTGGCTGTGGCAGCTTACCTGGGAGCTTAGGAGCTTTGATGGGATACCCCAGAGGGACACCGGGCTGCGGGCCTCCAAAGCCTCCCAGTCCTGCAAAGCCAACAGCAGACTCTCACCTGGAGCCCGCGCACCCAGGCTGCCACCCAATCCATGTGAGAAGGGAGTGTCCAGGGGCACCTTTGTTCCCCGGCCACAGCAGAGCAGAGCAGGTGGCTTGGGAAGCCCTGAGGCACCTTCTGGCATGTGGAGGCCATGGCAATGATGAGCAGGTTTGGAAAAAAAAAGAGCAAGCGGAAAGAGAGATACTCACCAGGGACTCCTGCAAAGGCTCCTCCCACTCCTAGACAGAAACACAAACACAAGCCTCAGGGCTAGTCCGTAGGGGTCCAAACTAGTCTGTAAAGGCCATACCTTGGGCTATGTGGGCTCAGCTAGAGGTCAGCTCACGCTTGCCCTAGTGCCCTGCCAGCCTTCACAGGGCTATAACCCCAGGAGAAAGGCCCTCCCTAGCAGGACCCCAGGCCAAGGGCCAGACCCAGCCCCCCTGGAGCCAGCAGAGGACCTGCCCTAGATCCTGCCATGCCTGGAGGAGGGGGAACATACCTGGGGCTTTGGGCTTGACTCCAGCACCAGTTGGTACTCCAGGCAGCACGCCTACGCCGGGGAAGCGGACACCTACAACATAGACCAGAGATGCTAGGTGAGCACGGCGAGGCCTCAAGGCATTGCCTTCTGAGCTGGTAGCCAAGATTCCTGCACCCTCCCTGTCAGTCCTCTGGCCTGAATGCAAGAGAGAAAGCCCTCCGTGACCTTGCCTCTGCTCTAGCCCAACTTTTTCTGTGCTGCAGTCCTGCTTCCCTCCCTGTTCCCAGCCCTCCCAGCCCTCCCCACTGCTCCATCTGCTCCTCTGGCCATCCCTACCCAGTGCTGTCCCACAGACACCCCAGTCCCCGAGTCCTTTCCACCCTTCCCCAGCTCAGAGCTAGCCCTGCCCCCTGGGACCTGGCCACATCGCTGCCAGGAGCTTGCTGGGACCTCGCTGTGGCCAGCACCGGCATGGTGAGTACGAGGTTGCCTCCTGGTGCTCGCCAGACAGAGCTGCCATGCCTATTCCTGGTAGGCTGGGGAAGTGTTTGCCCTCTTGTTGTCTCAGCTCTGGGGATGGCCGTGCCGTGGCGAGGGCTGCAAGCCGCTGGCTGCCCTGCAGGGTCTCTGGATGCTGGTTGTATATATGGAGCCCATGACTGGATCACACTCTTCAAAGCAAGCTCCATGGTATATCCAAGGCAAGGCAATTTCCTCTGCCCCTGGTGACATGGTGCAGTGGCTTCATACAAGTTGGGGCTCTACTGTGAGCAACTGCCCTGCCAGGCCTTAGCCCGCAATGCCTGCTGTGTCGCGAATCCAGCCAACATACTCTTTTGGCCACCCTTCCCTTTCTGGCCTCCTCTTAGAGCTACAGAGCTCCCAGTCCCTCAGCTCTCAGAGGGGGATGCCCTGGCCATTACTATATTTTCCACCCTTGGGCCTGTGCATTTTGCTGCACTGGGTTCCTTTGCTCCCAGGCTGGAGGTGAAGTTCAGCCTGTTCAGACACTGACCTCTCGACAGAACCAGGGAAAAACAGGCTTCACTTTGGCCTGGCCTTTCAGTGATTTTTTTTTTTCAGTCCTTTTACAAATGTCTTTCATTATAACTCATGCATTTTCAGACATGGAAAGGCATTCCTGACTAGCAACACACTTCTCATTCTAACAATGTCGAAACATCTTGTTTTCACAAGTTTTCCTCCCCAAATTGCTTTGCAGTGAGGAATTCCTGTCCCCCGCCACCTCCTCCCCTTCTTCCCACATGGCCTTTGGCTGAGCAAGTCATCCCTAGCATGGCCCACGCCAAGTCCTCTGAAGTGTCCGGCACTAACGCCTCTCGCTCCCACGGAGCTTGGCATGAGATTCTTGGAGACGCCAGGTCCTGCCTTTGGCACTGCAGAAATACTGCTTCAGTCTCAACAAATTGGTTTGGAAAATGCATATGGCTGTTGTGAGGGCAGTGATCTGGCAGGCAGAGAGCCAGGGAGGTTTGGAGCTAACTCTCAGCAAGGCCCAACCTTGCTGTAGTCACTGGGCCTGCTGCAGGATTGTACGCAGCCTCGTGCACCGCAGAGAGCTATGTCTGCACGGGCATGGCAGGAAGGTGTTCTATTAGCCCATGGGATAGCAGGCCAGAAGGCGACCAACTCAAGCTGCAGAAGTAGGAGGCAAGGGCCCCCCAGCTCACCTGCTCCGGGGAGCACGCCACCCGGAAAGGCTCCAGGAATCCCAGCACCTGCCAGGCAAGAGAAAAGCAGTGGTGAGCACTTGGCCAGAGCCCTTCCCACTGCAGCCTTGCCCGCTTTTGGCCATGCACCTACCTGGTACTTTGGGGGGTTTCCCTGCTGCAACAGCCCCAGGCTGCACCCCACCCGGGGGCACTACTGCACCTGCAGGGTGGCAGAGAGCCCGTAAGTACCAACTCACAGTGGGCACACAAGCTCCTGTTCCTTTTTGGGTGCAGGGCCAAGTCTGCCCTAGACAAAGCTATGTCCAGGGACAAGCAAGCTTGGGACATGGGTATTTCCTACCTGTGGAGACCCCAAGGTCACCAGGAGCACCAACTCCACCCACGCCACCAATGCCAGCACCTGGGGGCATTGGGAAGAGGAGACCGCAGAGTGAGATGCCCACCCTTGGGCTATGGGTAGCCAAAGAGGTATTGAAGGAAGTAAGCATTTCAGGCCAGTTCTCTGGGTTGAAGGGGACATCCAAAGCCAGCACAGGGGAAAGGTCTCCCCCAGGCCCGGGCATGGAAGCCTGCTTCCCAGGGCAGGGAGCTGAACATTTGCTCCACACTTTCCATTACTTCTTGGCTCAGGCTTGGCCAATGCCCCTTTTTTGGCTTAGCTGCCACAAGCATATTTGCCAGGGTTCCTCTGTTTGTCCACTTTTGCTGCCCTATGACATGCCTGGCAGGGACAACAGAGAGAGCAGCACCTCCCGCTTGCTGTACCACATCTGCTGGCCCTGTGGCCTCCGGAGGGAAGGGCAGACTCATGCAGAGGAGCCCAGGCTCAAAGCAGATAGCCAGAACCTCAAGGCTGTCAGAGCCCTATATTGCCTTGCCCGGGCCCTACAGCCTAGCTAGGTAGCATAAGCAGTGCGTGGTGCTGGTACAAGCCCCAGGTCCTACCACATGGGCCTGCCAGTATCTCCAAGGGTGCCAAGTGCACTCACCAGCTTTAGCAGCAGCCTTAAGAGCAGCTGCAGATGGAGCACCTGGAAAGACACCACCGGGGAAGATGCCTCCCGGGAAGAGGCCTGCAGCACCTGTTGTGGAGGAGAACCAATGTCAATCCTCTGGAGCCCAAGACTGGCTCAGGGCCAGGACCAGTGGAGCATGGGGCACTCCTCTGCCCCATGCCTTCCAGTGCCAGTTCTCCCAGGCCAGCTTGGCCTCTAGGCTGTTCTGGGTGTTTTGGACAGGGAAAAGTGGCTGGGAAGAGAAAAATCCTATTCTCCACGCAGGATATGGCAATGGGTGATGAGTCAGGGGAAGCCGAGGCTGGCCTGCAGAGCAGTGGGAATGCCAGGGCTGTGGTTAGTCTTTGCAAGGCAGTGATTAGGAGGTATCTGCAGCAGGCTGCGAGGTGGGAGCCTGGCTTTGGGGGTGCCTGCCTGGCTTGTGCGAGTGACTTCTCTCCTTGCTGATTTGGGGTAATCTCTCCCCACCTCCCCTCCAGGTGCCTGTGCCTGCCCATGTCCCTGCACGTGCCTGTCTCCAGTAGTGCCTCTGCCACCCAAGGCACCCTGCATCATCACAGGCTGCTATGCATGCCTGGGTCCCCTGCAGCCCTGGGCAGACTGGCTGGACCACCTGTGGGCATTGCCCCTTTGCTACAGACTGTGTGGGAACCCTGGGTCCCGCTACCTCCTCTCCTATTGTTGCTTGCGACAGTAGGGCCCAGTCTTCCTGTGGGTTGCACAGGGTCTGATGTGGTGGAGTCATGATGCTGGAGGACCACTCATCTGTTTGTTGGCAGCTGCCAGTCCCTCAGGTCTCTGAAGGGTGCCCAGCCCAGACCCACCAGGCTGGCTAAGGTGAGCACCCAGGGGGGACAGGCCACATGCTGTCCCCAAGATGCATCTCTGGGGGAAGGATGGAACGTTGCATGTGCTGGGTGCTGGAGAAAGCCCTCAGCTGGGGATCTCCAGCACTCTGTGCTCACCTGGCTGCAGGCCAAGCGGGCCGAGTCCCCCGAGGCCTCCGACCCCTGGAAAGAGAAGGGGGTGAAAGGGCAAGGGCTGGGCCTGAACCCAGGTGCAGGGGCACCCAGGAAGGGACTGGAGGAAGGCCCTGGGCTTTGCTCCGCTCCCTCAGGCCAGCCCTGTGCAAACACAGCAACACTGTCCAGCTGGCATGGCTGGCTATGGGCTTTCCCTGGAAGCCACTCGGGAAGGTTGCTGGCCTAATCTCTTGCTCCATTCACGAGGTAGGGTGGACCTGCCGGGCACTGGGACAAGCATCGCGAGGCAAACAAAGGGCTGTCCCCACCAGGACTGGCTGAGCAGAAGTGCCCTGCTTCCAGCATCACAGCTGTCATCTCTTCCCCGGGAGGTGCGCGTGCCCCCGTGGGAGCGGGGCAGCGCAGGAGCATGCCCATGTGCACAGAGAGCTTCCAGAAGCAAGTTTTCCCTGTTTGTACTGACAGGTCACCTAACCACCCGCGCTGCGGCACGACTCTGCTGATCCCAGCCTGTGAGAGAGCCCTGTCTGCTGGGCGCCGCGGCTGTGGGGCAGGCACAAGGGATGAAGGCAGGTCCTGGCAAGGGTGGCGCGTGGCACACATCCCTGCCTGGCAGTGCCCTGACCCCCCCGGCCTCGCTCTCCGCTGCCGTCCCTCTTCGCTCTCCCTCGCCTACCCCCCACTCCGCAGGGCCACAAGGGGATGGATCCGAAATGTTTATGGCTGAGGAATGAGTCCCTCTGGCTCCAGCCAACTCTGCCTTCCAACATCTGGGCCTAATCAGTGCTCGCTCCCTCCAGGCGCAAATTCCACTGCCTTTGGCTCATGGCGCGGACACCACTCCGGCTGGGGCTTCACGGCTGCATGGCGTTTGGTTTTAATTACGCAGAAATAAAGGGCCTTGTTTTTCTTTCCACACACTGAAATCTGAGTAAACGGAGGCTGTAGGCCCCCGCCTTGGGCTGGCGCTCCTGCAGCGCAGACGGGCCGGCCGGGGGCCGAGGGAGGACGGCTCACCTCCAACCTGGGGTGGTTGCAAGCAGGCGGGCCAGGGGACCTGTGCCGGGGTCCTGGGTGCCTTGGCAAAGCCCTGGTCTGAAACAACAGCTCCACCCGGGCCTCAATGGGCATTGGGCTGGGGCTTCTGATCCACACCAAACCTGCACCTGGGCGGCCAGGTCCTCTCCTCTGCCCGACGTTACCCATTGCCGGCTGGGGCAGTGGTCCCCACCATCACCTGGCAAACCCTTCCCTGCAGCCAGCTCAGTGCGTCAGAGATGCCAGCTGCCCTCAACTGTGCATCCTCCTGCTACAACCTTGTCTCTGTCTCGGCAACAGCCCCCTCCCAGCCCCTGGCTTCTGGGACAGACAAATCTCAGCATGGGCTGAGGGCTGATGGGCTCTTAGGAGCCCTTGCAAAAGTCACCTGGCTACAAATCCAGCCAGGTAGAGGTGCGGCCAGCTTCCCACGGGCACCAGTTCCTGGCAGGGCTGAGGTCAGTGCAGAGCTCGTGTTACTGGGCTTTGCATCTTTAGCGAGCTGAGGAGCCTTGGTGCAGGTTTGCAGGCTGCAAGAACCCAGCAAGCAGCTCTGTAATACCCCACAGCCACAGGGGACACCTGAGGCCTGGGATTTGGGATCAGCTGAGGAAGGAGGTATCAGCTCGCCAAAGCAGCAGATGACGAAGGAAGGTGAATGGAGTCCTCAGAGCTACCAGGAGCTTAGCAAGGGTTAGGATGGTGGGGCAGGAGTGGAAAGCAGCAGGCTAGTATTTGCCTTAGCCAAGAGCATGGCCTGGGTGGGGAAGCTCTTGGGCCTTGGCCACACAGGAGAAACAAAGGACGGCAGGTGCTGGGAAATGACCCATCCCCCATGGCTCCTTTCCAAGTTCTGGCTCCTTGGAAACAACTGAGCTGGAGTCAGTAAGAGAGACAAGGAAACACTTCTTACCTGGTTTGAGAGGTTTCCCTGCAGCCCCGAGTCCTAGGGAAGATGAGTGGAGAGCAGTCAGAGCCATCCCTCCCTGGAACACAACTCCCCTCCATGGGCGTCCAGGGAGGGGGAATCTGCCTGGGCCCCCTTGTAAGAAGAGCCGTTATTCCCTGCTGAGTGAGGCCAGCTCTTGCTGCCAGCCCACAGAGCTTGTCCTGTCTTTCAGTGCTGGGCTAGTGTCTGTCCCCCATCCTGGAGTCCCCCCATTTGCAAGGCTGTTCGTGGCGACATCCTCCTCCCCGTCCTGGTATAGCATGGACAAAGGGGCCTCCGTACTCACCTGCTCCCAAACCTCCGACCCCAGCACCTGCAAACAACGGCACAGTCTTAGCTCCGGTCCCTGTAAGCTCCCTCACACACCCCTGCCCTTCCAGGCTCCCCCTGGGTTGGTGCCACAGGATCAAAGGCGGAAAGGGGCACAGTGGAGTGCAAGGGGCATGACAGGCATAGGGTGTCCCCTGTGGTGTCTCCAAGCCCCTGGCTGGAGCATTGGGGTAAGGTTGTGACCGCTAATCACAAGCCCAGGTTCTTAACCTCCCATGGCAAGGTCTGAGCAGCAGCAGATGCCAGCCCAGGGCTAGTGACTCCCACTATATGCCTGGCACAGCCACACAGTCCCTGCCCCCCACGCCATGGGGCTCAGGCATCCAACCGGGGCCAAGCTACTTGGCAGAGCATCCTCAGCTCCTCTCAGCATCAGCTAATAGGGCCCCCACAGCTGCCAGCCAACCTTGCTCAGGCTCAGAGATGCCCTGTACCTTCCCCCCAAGGACTTGCCTTGGGGATGCTGTCTCATCCTTCCAAGCAGGAAGGTGCCTCCTACCAGTATTGCCTGCCCCATGCTGTGCTGCAGTGTCTGCCCCCACCCCTTACCTGGGAAAAAGCCTCCTCCTGGGACTCCCCCTCCAGGGATAGCACCAGGGACCCCTGCAAGAGAAGAAGCACTCATTAAAAGCTCCACAGGGATTGATGCCTCCAGTAGGTCCAGGTTGGTGGCACTTCCCTCGGACAGGGGAGCTGCTCTCTCCAGGTGGGATGTGATACACAGCTCCAGGGTGAGGGATCAAGGGCAGGTCCCTGCCTTTCCTTGCACCTTAGTTTCTCTAGTGATGATGGGGACAGGAGGTGCCCTAGCTAGGAGCCAGGGCAAACAGCTTGGTGGAGATATCAGCAGGACATGGCAGTGGCCCCTCCAGGGTGGGAGGCAGACTGAGCCTGGCACTGAGCAGGTCTGGCTAGCATCCAGCTCTGCTCCTGATATGTAGTCCTGTAACATAGCCAGAGCCATCTCCCACCATCTTTCAGCTTCACATGGCCCTGAAGGGAATGGGTTCAGGACCTACAGTACTTAAATATGGGGGGATGAAGCCACCCCAGTTAATCCCCACAGCATACATGGGTCCCATTCAAGCTTGGGCATCCCTGCAAGGAGTAGGTGAGGGATGTGGTTGTCCCACGCCCACTGGCTGCCTGGTTTGCCTGCTGGACTGCAAGTGGAAAGACCCTCCTGGGAGAGCTAGTGTTTCGGATGAGGAGATGGCACTGAAACCCACTAAACCCACCTCTTCCTGGGCCAGCATCCCTCTAGCCATCTCTGCAATGCTGAGATAAGCTCCCAGTTCCCACTGGTTTCAAGGCAGTTGATGCTTGTGCTCAGAGCTCATGCTCAGACACTATGGGGATGTTTTCAGGGCTGTGCGGCTGGATCCTGTCTGTCTGCTGCAAGGCACCAGGCAATCACCTGGATGGCAATGGTCTGTTCCATCAGGACCCTGAATGGGATAGAGACTGGAGGGGGATTCCTTTGCAGGTGGGTTTGCAGTACAAGGAGGCTGCAATGCAGAGAGGTATTTTGCTCTTTTCTGGGCTCTTTGGCATTGTACAGGTGGCGGGCAGGGGGTTTCAATGAGATTTGCAGTGGGACTTGCTTTACTGTAGATCCACAGTGGGATTTGTGGGGGGAGGGGGATGTAGATGGTGGTGTGGAGTTCAGTATGCTGAGGAGTTTACAATGGGGTTGGCAGTGAGGTGCTGTGGGGTGGGGGGCACTCTCAGGTTCTAGATGGCTTCAAAATTCTGGGAGTACTTTGGGGCAGTGGGGTTTTGGCACTGCGTTTTGCAGTGGGGCTTTCAGTGGAGATTGCAGAGCTTTGGGGTTTTCAGTCCTATGGGGTGAGGAGTTGGTACCATGGAGTTTAGTGTGCTCTGAGCTAATCAGTGGGGTTGGCTGCAGTGTTAGAGTGCTGTGAGGTATGTGTTTAGGTTTGCAGTGCTGTGAGCTTGGGGATGGGATCTGCCATGCTGTGAAGTTTGCATGCTGAAGGGTTTGCCATGATGTTGGCAGTGCAATAGGACGGGCAGTGAGGCTGGCAGTGGGATTGATAGTGCTGTAGGATATGCAATAGGGTTGGTAGTGCTGTAGGTTTTGGAATGAGGCTGCAGGAGGATTTGGGCACTGCAGGATTTGGACACTGTGGTTTTGGACACTGGGGATTGCTGAAGCTAAGCGCAGGGCTGCCATGGCCAGCCCCACTGTAGCAGTCTGCACCTAGCTCTCCTGCATGCCCTGGGTAGAGGTGACACAGCTCACAGAGGACAGGCACTGAGGGCTCTGCAGTGACACAGACCTGCTCCCCCACTCCAGGGCAGCAGCAGCTTCCCCAGCTCCCCAGGCAGGCTGGCAGGGGACCCTGGAGGTACATGCAGGTGACATAGCCGCTGGCACCTGCTGGTCAGAGGGTTAGCAGGGCCAGGTGGCCAGGGCAGGGTAGCCAACAGAGGAGGCAAGTGCTGACTGGGGAGCTGGCAGGGACAGCTTGGCAGGGTAGGGGCTCATGTTTTGCTGCTTCTCTCTTCTCCTTCTCCTAGCACCCACCATTAGATGTGGTGCTAATGCCAGGGCTCCCACACAGCCCTGTGCCCACTCCCGGCACCCCCGGACAGCTCAGCATCCACCCTTGCCTCAGCTCACGCATGCCCCTGCACCATGTGGGGTACCTGTGACAGGGTCCAGCTGGACTCCTAGCCCAGCTATACAGAGAGAATAGGCATCAGGATACACACAAACACACAGAAAAGGCCCATGTCAGCATATATATACATGCACATCACAGAAGTCAAGATACACATGCACAGGACACATGCCAGGATTCACACACACACACAGGACACCTGTGACAGATACACACACACGCAGGATAGGTGTCAGGATGCACAAACACACAAAAGACGTATGTCAGGATGCACAAACCTGCACAGCACAGGCATCAGGATAGGCACACATAGGACACAAATATGCAGAGGACATGTCAGGATATACACACACACACACACACACACACACACGGATTCACACACATGCAGAGGGTGTGCGTCAGGATACACACACAGAGGACACGGAGGACATGCAGAGAACACATCATGGTTCCCATACATGGGGAACAAACACATCGGGCATTCACATGTGCATGCACAGAGCCGAGCCTGCAACAAAGCGCCCAGGATTCACCCCTCCAACCTGTGCCACTGTCCCCATCACACCCACTCATGCCCCAAGGATGCCAAAGAGCAGGGCTTGGCTCTGTGACCCCAAAGCTGCCTCCCAGGGCTACTGGCGACCTGTAGGGCAGCCTGGGGCCAACCCAGCTGTCCTGGGACCCCAACAGCTCCAAGTCCAGAGAGTATCTATCTTGCTGGCATGGGCTGCCCAGTGTGGCTAGCACTGGGCTGAGCCTGCCAGGGCCAGGGATTGAGTACAGACTTCAAACAGCTGATCTCACTTTTGAGTGGAGCTGATAACAAGCTCCAGCAAGCCAGATGCATACACTCAGTCATTGCTCTGCCCTGCTGTCTGGATGGCCGCCTCACCCCTCCGGCACAGCCCTGCCATGCTGAGGGAGGCAGCTAGCCAGGATTTAAGAAGTAGGCTCCTTTTCCCAGCACAACTCCACCCCCCACCCCCCCAAGCTCGGAAAAACAAATCCCAGCTTTTTGCTTGTTTCCAAACAAGCTGGAAGTGTCCACACGTCACCCGTCCTCCCCCACTCGTCATGCTGGGAAGGGAAGGCTGCGGATGGCTGCGTGGGATGCTCCGCCGCCGCCGCTGGGAGCGAGAGCCGGCAGGACGGCCAGGAGCCATAAACACGCTCAGGAAGCTGGATGCCCAAGGCCATCAGCTGTCCCCTGCAAAGCAGAAGGGTCCCCCCCCCAGTGGGGTTTGCTCAGGAGCATCGCAGAAGCCTCCTTGCTGGTTCTCCCTGGCTTAACAAGACCAGCTCTGATGCCAAATGTGGTCAGCTCTGCACTTGTGTTGAAGTTATAATGACTCTTTTTGCAAGCTGCCATGGGCCCTCTTAGCAGCCAACGAGAGCTGGCGCTCAGGAGCCCCACAGAGCCAGGCACTCTTCCCAATGGGGAGGCAGTGCCCTGGATGCCAGATGGCACAGGGAGATCTCTGACCCATTCAGGTCTCAGGCCAAAGACCAGGATCAAGCAGCCGCATTTGGCCCAGTGTCACCAATCCCACCAATTGGCAGAGCCACCACGGCTCTGGTGTTCAAGGCAGTCCTTGCCTCCTATTCTGGCTTTATCGCTGGGCTCTCTGAGGCCACACCAAACTATGGCAATTGCTCTTCTTTCCTCCACCTGGTGTCTGGGTTTTCACATGGCCGTGTTTATCATACACCTCTAAGCCCTGTCTTTCACCAGGGCCCAGCCTTGGACCTCCTTTCTGGCTGCAGGCAGGAGGTAGCGTCTCACTATAGCATAGCTTGGGGCCCTAATCCCTTACTTTGGGTGCTCTCCCTTTCCCCTCTTCCCTGCACATCTGGGAAGGAAGAAACTCTTCCTGAGTTACAGCTCTTCCAGGACTGAAGGATCTTTGCATTTTGTTTGTCCATGGACTGAGCCTGCCTGGGACTTTGGGAAGAGAGCAAATCTCCCAGCCTGTAGAGAGCCAGGTACTTCCAGTGCTGCAGTAAAGGAGTCATATTGCAGGTCTTCCTGCGTTCTCCACTCCATCAGTGATTTTGAGGGTTGTGCTCATGTGCTGGGACTGCGGTTGGCTAGTAAGTCCGCAGACCCGACAAGCACTGGGCTAGTCAGCAGCACCCGGGGAACTTTCTTCTCAGTTCAGAGGCAGGAGAATTTGCGTCTGAATGTGCTGTACTAGCTGTATTAGGGCTTAAGGCACGGAGGTATTTCAGGATCTGGCATGGAGACTTTTTTTCTAAAAGCTGGTCTTTTTCTTCCATATTGCTTTCTATCATTTGGTCACTATTTCTATTATCTGCACAATGCTATTTTCTCCACTATTTTTACTGCCTGCATTATGACTTGCAGATTTCTTTACAAGTTAGAAATACAAATATATTCTGGGGTCAACATTTTATTTTCCTCTCTTCAGAGAGATGAGAATAGGCTGAAACATCAGTGCACTAGGACATTAGTGCACAGCCTAAGCTCTGACACTAACTAAAGCTCTCATCACACTTAAGCTAGGCAGCTAAACCTCTGATTCGTCAGCAGACCTCGCTGTCCTTTCTGTGCGTGCATGAAATCATTCCTGAAGGAGGCTCAGCAAGTAACTGCTGGAGATATTTCCCTCTTTCCTCACATTTCTGTTTTCTTTTCTGGGAGAATCAGTTTTGGAAACATGCGATCTCCAGGCAACTGCCCGGCACGCTTTGAACCCGAGCTGCGTCCTGACCTGAGCCCACTGGTAGCAGCTTGGGAAACCAGCCAGGAGTGAGTGCCTAACAGGGGGAGCAGGGAGAACTGCGTTTAAAAGGCTGGCTTGTGCCCAGTCCCAAAAGCTTCAGCTTTCATTTCGGAGTGCTGAAACCTCCCTTGTGAACCTTCTGCACCCTGCAAGTTATTTGCTGAGGGAGCAGCCCCAACAGGCCGGTGTCTGCAGGAGATGTTGTGCTGCGAAGCGAAGATGTTTTCCCAGGCTGGCCTGTGAGAGATGCCAGGTGGAGAGGACTGTGCTCGGCGTGCCCATGAGTGAGGCAGCCTGGAGACGCAGGATAGATCCCTGGCCCTTGCCCTGACCTGGGTTCTGGCCTGTGCAGCTGGGGAGAGCGGCATCAGGAGCTGAAAGGCTCTCAGCAATCCCAACCCTGGGCCTGTTTCCCTCTCACGGTCTGATACATGCCCCAGAGCTGCTTCCTGAGCATGTGCCGGTCACAGAATGACTCCTCTGAGAACCCGCACTAATTGCCTTACTGGGAGCCAAGCCTGGAGGAGACCAAAGCACCAGCTCCTCAGTGGCTTTGGGACTCTTGGCTGACTTTTGCATCCTCACACAATCTTCCGGAGGGTCACAATGCCCTCTCAGAGTCCAGGATACCAACACATACATTGACAGCCTGTCTGCATGCACCTGAGGTTCCCCCTGTGGCCCCAGAGCACGCTGGGCTGGGACACCCCATGGTCT
Source organism: Struthio camelus (assembly GCF_040807025.1). Taxonomy (NCBI): domain Eukaryota; kingdom Metazoa; phylum Chordata; class Aves; order Struthioniformes; family Struthionidae; genus Struthio; species Struthio camelus. Next base: position 10,024,905 of record NC_090957.1, on the reverse strand, counting down.
TTCTGTCCTCTCTAGGGATGGCCATTGTCCCTTTCTAGGGGTGCCTCTGCGCCCCTGGCATGGGAAGCACTGAAGGACAGACACCCCTCTCCAAACGCTAGCGAGTGCTGGATTTGGCACCTGTTAGGGGAAATGTGCCTCCCCCATATGGGGGCCCATTTCAAGCCCATGGGGCCATGAAGCTCCTCCACAATGTCCTATACACACCTGCACCCCAGGGAGTCTGCAAAGCTGGCAGGGGCTGAGCCTAACTCACTGCCCGCACATCTCGGCCAGGGAGCTTCCCAACTACAACCAGTCCTAGGCAGCTGAAAGCCCAGCCCCTCCACAGGCAGGCACTGCTCAGATGGAGTTGCCCCATGGGCCTGGGACACGGCATCTCTGCCAGAGATGGTCTGCTCATGTGCAGTGAGGCTGCCCCTTTCTCCTTCTCCTGTCCCTGGGATCACTCAAGGGTCTTTTTTTCTGTCTGGCTCATAGGTTTGGAGGCAGCACAGGGGTTATCCACTGACACTGCTTAAAGGTGCTGTCCTGAGCCACCTCTGTGTGGATGCACCCCAGAGCACCCTTGCAGGTACACCATCCCTCCGCCATGCTACCAGACATGCATCTGCCCCACCTTGGCCCCAATGCAAGCTGGCAGAGCAGGAAGCATAGCTGAGCCTGCCTGACACCAAGCAGCCCCTTGCAGCGTGCCAGGCTGCAGAGACACTGGTCACTTCTCCACAGAAGAGTGTCCCTTGATGTCCCCATCAGCACTGGGACCATCTCCATGGCCAGGGCCAGCTCTTCTGTGAGCTGCCTCCCCAGACCAGCAAACTACCCTGAGAACAAGCTGGGAACTGGAGCCAGGCCAAAAGCCCCAAACGGTCAGAAATTCCTGTAGGTTATTACCCCAGAGCCAAAACCTTCCTGGGATTGTCCCAGGTGGCAAATGCTTGCAAGGTGGTGAGCAAAGCCACTGTAGTTAAACAAGCCAGCATGAAGCATCAGTCTGAGCGGTGGCAAGTGCCCAGGAACAATCTGCATCCCATCAAGGCTGGCACTCTGACCCTGGCCACGGGCCCAAGAGCTGCAGCTATCCAGGATCAGGCACAGACGGCGGCTTAGCTTTACAGGGAGCCGCCTGTCTTGGCACCACTCCGGAGCCACACCGCCTGCTCAGCCAGAGGCAAACCAGACGGCTGTTGGGGTCCTGGGAAACGGCAGCGCTGGGTCAGAGCAGGGTGCACTGGAGAACTGGCGTGGAAGAGCTGCTGACCGCAGAGAGCAGTCCTGAGGGCTCTGCCCTGGGGAAGGCAGCACCTCCAGCTTGCTCCTACATGTAGCACTATACGCAGCCCTGGCAGTGCCCACCACTGCCCACGGTATTCTGGCCTCTGCCCCCTTTCACCGAGAAGCTGGCCCCAGGCAGCAATGGCTTTGGCACTGACTCTATCAGTGATACTGTTCAGATCTGCCCCTTTGGCAGTGCATCGCGCACTCTCCCTAGCACAAGCCCTGCGCAGACAGATAGGGCACTATCCCCTGTAAAACCAGATTGCCACCTGGCTCTCCACAGCTGACTGTCTCATCACTGGCCTCCCATCCCTAACGATGCTGTCTCTGCACCTCAGAGACCCTTGCCCAGTTTTGCCAGTGCAGCATCCTACAAAGCTGTGTTTTGAGCAGTGCTCTGCATTTCTCTGCCTTTCTCTTCAGTGGTTCTTTGGCTCTCCAGGGCACAAACCCAGTGAAACAAATGGGTTTTGCTCTAAAGCACGCTGCTCCCTGAGCTCTTTTGCACGCCAGTCACTACAGACTAGGAAACTCCCACGCAGTCTGACTAGTACAGGTTGAGCACATGCCGTGGTGCATGAGCTGGTCTCCCCTGTGCCTGCACACGGCCCGACCATGAAACACAAGCTGTCCCGCAGGCAGGCACCTCCTGAGTGGGCTGGCTGTGACCTTCGTCACACAGAAGGGTGTGATGCCGTGGGTGTGCGTGCACCAGTGTATGGTGTGTTCACCTCCCCACCATGGCACTGGGAGCAGATTCATTGCCCGTGCATACACATGCCTGCTCTGGAGGTGTCACACAGTCCCTGTGGGTGATGCTGCCATGTCAGGGACCAGCCCACACTCATGCAAGGTGCGTGTCGCACTCACTTGCATGAACTGTGCGCGCACCAGGGAGTATGCACAACCACCCAGCCACCAGGGACACATGCACAAACAGACTGGTGCAAAGGCTGCCCCAGGCACCAAGAGCCCTTGATTAGGACAGGTCGTGCTGCTCTGCAGATGCAACAATGCAACCAGCGATGGCTGCAGGCTTTGTCATGGCCACACACTGTGCAGCAGCTCACACACATCGACTGCAGGATGCACACACGCGGACCATGCACGCCCGACTACCCTGTCCAGCTCTCCCTGTCCAGTGATCAAACTGGGGGGGGAGGGGGATGCACACTCCTGCAGACCCTCACCCTCGCAAGTCCCCGCCACAGCTTGGCAACCGTCCCCGTCCGCCCTGCCCTCCGCACTCCCTGCGGGCTGTGAGTGTGTCTTGGAGCACGGCACGCTCGGCAGGAAACAGCACCTCGAAGCCTCCCCGACAAGTGTTTCGTCCACCAGTGCCGTTCCCAAACAGCAGAGTGTCACCCCTCCTCTGCTGACATCCCACCCTGGCTCCTGCCCCACTTGGGCATGGCACATGAGAGACCCACCAGGCTGCGTCGCCCAAGGACTGGGGGAGGGCAAGATCCATCTGGGGAGGAAGGCAGCCAGCGGCACCCAGAGGGGCTGCCCGAGGACACCTCCCACCTTGGGGTGGCTGGGACGTCCCCGGAGGCAGGGCAGGGGATGCCTGTCCCTCCCCGGGGAGACGCAGCCCTGGCCGTGACCACATGCAGCTGAGGCAGGACACAGGCTTCCCCCCTCAGTCACGGGGGCAGTGCCCGAACCCTGGTGCCCACGGAGGTCCCTGCAGAGCGGTCCCGGGCTCTCCGCAAAAGCACTCTCTGGGGTTAAGGGGAAGGAGCCTTTTCTTTCCTTACCTCCTTGCTGAGAAGCCGGGAGGATGGAGAAGAGGAGGAGGACTCCGGGAAAGAGGGGTGCAGCTGGCTGCCTTGCCATCTCTTGAAGCAATGCCCCCGTGCTCTCGCAGTCAGTGTGTTTTATCCCAGAGCTGCTTAATTGTTGCTTCCAAGGATGTGAGGGGAAGGGGGGGTGGGGGTTGGAAGGAGGGAGGGGAAAACGAGTGAGAGAAGGGGGGAGAGAGAGGCACAGGACACTACGTCATGACGAAAGGGCAAACACACAAGCCTCTCCAGGCTATTGGGCTGTATTTTTTTTTCCTTTTTTTAGTTTCTCTCCCTTGCTGCTCTCTCCAGTTCTGGTGCATCTCTGCCAAAAGAGCGGGGGAGCTGCCAAGACAGCCTCCAGCGGGAGGAAAGGGGAGGGCCGACCCGCCGTACCATAATGGCCGGGCCATACATCGCACCTCGGGTGGCAAGTGGGCGCTCTCGCGCTTGGGCAGGCCAGGGGCCAGCGCCGGGGGGCAGGCCAGGTTTCGCCCGTCACTCCGTGCTGCGCCGGGGTGGGGGGGGGGGGGGGGGGAGGACGCTGAGCTCTGCCCTCTCTGCTTGCTGGGGCCGGGTGCAGGGGGCTCAGGTGGGGGCTGGCTGGGCTGAGGGGGAGCCCTGCACTCCTTGGAGATGCCACTTGGGTGTCAAGTGAGGACTGGTTTCCAAAAGTGGAGGGGAACAGATGGAGGGCAGAGCTGGAGCTCCCCCAGCCCGAGCAGACATTGGGGGTGGGGGGCAAAAGGTGGCGGAAATTAAACATTAGTGTCTTAAGATAAGCTGTCTCAGGAGGGGTCCAGCTTTGGTGTTGCGCTCCAAGCCACTGCAGCTGAGGCTTTGGGTTTCTCCCAGCTCGGCCCCTGCTTCTCTCTCTTACAATTGCTAATGTTGTTTGTGTTCAGACATCCCACACCTGGACCGGTGCGCTTAGCCGGCAGGCTCCTGGCCTCGCTGCCCCGAGCCAGGGATGGGGAGAAAGCAGAGAGCATTTAACCCTGACCACCTCTGGTCACCCCAGAAGGGCCCCAGCACCGCTGGAGGACGGAGGGAGAGCCCTCACTGCGGGGCCACACTTGCAGGGACCGGACAAGGTCTGGCCTGGGTGGGAGGAGAGGGTTGCAGGTGGCAGGGATGGTGGCTGGGACCCAGCAGGGTGCTGTGGGGTCCGGGACACGGCCAGGCAAAGAGGGGAGCTGCTTGGCACAGGGGAAAGGACGCAGCCATGTCCTGACTTTGGCCCCAGTCCCAGCGTCCAGGACAGATGTCTGACTGGACGGACCCAGCCAACAGCCATGGTGCCTAGCAGCTCATCCCGTGGTGGCCGTTAGGTGGCAGGCGTGGGGTGTCCGGCACCAGGATCCAGCCGTCCAGCAGGAGGACAAAACTGAGAGTTTTTCAGAAAAATGAGCTGTCTGCACCCAAGACTGTCCAGTGGGGGAAGAGCAGCGCACACTGCTGAGCCCTCTCCCCGGCCCCGAGGCGTCCTGGGGACACGGAGTGCCGATCCCTGCTGCAATGGCCAATAGGGGCTCTCCTCGCTCGCTGTGGTCAGGCTTGGCTAGCAAAGGCTACTGCATCCCACAGACCCTGTCCCATGCCTGTCCAGACACCAGAGACAAGGGCTTTCTTGCCTGTGTGATGCCCAGGTGTGCAGCTGAACCAGGTTGCTCCCATGCAGAACGACTTTTGCCTCGTTTGTGGTCGGAGTTCGTTCAGGGCGAGGCGATAGCTGTTTGTCCCTGTCCAATCCCCCTCCCTGGGGCTCAGGCCCTGGCTGTACCAAACTCAGGGTCCGATCTGCTCTCAGCCTCTCAGTCCTAGGTTAAGGCTGGTGCGAACTCAGGAGAAATCCATGTGGCCCTGCTGGGTGCCACAACCCCTTTCTCATGGGGCATCTCTGGACAAGTGTTGGGAAGCAGCTTGGGCACAGGCAGCAAAAGCAGCAGGGAAGGCAGCGATATAGTTCCTGGGGAAAGGTGGGCAAAATGCCCCTCTCTCAGGGGTCGCTGCAGCCCACAGGCCTGGCCAGGCACTGTCACAGCATGCCATGACGCTCTACTGTCACAGGTCCGACACGAGGGCTTTCGCCTTGTGTCAGCTCATCGCTAGGTGCTAGGATGCAGCTCATCCCAGTGCCCGAACTCCCCCGTGAGCCCAGGGCTGTTGCTCAGGGAGTCACTAGCAGCCCTTCATGCTCACTGAGAACACGTGCAAGGAAACAGCGTGCCTGCAGTCCCTTCCCATGTGGTCCAGACCATGGTCATTAGTGGCCCCTGCAGCCCACACGTTTCTTTCACGGTTGGGGAAACTGGCAGCCTCTGATAAGGTAATATTATCAGCAAATTCACCGAGTTCCTCTTCTCCTGCAAGAGGTGTGAAGTCCCAAACCTGGACACCTACTTAAAGAAGTGTTAGCTAAATCCTTGCTCAGGATAGTCCCTCCAGGGCCCAGCTGTCTGGCTTACCTCAGCTCCCACTTTATTTTAGAGAAAGTGCTGACTGCTATGGCCCCAGGAAATCTGTAAGGTGGGAATTGCAGAGTGTTTTGCCCTCCACACTTGGAGTTCGGCTACGTCAGGGATGGGGGGCCCTTGCAGGGCAGCCGGCCACAGGAACCGCTCGGCCCTTGGTGGGCTTTGCGCTGACGCTGATTTCTTTTGTTCCACCTGCTCTTCTTTGTGCGCAGCAACCCCGCGGCCGCTGCGCGTGCAGCAGCTGTGGCTCTTGAGAAAGGCTGTGGGCTGTGGCTGTGGAGGGCAAAGGGCACCCTCCGTTTCAGAGGGTGGGGTGCGCATCAGCAGGGGGCAGAGCAGTCTGGCTGGCCCGACTGTCCACCAGGCTCTCGTTGCTGAATTACGTAATGTTTGAGCGAAAACACACATAGTTGTTAAACCCAAGCTTTCTGTGCTCTAACAGGAGGAGTGACCCAGGAGCGAATGGATTCGAGGACGAACAAGAAACAGCTTTGCAGTAATTCCAGCTGCCTAAAGTGCAGCTCTGTGGTCTGCAGGGATGGAGAGCCCCTGACCAGTGCCGGCCTGGGGGTCTGGGCGATGTGCGCTCGGTGTGCGCATCTGTAGAACACGCAGAGAGCAGGGCCAGGAAAGTGGCCTTGCTAGGAACTGTAACTGGGGCAGCTGGACGTTTCTAACTGCTTCCATCTCTTGCCAGTGAAACAGTTTTGATTTTTGAAAGCATGTTTTGTACCTAGAAAGAATAGATGCGAGGCAAGATTCCTCCACCCCTGGCAATTACACAGGGGACTGGAATCCAAGCACTTTGCAATTTGGCCAGGGCAGAGCCAAGCATTTCGTGAGCTGCCCGCAGGGAAGGGCTGGGAGCATTTGCTTAAGTTTGCAAAGAGCTGAGGAAAAGCTGTGCAATTTGGCCAGCGCCAAGAAGGCACAGTTACAGGTACAGTCTAAAGAGAAAGGGGAAAGGCAGAAAACATTTCCTGTAGGGAGGCCCAAGCAGAAAAGAGTTTGCTATGTAGGGCAAAATCGGGGTGAGAAAAACCGTCGCAAGCACTGGAGGGAGAAGTACACCTGGGACCATGTACAGAATCTGCCTGTTTGTACCAGTGCTGGTGGCAAAGGGCTTGGGTGCTTTGCCCAGGAGCAGTGACAGCTCCAGGGAGGAGGCTTTGTGCGGCTGGACTCCGGTGCTGGTCCCCAGGTGGCTGTCATGGATGGCAGGTGTGGGTCCCACGCATTTCCCATAAATACTGGAATTGCTGCAGGGGAAGGCACCCGATAGCCTTGCCCTGCTGTCACAGACACACACACACTGTCCCAGGGGTAACACCACTCCATTCCAACACAAAAAACACAAAAGTAAACACACCTTTGCCATAGCTACGGAGCAGCCCGGCACCTGCCTCTGCAGGGATTCACGCCGAACTTCATGACACACGCTGTTTACAGCCGTTGTCATAGGAAACAAAGTCTGCTACGAGTTGCTAACGGGGTGTGACACAGCTTTATGGCGCCTGTGCAGGAATACATGGGATATGCTCAAACGAAAGTTATGTGTAAGGGGAAGATCACAGGATATTCAGTGGAAGAAGCCTCTGGAGGTGTTCAGCCCAAGCTCTGGCTCACAGCAGGAGTGTCGCCAGTACTTACTCACAGCTGTGGTTTTATCTAGTTGATGCTTCAAACTCTCCAGGAATGGAGATCCCCCAGCTCTCTGGGGACCTGTTCCAGGGCTGCATCACACTTCTGGGGAAGAAATTTTCTGATCCTAAGAAAATTTTCTGATCCTGATCTGAACCTAAGATGCATTTGCAGCCGGGAATATCCTAGAAAGCCCAAGACCTGCAGGAAGACCTGTGCTGGCTCATCCCATGAGAGAAGAAGTAGAGACATCAGCAGTGCTAATGATGATGATGAAGGGGTCCAGAGCTTTGTGTGTGGATATAGACAACAAACTGAGAGCTCCCTGGAGGAGATAGAATTGCTCCCTGAAATGGATGGCCAGGGAGTTGTTAGGAGCGCTAAGGACCAAGGGATTTTTCATCAACTCAAAAGCCGGGTCTGGCAAACTCACTTTGCTTCAAAGAGCTCCCAGAAGGCCTGTTGGCAGGATCTGCACAAGGTGTGAAGTCCCAGTTCCAGCAGCGCATCTGCAGACAGACCCCTTCATGGTCACCGTGGGGACACATGCTGGGGCAGGTCATTCACAGCACAGAGCCCATAGCACTGGCTGATCTGCGAGTGCCAGATCCCAAATACAAGAGGATCTTGTGTGCAGTAACCAGGGAAGTCTTTGGGCATACAAGAGAATCATGTGCTTCAGGCATGGGTGGCAGCTGCCTGAAGGGACAAAGTCAGATGAGTCAAAACTCTCAGCAGTGTCCAGTGGGGGGGACCAGGTGGACTGCAATGGGGAAGAAAGAAACAGGCCACAGCAGAGCAAAGGTGATTCTGAACTTGTCAGAAACCCACTGGGGGCCTCCACAAACACACTTATGTCCTGCAGCTGCGTTTCTGCAAGAGGGAGGACATGGCAGGCAGCTGCTAGTGCTGGGAGAAGTGCAGCTGCAGGGACCTACAGGTGTCATGCATGAGCAGTGAGAGGTTTGGGACAGCAGCGGAGCAGCTGCTGGTCCTTGCTGCTGCCATGCACTGACTCTCAGGTCAAAACAGTTTAGCATTATACAAGGTCTGTCATGGTCTCAGGAAAACAGGCCACCGAGCATGTTTGGTTCACCCAGTCTGACTGGCACTGTGCAGGCCTTTTCATTTCAGCTGTTCACGCCTCTCCTGAGCGTGAGCAGAAAGGCAATACAGTCTTATCTAAAGCACCAAAGGACAGGGTATCTGCCCCTTCCCTTTGCATGGTCAAGCATCCTTATGATTTCCTCTCTTGGTTAATCAGTTATCATGCCACTAGATCCTGCAATCACAAAGCTCCAGACTAACAAGGATTTCTGAAATGGTAACCTTTGTAGAACTGTGTGCAACAGCATCACAGAGAAATGCACCCCAGGGCACAGGGCAGGAGGAGGAGGCAACATATGGGGCAGGGACAGGACTCTGTAGTACCTAGGAATCCTCCTGTGGGCTCAAATCACTCTTATTTTTGGCAAGCCAAACATTCAGGCTTGTCAAAATCGTTGTCGAAAGGTATTTTCAGATGTCTCTGTAGCTCTCTCCTGAATCAGCTCTGATTTTTCTGGGCAGGTCCCAAGGGGCTGGCAGCTGTGGCCAGCATGAGACGTGACCGTCACAAGCCCTGCATCTGGCTGCAAGTGCTTTCAAGTGCTCCTAAAAGCAGGAGCAGAGCAAGGGCTCAAGATAATCCCCTGCCCATCAGCAGGCACACTTGGTGCAGCAGGACGTGAAGGCTGCTGAGGTTTGCACAAGTAGGAGGCCAGGGCAGAGCGTGTACTCGGGCTTGCGCACAGAAGGAGCTGTGTAACTGGGGAAAATGACCCCACCTCTTTTCAGCCATCCAAGAGTCACATTAGCCTTTTACCAGTCCCATCTCTTGAGACCAAGGCTGGACTGGTGTCTATTAAAACACCAATATGCCTTTTCATGACCACTGGCTACTCCAAGGGCAGCCTGGAGATGGGGTGTCTAGCTCTCACACCCCGATGCATTGCTTGGGTGTATTACCCATATTTGCTCAAAGGGGCCCAGCTAGCCCCAGCACTTTGCTCTCCCTGTGCCACTCTTTCCCATACTCCCATCAGATCAGCCATGCTTCTGTAGCCATATTACTTCTGTATGCAAGCCCTGCAGGAATATTCAAATACCCTGTTTGTAGCCCAAGCCACAGCCTGATGATATGTCCTTCTGGCATCAGCATTTCACAGTCTGTGAAACCTTCCCCTTCTTGGAGCTATGCAAGGCCTGGAAACAAAAATGGAGACACGTTGCAGCAAAGCCTTGGAGGGGGGTATGTTGTGGGCAGGATCTCCATGTTCTCAGCTATTGCAGCATACACTTGTTGTGTGGGTGTTTCTTAAAGCACAAAATACATTGCCAGCATTGCGAGAGCTGTCCGGGGACTGCAGAGGCTTAGGCAGCCTGTCTCTGCCAACCGGCAATTGCTGGAAGGTCCCGTTGTAGTATCTGTTGGGTTTGACCGAGTAACTAAGGAGGCTTGTGTGACCCCAGCCGTACTCCACCCAATCTTAACTTTCCATTAACTCTTTTCTGCCTGGCAGTTGCTTATTGTGGTTGTTACAGAAAGAGATTCTGCCAACACAAGAACGCTATTTGGTGGGTCCAGAGCTGCAGCAACATGCAATAATGGGATGCTTTCCCTTGATCTGAATGACAGAAACAGCATTGTTCGCCCACCAGCATGGAGGGACCCTAAGTTTTCTTGTGAACATTTGTCAACAGCTGGCTGCCATATCGGATTCAGTGACAAATCCCCTTCCCCACCCTCCCCGCCAGAGAAGAGAGGAGGAGAAAAGAGGAGGCACAAGTCTCAAGCAGGTCAGCCCAGGCTCCTAGTTTTCCACCTTGTATGAACAACTGAAAAATGACTGTAATGGTGCTTGGGCCTTCTTTGCAGGCTTTATCTCTCTTTCTCACAATTACCTCTTCCATTCCTCTTCAGATAACCAGCTCTCTCTGAGTTGAGAAGACCCATGGACATGCTGCACCTATAAGGCTCAGGTTATGGTAGGAGTGGTGCAGCCCTAGGACAGAATCCGGAGAGGTGTTGGTATCTCCATCCTTGGAGATACTTGAAACTTGCCTGGAGAAGGCCCTGAGCAACCTGACCTGGTTTTGGAGTTAGCCCTGCTCTGCAGAGGGGCTGGATTAGAGACCTCCAGACATCTCTCCCAACCTAAATCCTCCTATGATTTATATTGAACTCTCTTTGGTATTTCTGTAGTTCTGGGAAGTCTTCAGTGATGTATCTTTGAACTGCTACAATCTGATGCTGGCCAAGGAGGGATTTAGTGGTCCTGGCTCTATACATCTCATTCACATTGTCATTCTCAAGGACAGCTAAACATCTGCTGTTGATAGGCAACTTTAGGCTGTGGTGCTACTCCAGCACTTGCAACTTGGGGTTGAAACCTCGCTCCCTCTTTCTGCCCCTCTCCTGATTGTCTGAGATGTTCAGTCAGATCTTTCAGGTGTCTGCTTTCTTACTTCTTTGGGCAACTTTTGAGCTTTCCAAGTGTTGTTTAAAGGTACCATCACTGGAAAACGTGCTGTGCCTGGGTGGATATAGTTTTCAGCAAACACAGTGTTTACTGGAACGCTCCAGAGTTCTTCTCGGTCAGGACTGATTCCCTGCCAAATGTCAGTTTTGACCCCCAGCAGTTTCTCCAAGTAGAGCAGCTTAAATATTAGAAGATTGTTTTGTATTCTTGGAGGAAAAAATGAGTGTGTTTATTATGGAGACATTGCTTTTCACTGCCTTCGTACTCTGAAATGGCCAAATCATGTTCAAAGAAACTTTCCTTTCAAATCGCCTTTGTGCAGAGACTGAGGCTGGAAAATATCAACCCAAAAGGAGAAAGCTGAAACAAGCTGTGGGCAACCGAGCACAGAGATGTAACTGGTAACACTCAGCCAGAACATGAACTTTAGACACTGCCTGTGCTCCAGTTTGTGTCTGTAGCACAGAGAGGCCCTAAGGAAAAGGCGGTGGAGCTCTATTATCTCGCAGCCAGAACTTTGTGGTGTTGAGGGGAAATATATAGCAGGCAGGGCCGGGCTGTCTCCCTCCCTTCCCAATGCACCCTGCAAATGCCAGTCGACGGCTCCCGGAGCCCTGATATTCCCAAACATGAGTCAGAGCCCAAAAATCGAGAGCAGAGCTTCAAATTAAGACTTATTAAAAAAGGGGAAAAAAAGCACATACTGGGTATGGATTCTTTTGTTATGCCTTTTAAGCCACAAGGTTTATGCCTCCAGCTTTTCTATGCATCCAGAAAAGCTTAACATTTTCTTCTCAGTAAAGTGAAATCCGATTCTCCCACAGTCACATGACTCCAGGAGTTTGGGTTAAAAAAAACCACAAGATGATACATTTGCTAATGTCAATGATACATTTGCTAATGTCAACAAGGCTGTGGATCAGTACAGATGTCCTTTTTCAAAGAGTCCCTTTCTAGGAAATTTTAACTCCCCACAAAGGCTCAAAGATACAGGCCTCTCCTGTTCTGAGGTTACCTGGAGGCCTGGAAGGGATCCGCTGAGCTATGGGTGACCTTGCGATAAGGCCACTGTGCCAAAATGCTTATCAAGGGTTTGGTTCAGCAACTATCTCCTGCCCTCTTGACTGGCTCCCAAAGAGGCAACATATGTGTGATTAAAAGCCTCATACTCCTGGCACTGGCACTTCATGTTCTTGCTGGTAAATGACAGAAATCACCCTGAAAGCTAAAATGTCCATTCCAGTAGGGCTGCAGCCAGCTGCTTACCTGCACGCTGATGGCTTGACCCTCTGCCTGACCCTCTCTAGGCTCCCCAGGGGACCCACAGCTTCCCCACAAGCAACTTCCCCATTATTTGCCCATGGGGGAAGCGCCCGCTGATGGCATCATCATTCACATCTGGTCTTGCACTGCCTGACTATTGATGAAGCAGCTAGAAATGTGAGTGTGGGATTGGTTAGTCTAATGAAATGATGTAGTAAGGAACCAGGAGAACTCATGGATGAAGTCATGAATCTATGGGCCAGCCAACACAGAGGTTCCCATGGTGATGTTCTGCAGGTGTGAGCAGGCATGGGGCCAAGGGGTGAGCAGGCTAGCAAGAAGAGAGGGTAGAAGAGACTGAGTGCTGGGCCAAGGAGGTGGCCAGATCATGGCAAAGAGAGCTGGAGCAGGGTTTGCAAACAGCAGCCAGCCAGAGTGACCCACAGTGAGGGGAACCCAGCCAGCCCTGCAATGTGGGGCTGTCTGCAGCACACAAATGGGTCGCTGGTGCCGGAGCTGAATTCACTGAGAGAGATGGAGGGGGCCAAGAAGGGCCGGGGAATAAGGCATCAAAATCAGAGCTCACAGGAGAAGCAGGGGAGAAGGGGAAAGAAGCAAGAGGACAGAGATGGACGGTCCAGTGACCATCCTGCAGGGCAGTGAAAAAGGAGAAGATATCTACACCCCTGCAAGGGTCTAGTCCAAGATGGGAGCATGAGGGAATGAGAGGTCAAGATAGCTGCAACCACTATGTGGGATGAAAGGTTCAACTCCAGAGCTCGGAACTGTCAAGAAAGAGAAAGGCTGAGACCTTTTGAGAGGGAATGTGTCAGAGGCAGTGGAGGAGGACCAGAAGGGTTAGGGTCTGAGTGAGGGCTGGTGACACTAGATGCAGGTGCTGGTGGGAACTGGGCTCAGAAGTTCCTGTGTGAGCTGAGTGGTCATGAACGACACCAGGGATGGAACCAGCCCTGGGACATTGGATGAGCTGGTGGGATCGCAGGGCACATTTCATCTCAGTAACAGCCAGGACCCCCTCTCACACCTCCAGAGGCTCTTCTAGAGCTGTGTTCCTGCAAGTGCAGAACTCCTCTTTCCGCCATATGTGCTTCTGGCCAGCCATGGCCCATGTTTCTTGGGCTGATGCTGTTCTTCAGACATTCTCCCTGAGTAGCAGCAGCAATGACCACATCCCCTCTCAGGCCTTGCTTTGCTGGGCTCCTCTTGCCAGACAGGCTCTGCCTGGCCTAGTCTGACTGCCGTTCCCCATTGCTAGGGAAGGTTGGTCAGCAGCAGGCTCTCTCTTCCTCGACCTGTGACCGTGCTGGAAACACCCCTCCCAACATGTTCCCAGTCCATGTTTCCCTCTGGGTGGCCACTCTGTAGGACAGAAAAGGAGGGGAGAGCCCCGTTTGCTGTCTGCAGGCAGACCCCCACATCTTTGGACTGCCACCGAAGTCTGGGACAGTCAGGAGGGCCATGCTAAGGAACTGCCCCTATACCTCTCATAGGGACGTGCAGAGGCTAATACAGAGGTCCCTCCTGGGTATGGCACATCGTGGGGAGGTGGCAGTTACAAACACTGTTAGAGCTCTTGTTTGGGGCCATGAATAGGCTGGCAAGAGCCATTAGATACTATGCCTTACACTTTTGGTGCTCTTAGAAGGTCTCAAAGACCTCCAGTTCTCATAGGTTTGTCTAGACTAGAGAGTGAGCCCCGAAACACAACCCCCTGGACAGTAGTGGGGAGGGATCAGCTGTTAGCCTTTCTGTCTGGCAGCAAGCTGCTGCACAAGCGAAGCCCTGGCCTTCCACCAACCCGTGCTGTTTCCTCCCAGCCGGCTGGCCAAAAGGAGTCAGATGAGGACATGAGAGGGAGCTGGGAGTACAGGGAGATTTAAGGAAAGCAAGGGTAACAGAGGATAGAGTGCTGGGTCAGGGCAGCTCACTGGTGCTGGGGCTAAATCTACCTGCACAGGACTGGATACAAAGGTACAGGAAATGAGGCTGGTGGATCCTGCTCGTGGCCAAGCGACTCATATCTTGCTGATCTCACAGCGCCACTGAAATGACAGGGCTCTGCTTTCTGCAGCCGTCCACTCTCTCTCTGTGCCTCAGTAGCTTTCTTCCTAATTTTCCTGATATTTTCCATAGTGTGCACAAATCTCAGAGCTGATTCTCTTGCTAAGTTTGTATCTGTCCTGCTTTCCAGGTTTGGGGCTGTCTCTTGTTCAGTCCTTTACCAGGGTCCACTAGCAGCCCCTGCTGCTTGGAGCATTTCTCTAGGGGTAGAGCTTCTTCACTTTCAGATTAAAACAGCATATGCATCTCCACAGTCTCTCTACTCAGGGTCACGGCAATCATTAAATTTGTCTCTCAGCTTTTTCAGAGTTTCACTTGTTACTTCAAGCAATGGTGTCTCTAACCCTGCAAATCCTTCATTCCCAGCAAGATAACAGAGACTTTACTGTCCTTGTCTCATTTATTCCCAGGAATAAAGTCTGAACAGAGACAATTCTTCATCCACTTGCTTGTGCAAACTTGTGTTCAGAAGGCCCCAGTTCTCAATGGTCTGAACATCCTGAATGTAATCAGCATTTGCTGATTACAGGGGACATTCCCGGCAGAGGTACGCGTGGATGAAGCTCTTGGGACAACTTCCAAATTCATCTGTCCTCTGCCACCCAGATCCCATGGTCCATAGCAGCACTTTGGCCTAACTAGGCCAATTAAGATGCTGCTTGTAACTAGCACATGGCTAATGTTTTAATTTAGTTAATACTTTATTTACTGCAGAATGACACCTCAGTCCATGTAAACTGCTTGCTGAATAAGTTTCAGACAAAAAAGAAAAAAGAAATATTTCACCACTTCTAAACAGAATTTTTGAAATTTTTTGTTTTAGCATGGAACTGGGTTGTATTTTAAGGGTGAGCAAATAAAACAAATTCAGCGATCTTGTTTTAGGTTGTATGAATCATTTCACTTTGAACCCAAATGATTTGGGGTTTGCTTTTGATTTCAGTGATGGAAAAAAAAGAAATTCTGTTTCAGGTAAAATAAACAGAAAAAAAAAATTTAACTTAAGTCAGGAATGATGAAGGTGTTTCCCAGTTTCTAAGGTTGTCTGGTGCTCTGTCTGTACATGCCTGTGGCTGTGCAGATGTGCCAAGTGAGAGGTCACCCAGAGCAGATGCCGTAGGGCTAAGGTCACTGCTCTGTTGTTTCATGTGACTCCAGCTGGGAAAAACAAAGAACAAAGTTCCACCAAATGAGAGAGTCACAATGCAAAGTTCTCCTGGGAACTACTGGGTGAGAATATCCACTGTATGAATGTAAGATTCATCAGACGGAAGGTTTCGGATGGATTCTCTCAAGTCTTTCACAAAATAATAATTAAAAAAAAGGCAAATATTCTACCTTGGGAATGGTTGGCCATGCCCCTCCAGATGCCTGGTGCCTGGTGTAGACAGTGCATTCAGGCAAAGGCATCTTTCCCCTGAGCTGAGTGGGGGCTGCTTGGCAGAGGGACCAGGCTGCGCTCTGACACATCATGCCTTGCCATCTCTGCTGTAGCTGCTTTTCCTCGCAACACTTCACAACTCAGCACTCTTGAGTTAATTAGAGAACCATATGCCCCTTTCTCACACATCATAAAAGCATGTGTTTAAAGCTGGGTGATAAAAAGGAGCATTAGTTTGGGTCACTGGAAGGCTCTGATCTCAGCTCAGCTCAGCACACTGCCTCTCTTTTCTGGACAGCTCTCAGCCCAGGTGGAAATGATGTTTGAGTCTATCTGAACTTGCTTTTCTGCCAGCTTGCTTGAGAAACTACCAAATATTTTGCAGTTCTTCCCCAGGCACGGTTTGTTCTGTAACATCCTCCTACAGCCTGCCTGTCCCCGCTTAACTCTCCTGGCTTCTTCCAGCTCTGGGTGCTGAGCTTCTGTCTCTTAAAGGAAGCATGGGACATTGTTTGATGTCGGCCCACAG
Source organism: Struthio camelus (assembly GCF_040807025.1). NCBI lineage: Eukaryota > Metazoa > Chordata > Aves > Struthioniformes > Struthionidae > Struthio > Struthio camelus. The sequence continues at coordinate 10,008,949 of NC_090957.1, read as the reverse complement.
GCTGCAGTCAGCAAGTCTGTCCCAAGGTTTTGTGTGCAGCCAGTTGATCTTCAGATAATTTCAGGCTCTTACAGATCATTGTAGGCTGTGCAGCCTGCTCTCTCCCTGGGGTCTACAGGGTGCAGGGCACCCCCCTGAGCCTCTGTGACCTCTGAGCACATCCTCTTGGGGCCCATGTCCCTTTGTGCACAGTTCAGACACTAGAACACGGGATAAAATTCAGGGTACGCAGGTACCGCTGATCCAGCCACCGTTATGTCAATCATTGTATATACCTGGAGTGAGAGATCTACCATTTTCTCCCCACTATATGTAGGATATGTAGTACTCTCTTGTCCTACTACAAGTCAAAATAATGTGCCAGATGTTTTATGTTAAAAGCGCTCTTTTTCTCCTTGTCGTTTTCTTTGAATTTCTGCAAGAGTCTGAGCCGGGCAGGTGAAGACCCTCTCTGCTCTACTGAAGACTACCTTATCCAATCAGGTGCCTTTTAGCTCAAAAGGTATCCAGGATGCCATGAACCCAAAAACTGTGAGGAATCCCTCAGGGGCTATGTGTGCTTGAGGAACAGGAGAGCTCCAGAGCCTCAGAAAGGCTTTAGAGGGATGTGCAGCAGACAATTCTAGGGAGGCAAAGTAATGCCTCTCTCATCATCAGTGTAGAGGGGGAGTGTGGGAAGCTCCTATCTCAATCCTAGCTGCACTGCAATGGCTCTTTGGAGAATATACGGTTTTCCCACTGGAGTGGCTCATTAAAAAAAGCATTAGTGAAAGGCAAAGCTCAGTCACTGTGCCAGGCAAGGAGCTGAGGGACAGCAAGGAAGGGTGTGGATGAGACACAGGGATGCAATGCAAGAAAGGATGGGTGTTGCTAGACTTCCAAAGTGGAGCAGAAAAGGGGAGCGCAGTCCAGGCTTCTGGGAGAAGACAGGCAGGTCCTGGGGAGAAGAGCTCACCTCACCAAAAGACTCCAGTACCAATGGTCATAGCAGGAGCACAGCTGCACTCAGGAGGGGATGAAGAAACCAGATGAGCTCCAGGGAAGTGGAGGTGTGCACTGAAGTTTCCACCTGAGAGCAATTTCACCTAAAAGCATTGAAACAGGAGCAAAGGGTTCAGCAGCCACAGCTTGGACAAACGGTAAACAGCACTGGCCAAACTTTTCCTCTGTCCTCCTTGATTTGGAGAGAGCAGAGTCCTTCCTTTCCAGAGAAAAAATTACTTTTAATCCTCTCCCTCCTGCACTGCTCTGGGCATGAGGCATCTCCTCTAGGTGAGAGCAGCTCATTTCCTCAGGTCTTTCTGGGCAGTGAGCCCCATGAGGTTTCCTCCATGCCAACTGTGGCACTCAGGAGCCTCCTGTACCACTGGTGCAGGCCTCAAGGAGCCTTGTCTGCGTCTGGGAGCTGGTCTTCTGAGTCTGCACAGAGCTGAGAGTGCCTCCTCATCCTGGGAAGAGGCCAGAAAGGACAAATGGAGGCCTGGGAAGAGATCTTATGTCATCCTTTGGGGCCAGACTCTTTTGCGTGGTGCCCAGCAACAGGACAAGAGGCAACAGGCATAAACTGAACCACAGGAAGTTCCATCTGAATATGAAGAAAAACTTCTTTACTGTGAGGGTGACTGAGCACAGGAACAGGTTGCCCACAGAGGTTGTGGAGTCTCCTTCTCTGGAAACACTCAAAACCTGCCTGCATGCGATCCTGTGCAATGTGCTCTAGATGACCCTGCTTGAGCGGGGGGTTGGACTAGATGATCTCCAGAGGTCCCTTCCAACCTCAACCATTCTGTGATTCTGTGATCCTGCAAGCCACTTTTCTGTGGCTGCCCCAAGAAGCCCAGACTTGCAGGAAATCACTGGTGTTGTATCATGAGAAATCGCATGGCCCAGGGGGTCACCAGGGACTGGGACCTGGCAGCCACCTGCTCTGGAAAAAAATCTCCCAGTGATTAATCTGCTGCTCCCCCAGGAAATGTGTGTCCCAGCTCAGCTGCACCAAGGTGAACTGCAAAGCCATGCTGATGAGGATCCACCACAGGCCATGCAACTGCCTCAAGAGTGGGTAGGCAGGACAATCCCTGTGTCCTCCAGGCAAGCACTAAAGGACTGGGAGAGGAGAACTACCTGTGGGAGATAGCACTAGGAAAAGCATATTTGATGGCCAATGAGAAGGAAAGTCCCATTGCTGAGATGGATGAGGAGAGGAGCTATAGTCTGGGACATTTCAGAAAGGCCAAGAGAACCTCCTCTGGTGGATTTAATCCTCCAGGGCCTGTGTGAGGCCCACAGCAGCTTTCCTGCCTGCATGCCAAGCATGCATGTCTGCCTGCACCAAGACTTCCCTTTGCTGTGACACCAGGACCACCACTGGTGTCTGAAAGAGAATCCCTAGTGCTGATCTGGGAACCTTACCTCCTTGTCCTCCTCCAGGGACAGCATCAGTGGCCTTGCCCTACTAGGAGGATGTGCAGAGCAACAAGGAGCCCGGCAGAGCCCCAGCATTGCCTGTGGTGCCACTGTCATCCCATTTTGACATGAACTTTTGAATCTCCAAGTCTATCATGTCCGCCAGCCCCAGCACAGTGGAGGAGGCTTGAGAGAGCTGTACGCTACATCTCTGCCTGTATGGGCACTTAGTATGCTCTTTGGCTCCAGGACAGCCCTGTTTTGCTCTGCTGGCCCAATGTCCCCAGAGTCTGCCTACAGAAAAGGCAAGGAGGCTGAGCTGTGAGAAGTGAGTCCCGTGTTATTTTTGCTGCTCTCAGAACCTTGCCCTGCGTTCCTGTTTCCTTGTGCTATGTTTAGACAACTTTGCAGGACACGCTTGCTCCCATTCCAAAAACATCTTTTTCTGCACAACTCTGAAGTCTAATGGGGGATGGGGGGGACAGATGAAAGCCAAGGCAAATTCCAAGGGTCTGTGTGCCTGGGCCAGGCAGACAGCAAGAATGATGTTGGTGTTGGGCTTCCCTGGGCTTAGGAAGGTCGGCTTGATCCTCTTTCAGCAGATTTGTGTGGATAACCTCCATCTCACACACTGCATTGCCAGGGCTCAGGGCATCATGGCTTGACCTGCTGGACAGAGCTCTGAAGAGGACAGAGAGACCATGGCTGCTCCACATAGCTGCTCTTGACGCACCCTTGGAAGAATGAGGCTGATAGCTCAAGGCAAGTCTCCCCAGGGTCGGGGAATCTTGTACAGGGAGAATCTGCCAAGCTCAAGTCTGCCTCCTGAATGTCAGGTCTCATTTTGGCTTTACAGCCAGGTTTCCACCTCTCCTTGCTTGCTGAGGCCTGGGAAAGTGGGATCACCATTCAGCGAGAGAAGTGTTAAATGTCCCTCTTCCTCCCCTGGCTCTGGCAGCCAATCATTCATCTCTGCAGTGCCTAAATGGGGAGATTATTAAGTGAATATGAACATCCTTGAGTTTAATCCACACGCAAATGCGAAGTTAAATTGAAACCAGAAGATGGCTTTAGCAGCACAGTTTATAGACATTAACCATTGCATGGCATGAGCTGGATTTTCCTGACAGTGCCAGGAGGAGAACATGGCCACTCTGAAACCCAGTGCATGGCCTGGGGAGAAGGAGGTCCAGAGCGCAGGTATGTTGACGGCTGGCGTCCACGCTGCATTTCCACATGCCAGGCCCTGGGCCCGAATCTGCCACACACCAGGGCAAGGTCAGGTCATTGGTGTGTGCTGTCTGGTATCAGGATGCAGCACCCCAATAGAGAGACACACCTCCCTCCTCAGGATGGCTCCCAGCCCAGTGCATGCCCTGAGATGGTCTCGCTGCACACCCAGCAGGGCTTTCTGCTGCTCTGCACCTTCCAGAGCCCCATGAGCCCCTGGCAAAACCATAGACCTTGTTGAAGGAAATGTGACTGGGAAAATGTCTGCTGCAGATAGCACAGAGGTCCCTAAAAGCCTTGCCTATGAGCAGTTCTGGCAGATCCCCAGTGGACCCAGCAGATGCACAGAGACCCTGCTCCTCTCCAACCTGCCTGTGTCAAGGCTGAGCAGAGCCCCAGATCTCAGAGAAGAAGCATGCAGTGACATGGCTGTATTTGACGCAGAGGGTTCAGAGTCTTCACAGTGAGATGGAGCAGGACAGACAGGGCAAAGTGCAAAGTGGCCCTGTCTGGAGGGCAAGGGGAAGAGGAACAGAGTGAGGAGTGGAAATGGAAAGATTGTTTGCCTGCGCCATGGTGAATGGCGACAGAGTGGTCAGCTGTGACCAAGGAAGGAGCCATCGGACAATCACTCTCTTCCAGAACCAATGCAGAGCTATCCGAGGCTTGTGCTCATCTGTCTGCTCCCTTGTGCTGTGCTTGGCCCAGTCCCTTTTCTCTCCCCTCCACTTGCCCCTTTCTCTTCTAGGGTTCCCTGTCCTCCTCTCTTACATTTTCTCTCTCTCTCATGTGCTTCTCCATCACCCCTTTCCCAGCTATCTCCTGTCTTCACCCCAGTGCCCTGTCACCAGAGCTATGCTGGGACCACGTCATGGTGTTTCTGTTCTTCAGTACACCCTCTTAGTCTGTACAAACTGCCATCATGGCCCCTCTTTGAATCCCAAAACCTTCCAGGGACTAGGTTGTCTCTGGGGCTCTTAGTTACCCCTTCTTCACTGCTTCCACTGCTTCCCCCACCACAGTTATGCCAGCAGCCTATCACTCCACGAAATGCTTGGCAGGATGCAGGCTGACCTAAGAAATGCTGAGCCCATCTGAGAGCCATGAGTCTAAGGGCAGCATGTTCCAGGCAGCGTATGCAGCAGCCAGCAGGAGTGCAGGTGCATGAGAGGAACACTTAGGACATGGTTGGCAGGACCATGGCTGCCCCAGCTCCAATAACCACAAAAATATGTAAATGAGAAACTTGACCCTTTATTTATGAGACTTCAAGATTCATTTTTCATTTGGGGAATGTGAACGAATGAAAATATGAAATATTTCTCCAATGACACAGTTTCCACCCAGAAAACACATTCCTTGGAGGCGAAGTGCATGTGCACGGGGGCCACATGGGACCAAGCACGGCCCTGGTGTAAGCTCCAATCTGTGAAGTGTTGGAGGCTCTGAGACAGAGCTGTGGTGGGAGAGCAATGAGGGTCTTGCTGAAGTAAAAAGCCCTACTGGGATGCTGAAAGGGACAGAGCTGAGCACAGGGGACAGAGCTAAGCTGAGCCCGGTGCTGAGAGGTTGGGGGGCAGATTGCACCTACACCATTACATGGTCCTCTCCCTTTACAACTAAAGCAAGGATTCCGCCTCCTGCAACAAACAGAAAACAGATTTCCTCCTCCCAACGTCTACAGAATTCTCACTCCTGGCAGCGTCTGAATTTTCCGAGGCTATGCAAGTAACCCTGTTTATTGGCTTAACGGTTAAAATTCAGTACTGGCTGGCTCTTTTAGAAGGGCTCCTGCTGGTCAGTCTTTCTATGTCGTCCATGATCCCTGTAGGGAAAACCATACTTTAAAAATCTTAAAAGACTATAGTCTCATGGGTTAGATCTTTCTGCTTCCCAGCAGCATCTATCTTAATGTCCTCCCAGTTCCCATCGCTCTCCTGGAAAGTCTATTCCAGCCATGACTTTCCTGTAACCCCAAGGCAGCAGATGTGCCTCCTGCCAGCTTGAACCCCAGTGCCCATTCCAGCAGCGTCCTCCAGCTGCAGCAGAGCCCACTCACCTGCTGCCTTGCCAGCAAGTCAGATCCCCGCTCAGCCTGTGTGGTAAGCTACGTTACTCCAGGCTCCAGATTCTCAGAGGAGACTGATCTCTCTCCCTGTGCTTCAGATTGTTGGCCCCATCCATGCCTGCTTCTGTGCAAAGCAGTTCTCTTTGAGTCAGAAAGCATCATTTCCCTGATGAAAACTCCCAAGTATCTGGTATAATTCTTACATATTCTCCTCTTTCCTGGCTTTTCCTATATCTGCCTTCACTATTTCAAAGCAATGGTGTCTCATAGTTATATGCAATTGGCCAACATCCCATCCTCCCTCCCCAGCCTTTCCCCTCATTGCCTTTTACAACTGAAAAAATAACCAGCTACATGCAAAATCCTTCCTGCTAGTCACATAGCGCAGGATTTTGTCCTTCGCACCATACAGCATCACTCCACCTCCAGAACCTGCTGACCCAAGGACGCCTCTACACCCTGTGCCCTCTCGAGGACTGGGCACAGGTGGCTCCCAGAGCTCCACGGAGACCCATGGAGTGGCTGCTGGGAGTGGCTGCTGGGCCCCACACACTCCTTGGCCCTTCTCAGCCCATGCTGATCTGTTCCAGCTGGTGCTATGTTGAGCTGGTACCAATCCTTGTTGTAGGACTGGAGTAAATGGGTTCCTCTGGGCTGCACCACATGGGGGGTGCACCATTGACCTCAAAAGAAACTTACTGCATGTAGGATGGGGCCCATTCTGAGATTATCTTTAATCTCCACTAACTTCCTTGCATACCAACCCCTTCCTTCCTCCTGCTCTCTTTATTGACTTAGCTAGACAGACTTTCTCTATTTGTTTGAATTTTCTTTGTAAGGGCCAGATCAGCTTGACTTCTGGCAATTCCCATTTCAGCTGGGTGCTTGCACATCCTCATACCACCTTCTCCCCTCAAACCTGCCAGGTCTCTTTAAGCTCTGTTCACTCTCACTGACATTTCTGGTGGGTGTATCTGCACATGCCTGGAAGCCCTGGAGTCACTATTCTTGCAAGGGATACCAAACAGGTTTTTACCTTTGCCTTAAAAACCCTATCATCCTCTGGCACACTCAGCCATTGAGCTCTTCAGTTCACTTGACTTTAGTAGCTGATTTGCTAAACTTTTCCCAATACAGGAAAGAGAAATACCCCACCTGAATCGCTAGTCTCGCATAGGTTGCTCTTCAGTTTATTTTAAATGAAATCTACACAGTCGACGTGTATGTTCTGCAACCAGCTTTTCTATCATGTCTTCCCAACAGCAAAGACTAAGTCTAAAATAGCAAATTCTGGAGCTATCTATCAACTGTCACGTCCCAGAATAGTTGGTAGCATTTGCTCTCCAATCTATATCTGGAAGTGAAAGGCTCCGACTGTGACAGCAGGATTTATGAGCAGTCATGATTAAGGGACATGTCCAGCCTGCCTGCTCCGGTGCCTAAAAAGGACTTGTGCACAACTGACACAAATAGCCCCCCCAGGCTATGTTCCACTCTCTCTCCACCGGCCTGCGTTAGAAGTGTGGCTCAGCTGGTGCATCCCTCCATGGGCGCTCTCTTCCCCAGCTCCCTGTGCAACCGAGATAAGGATCCATCCCACCCATCACATTTCCTGGGTGGCTGCAGAGGCTCCAGCATAAAAAGTCTCTAGGCTTCTAGGCTATAATACCTGAGCAGCACCTGGATAAGGCAGTGCTTCAGCCCACTGCCTGCTTTTCAGTAAGTGCAGATCCCTATCTGGACACAGCCACAATGCTCTGGAGGTACCTGTTTCTCTACATAATCCTGGAGACATCTCTCCATCTCCTAACCCAGTTCTGAGAGCCTGTGGCTGTAAACAGTCATGCCTTCACCCCAAATTCCCTCAAAGCCTTTTTGGCCTGAACAGGTCTGTGATGTCCACGCTGACGTGTTGTGTTTCTGTACAATAGTCCCCATCATGGGGTCCTCTTGTGTCCCTCAGCCCTTGTGCCCCTCCTCGCAGGCCAAGTATCTCCCTTCACCGCAGCCACATCCCATGCCAGGTGTCCTATGATGGGCTGTGTGTGCTCCTGTCACAGCACACACATCTCCCCATGGTATGGCCTCAGTTAGATTGTTCCAAGAACCAAGCATTGTCCTTCCCTTAACCAGAGCACCTGCCTAACCTCTCATCCCCTTTAGCTGGGTGATTGGTTCACCATACTTGCTATAAGCAGAAACCTGTGGACATCAGGTAGCAATGCCAGTGAGACATAGTTAAGGCTGTTTTGCACCTTCATTAATTTGTACTATGCCCAGATTACTTGTCAGTGGGACTTTAACAGTGTTATGTTTGAATTTGGGTAACTATACCAAACCCCGTAAGACAGGGACACGCTGGAGTGAGTCCAGTGTTCACCAAGGTTGTCAGGAGGCACATGATGCACAGGGAGAGGCTGAGGGAAGCGGATTTGTTCAGCTAAGGGGATATGTAATTGCAGTCTTCAACTATCTAATGAGTTATAGAGAAGATAGAATAAGACTCTTCTCAGAGGTGTGCAGTGAAAGAATAAGAGGCAATTGGCACAAATTGCAGCAAGGGAAAATCCAGTGAGACATGAAGGAAAAGATTTTCACAATGAGGGTGAAAATTCTTCTTGGAGATGTTCAAAACTCGTCTGGACAAGGCCCAACGCCACCTAGTCTCGCTTTGGAGTTAGCACTGGTCTGAGCAGGGGGATAGACTAGGTGCGCCAGAGATTCCTCCCAGCCTACAGCTCTGTGCGATTCCACAGCTCTAGTGTCCCGCATACTTTGGTAAGCAACACACGATCTCAGCTTTCATTTCAATTAATGCAACCTTTTTACCCAAATATAAACAGTCTGCTCTTTTCAGGAAAATCTGCCGGCCTCTCTTCAGAGCCAGGGAGCCACACTGCTGGTTATAGCCCGTCCATTGATTTACTGGCGTGACTACGGCCAAGTTGGACAGCTTCTCTGTGCCGAGATCCAGCATCCTCGAAATGCAGGAGAAACCCATTCTATCAGCTGGTCCATCTCATCCTAATCCAGAACAGGGCCTTTGCAGTGATCAGTGTAATAAGCTTTCAGATGAAAGCCACTGGTGGAGTGCATCCATCATTGAGCTAATTCGCAGCAAGTTGGGTTTCTAGAGATTGTGTCTTTTTCTCCGCCTTGCTTCCTGTTTGCAAACAGATTGCAACAGTCCTTAATTAATTGTGTCTTGAAATTATTCAAGCATTTCTCAGGAAATAAATCTTTCCCAACTGAACAGGGCGTATTACAGAGAAGATACAATTCAGAGGGAGCAAAATTCTCCCTGGGCAGGGTCATGTCTTTGTCTGAGAGCGCTTGCCCTGGTCTTGAATGATGCCAAGGCCTGGGGCTGACCTCCATCCTCAGTGAGTTTTGGAGCTGAACAATCTTGTTCCTTTGCTGTTCCAAGGGCTGATCTCTGTCATGCTTATGAAAGACCAGTACACAGCGTCTACAGCCGAATTCTGATCTGTGGTAGAATCCAAGTGAATTTTCCTTGGGAATTACTTTCACTACTTGCTCTGCTGCTGCTGTCAGAGGGCCATGAGAAGTGATTGCCATGATGATGGTTGAAATCCAGTTTCCTTTCTAAGCCTTTTTTACATTATTTAGAGCTCAAATCAACTCTTTTTTGGTTGAAAGTTTCCATTCTTGGGCTCAAGCCAAAAGTGGATTTTTCAAGAAATTGGAACTGACTGGGTTCAGTCATTTCTGAGTCACACACATGGAAAAATACGTACTTCCCCCTTGTGCTCCACAGAGACACTTTGGACATGTACGACTCAAAAACCAGCCGGAGCAAGCGACTTCAAACTTGGCTTTTTTGAGTGTCCACACTGAGGTGTAAAGATCAAGCTAGGTTTGGAGAAGATCACATTGGCATTTTCATGCTTCCCTCCCCAGAACAGGCAGCAACTGGTGTACAACAGCAAAAAGACGCACTGTTCTCTCCTCTGTTGCTTTACATTGCTTTCTCCAATGGGATAATCCCAGAGGATTAGCATTTAAAGTAATGAATGTTTAAAGTTAGCAGGAGAAGAATTCCAGCAATGTTCAATTCTTCCTAAACCCCTTAAATGGAGCCGAGCTGAGGGGGCCTCAAATAGGGAGACATTAGTTAACTTCAGAAGGCAAATGGAATAAACACAGGCAGTATTCTCTTTCTTGACCAAGGACAAATATGGGGTGGGGGGGGGGGTGTTCTGTCACCTTGAATTGCCGAAAGGGTTAGACGAGGTTGGTTTAACCAGCCCCACCACATGCCAAGGCAGTGGGGTGAAGTTTGCTTTATGGAGGGGAGGACAGAGCATCCCAGAGGTCTTTGCGTGGTGTGCCTGGGACAGAACCATGGCAGAGGTAGGAACAGAAGCTGCTGTCTTAGCTACCAAACTTTTAACCATGAAACCTTTCTTTCCTCCCTTAATGGATTATGTCAAGATCACATGAATGTTGCTACTGGAAAAATCTGTCTTCTCCTCCTCAGGTCCCTACGGCTGTCACTGGGGATGGGATGAGCAGCTACTGTGAAGCAACAAAGGTAACTCCTGGATCACGTTACCATACTTGTCTGGAGAGGCAGTACACAACTGCCACCAGACCTGTGAGCAGGACTGGGGAGCTCAGTCTCCATCCCCAACCTACAGGCATGACGTTCTCTGTGAATGCCTAGGCATGGCACTGCCTCAGGGGGCTTTCTCTGTGGCCACAGCCAGGGATGCAGGAGGCTTCAGGTTTAAGGATATGGGACTTTCCGAGAGCCTAGTGTTTGGCCATCATCTGGAGGCAGATGCCCTTATTCAGAGTTCCCATTCAGATCAGTGGGAGGGCTGTGGCTAGGCTGGAGATCTGTCATCTGCCCTTGATCCTCCCCCCAGCTCTGTTTTCACCCCCACCTGTTCTGCTTCCTTCACATATTGCAGTGCAGAGTATATGAGCATATGAGAAGTATAGCAAACACTGGGGAGTGGGGCCACGATAAGTTGAGCATTTCACACCCTTTTATGTCAAGGAAGGGTGGGAGTGGGAGTGAGAGGCCAGGAGGGGTGAGTAGCTGGGAGAGGAAACAGGCTGCATGACTCACCCTCAGAGCCTGGCAGCTGATGGGCAGGACACCCGCAGGAAATGCCGTTTCCCCTGGATAAGGTGCAGAGGACAAACTGGCACCAAGTTTCAGAAACAGGTCGTTCCAAATGCTGCTGGATGCAGGGCAAACGTATGGAGTGGAGGAGCCAGCCAGAAAAGCTGGCAGATTTTAGCCCATCGTCATCACTCCTGATACACCCACTCATGAAAGAGAGCTACATAGGAGGTGGAAGGTTCCCCTGTGCTGTGGGACCCCCACATTCTGTGCTAGGTCGTGTTTTGTTCCCAGCTCTGAGGCTGTTCTGCTGCCCATGGTGGAAGGGACTGGCTATGGCTGATCAGCTTCCTCCCAGGGCTAAAAAATGCATTAAATGCATGTGCATGCTGAACTGAAAGGTTTTGAGCAGTAAAACCTCCACACAGACAAGATGATGGGCAGCCTGCTCCTCCTTTCTCCCTTCAACACCTGTACAGAAGACCAGTACCACTGACAGCTCTGGCTCAGGCCTTGGCTTCATTTAACTCATCCGGTGCCATTTCATTTGCTTAGATGTGCACAGATCTCCCTGCAGCATCCCTCATTCCCCTAGCAGAACCATGGCCAGAAGACATTTCCACCACCAACAGTTGGCCAAACGCAGCTTGCACGTCAGAAGCCTGGACGACCCAGGGCTCTTCCCGTGTGTGCTCCCTGGGACTTAGTTTAAGGAGGCAGAAAGGCTACCATGATGACCCAGCAGAGCTGGGGAAAGGACAGTGTCTTCTGGCTTCCAGAATGTATCTCCTACAAAATGATAGAGCTCTTGTCCCAAGGGAGGTGGTAGAAATCCAGCCAAGAGAGTCTCCCCAGACTTGGTCCTGATGAAGCCCCAGAGAACAGATCACAGGCAGCAGTGATGCCAAAGGAGAGTAGGGCAAGTTGATCCAAAGGGGCTTTTCAGCTCTTGGTGGAGTTCTGCAACAAGGGCTGAGTTCCTGCAACATATGCAGGAGATCATCAAGCTGTGGGCACTGTCTGACCACGGTGACAAAGGCCCTGAACAAGCAGATGTAGGAGGGGCAGAAGCATCCAAGATTGCCACAGTAACATGCAGCTGAGTTGGGGCTGGCCCTGCCTCAAAGAGGAGGCTTTGCCTTCCCCAAAAGCTCCATGGGCTGGAGAGACCCACTTGGGCAGCACTTATGTCATGACCGTGACAAGGAAGGAAAGGGAAGGAAAATGAGATCCAGGTTTTGACATTAGTGAAGGGATAAAGGAGTCAGGGAGCCCATGGCAGGCAGGCTGGGGAAGCAGTCAGGGTCAACCAGAAGGGGTCGGGATCAGGGTCAGGCTCATGGCCAGGAGGAGGAGACGAGGGCCAGGTAGGCAGGTAGATCGAGGGGTGCAGTACTGCTAGTCCTATGATCCTCGCTGCACGGGGTCAGTCACAGCTCATGGGGCCGTGAGACTTCTCAGCTTCTCCAGCGCCCCTCACCCATCACCTCCCATGGGTAATAGGATCCCCCTGTCATCTTCAGCAGCTCCCATCCAGGGGCAGGGACCCCATCCCAGCTCCTGGGGGCTAGGGGAGGGGGTGACTCTCCCAGGAGGAGCTGAGAAAGGAGAAGGGAAATATGGGCAGAGCAGTGGGGGGGGGGCAGACTATCCCCTTTTGGGAGGGGGGGGTCAGAGTCCAGTGCCCACTCACACAGATGCCCAGGGGCACAAACAAGATCCAAATGAGATGGCTGGTGGGGCTAGGAGGGCACGTCCACCTCGTAGGCACTGTCAGCCTTATGTCTTGGGCTTTGCCAACCTGCCCTGCTGCAGCTCCCAGGCTGAGCACTTCCACACCAGGAAAGCTGAAATGGCTCTTTTCTAGAATAGCTTTCCCCAGTGTTCAACCTGCCTTTCCCCCGCTCTTACTTAAGCCCATTTGATATCCTGTCTGCCACAAGCAGGGAGAACAGACTGTTCCCTTTCCCTTTGTAACTGTTTTATGTCTTTGAAAAGACCAGCATGTCTGCCCTTGCCAAGGCTGTGCAAGCCGAGTCATGTTCTCCAGACCCTGTTCACACCTGCTATGTGCCTCCACTGTCTCCCCTCAGCCCTTCTCTTCCTTGCCGTGGAGCAGTCCAACTTGGACCTGGAGTCACAGGTGAGGCTGGTCTGCACTGCGGAGAGCAGACAGCCCCTTGGCCACCACAGACAATGCCCTGACATCCATCCATCCCTCTGCATAACCCTGTTGACATGTATGCAGGTTGCAATCTGTGTGGCAGAGCCTGGCATGAACACACACACACACACACATACACACACACACACACACACACACACGCACGCACACACACACGCACACACGCACGCACACACACACGCACACACATCACACACATCTAGAAGGGCACAGAGAGCATTTACTGCAGAACACTCCAAAGCACATCATTTAAAACAATCAAATGGCTTGGATTTCTTTCAGCTGCCAAGACTGGTCTGTGCTGCAGTTAGACAGACAGCCTGGGAGTGTGAGTGCCATGAAACACAGATATCTCTGGCACCTATGTGCATGGCCAGATCTCAGAGCTGGCATCCAGCAGTGCCCAGCAGAGCTGGGTAAGCATGGACAGAGACATCATGGACAGTCATGCTGGAGAGACCCCCCCCCAGAACGATCCTGGGGAATGATGTTGAAAACCAACACTCTCACAGGAACAGCAGCTAAATAAAAAAGGTAGCCTGGAAACTGGGTGTCGAAATGCTAGGACTTGCCTGATGGTGTGCCCTCTGGGCAAATGATGGAGCTGAGTATGGCTGCAAGGACATTTCTGTGCTAACACCTGCATCTCTGTTTGCTGGCCTTCCTACCAAGGTGCCAGTGGAGAGGGCTGAGGCTCAGGCAAAATGGGGCCATGCTGGGGCCAGGCAGGGGGGAGTCACGCAGGCAAAGTCCTTAAGGCTTTTGGTTTTTTCCACCAAAGGGTTTTGGGGTGGGGGGGGGGGGTTGTTTTATATCTAGATATTTTTGGAAGGGTTTTGGTTTGATTTCCTCCTCCTTCAAGCACTGAGCGATTGTTCTTTCCCCCCTTGGCAGGAGCTGCCTGTCTCGTGGTGTTGACCTTGGCTGGGCTTTCTCTGCGGCTGGAGCGGACTCACACCATAAATTCCCTGTCTTCTAGGAATCTAGCATGGGAAAGAAAAGAAACACGAAAGAGCATAGTGGATTAAAATATTTTGCATCTTAGCACATAACAAAGAGGTTTTGGCACCCAGCAGACCGATGACTTCCCCAACCAGAGAGATGTTGCATGCACACCCCAGGCACGGGGCAGGTTCAGGTGATGCAAATGCAGGGCACAGGGCTGCACTTTGTGGACTACAGTACCAGTGCCTGACCACAAGGTGTGTGGCACCAGGAGCTGCCCTGGCCCTAGGGAAGTCCTGTGGCCAGCAGTGGCAGGGGATTGCATGGTCCTCAAGTACTTGCAAAGGTGAGTGCTGGGCACTGCTGCCTTTCACATTCCCATCACAGCAGAGCCACCATAAGGCCCACTGGAGTTTGGGGCAGAAGCACAACCTAGCTACTATGTGTGGGGTGGGATTTTGACCCAGGAGCAAGGCTGAAGCTATCCTTTTCTAGGAGAGGGAGGTGCTGATGGAGCAGAAACAGGGCTATGCCTTTGCACCTGAGACAGCCCATTGCTCAAAGCACTCCCAGCTCCAGCACATGGCTTCAAACCAGCATGCTTGTCCACCTGACCAGGTCTGACGGCTGTGAGCTTCCTCTGGCAGTGCCCTGGCCAGTGTCAGCTGTGACTGTGGTGTTGTATGACTTCAAGGACAGTTTTAGACACCTCACATAAACCCAAAGCAGAAGAAAAGCAGAGGCAAAACAGCAGAAAACATGTGGGACAATCCCCAGTTGCTTTCACAAGCAGGCAAGATGCAGCGCAGCTCCTAATTGAATCCAGCAGGGCTGCCTCGGACAGACAAAACACAGTAGTGACTCAGAGCACAGAGCTGAGCAGAAATAACTGTCCCAGTTCCCAGGAACACAGGCCAGCACCCTGTGGTGGGGAGTGGTCGCCCAGTCTAGCATGGAGGGTGCCATCCCGTGAACCCCCATGGCTGTGGAAGAGATGGGATCCCCCCCTGTGAAAGGCGCTGGGACAAGTGCTGAGCTCAGGCTATCTGGCAGACTCTTGGGTGTGCAGGCGCCCAGAGGAACTGGGGTGCCAGCCGGCAGGCAGGCTCCAGGTGCTGTGGAGCAAGATGCCTGCCAGTGCTATTGGTATTGCCATAGTCCCACAGCACTCAGCACTGCCCAAAGCTAGGGCTTGGAGCTGGGCTGTGAAGCTGAGGTTTCCTAAGCCACAGCAGCTTGGAGCTGTGGCCAGACCACCGGGCTGATCCTCAGCAGGGTCTCTGGGTGCCCTCCAAGGGCAGCTGCATCCACCTGCATGTGTTCCTGCCTACCCTGCCTGGGTTGGGATGCCTGCAACCTGCCAAACTCGAGCGCAAGGGGCAGAAACTACTGGTGACTCAGAAACCTGGCTGTGATCCTTTCCTATTCTGCTTTCTGCTGCTTGGGCTGGATATTAGCTGTAATCCAGCATGCAGGCTTGAGGCAGGGATGTTTGAAGGTCACCCAGGGGAAGATCGTGGCCACAGGCTATGGGCCACTTGAGCGCTGGTGGCTTTGCCACACGGGAGATGCAACTTTTATTTGTATAATTGTGCCTGGGAACTCATACTGAGTGGCGAATCCAAGGCCAGCAGGGCCCAGCCAGGTCCCTGGCGGGACAGAAGCAATGATGTTATAGGGATGGGAGTTTGCTGTGCTTAGGTAACAGGTTTATGTGTTCTAGAAATGCCAAATCATGTAATGCTTTAAAAGGGCCCAGTTTCCCAGATCTGTAAGCTGTTTTAAGCCCAACCAGCTGGAAGGAGGCCCTGAGCCCCCCGAATACGAATGATGCTTCAAACCTGTTTAAAAATACTTTACAGAAATCGCAATTACCCAACCAAGAACGTCAGTGGAGCTTGTTCATGTGTCCCCTGGGCTTCGAGGGAAGGGAAACCTATCAGCCTTTAAAATAAAACAAAGCATCTACATCAGCTGGAAGGAAAGAGGAAACTGATAAGAAAACTGAAGCAACAGGGTCACAGAAAGCTGCGAGTGGCAAAGCTCGGAATAATGAGGAATTTTTCAAGTCTTTCTGGCTTGTAGGAGTTCCTCTGACGATGCACTGCTAGAGACTGAGACTGGGAATATCTGGAGAAGTGCAATTCATTGGATCTATTCTTACAGGTAAAAGCTTGCTTTATTTGCCCCATGTATTGCAGACTATACTACATATCACACATAAGCCATCATATGTAAGTAATGACATGATCTCCACTCCCACTGTGGATCTGGAGGCATTGAGCAGCAGGAACTGAAGTGGAATGTCTTCCCCATGGGTAAGACAGTGCCCAAGGAGCTCTTTCAATGGTGAATGTTGATTACAGGAAGCTTGAGAAACATCCAAAACCTGGAAGGAAAGTAACGATGGCCCAGAAAAAGCTGATGATAGCTCCATGAGCCTGACTCAGCGCAGGCAGGGTGAGGATCAGGTGCAGATCAGTGGTCTGCCCACCACTGTGTGTGGCTCTCACCGCACCTCTGCTTTACTGAGGAGGTGAGCTTGGCTGAGAAAGGCACCGGTGCTGACACTGACTTTCTTGGCACCAAACAGGTATGAGAGACTGTGGCATCCCAATGAGAACCTACCAGGAGCCACCAATGCACTGTCACCTCCAAACCTTCCTGAAGGCAGGGAACAGCTGCAGCACCTCTATGGAGAAGTATCAGGTGGTGAAAGACTCTGGAAGCGCCTCTGAGTCAGAGCCTTGAGGGAAGGTGAAGGGGAAACTTGATTCCACCATCAGAGACCCACCTGGTGAAGGGAAATCAGCTAGCAGAGGGGAGGACTCAAGGCATAGTGGAAAAAGTGTGATGATAGGAGGGAGCTGGAAGACAAAACAGGACCAAGGAGTGTGGGGAAAGATGTGCAAAGTGCCCTTGCATGTCACTGTTGCATGGCTGCACAGCCCTGAAGACAAAGAGATCAGCCCTAGCCTCTCTGAGAGACCTTGCCTGGTTCAGCTGCCACCTCATTTTCATGCAGCAAGGAGGAAGATGTTATGGTCATCTTGGCAGAGGTATAAGCCAATGGTTGGGGCTCAGCTTCTGGAGACATCGGGACCCAGCAGCATTACCTCTGCAGTAATATTGCAAGAGGTGAGGCAGGATGAAAGGGGCTCTCCTCATTCCCTGGAAGGGTTGCAGGGAGACTGCTGCTGCTTCACACCCAGCACAGTGTGGCAATGCTGCACAGCACTGCAGCTTGGCAGGAGCAGCAACAGAACACAATTCAGGATGTAAGAGACATCTTCCAACAGCACGTCATGCTGCAGCTCCTGCTGCAGATACCTTCCCAGGTCGCGTGGGCAGCACTCACACACCTATTCTTTCCCTCGCTTTTCATGTTTGTTGAAAGATGATTTCTCTAGGGCAGTTGCTGTGATCACAGAACAGAGCTAGGCTAGGGAAGAGGGAGGACAACAGCCACAGAGGAGGGTGGTCAATACACTGTTCCCAGCCCAACTGTGGCAGCGGATATACGTCCTCGTGCGCTGGGCTGCAGCCGCAGGTTGAACGCTGGCCTGGGAAGCACTCCTGAGGGACCCATTCCCATTCACTGCTACCACAGGCAACCGCTCGGGTAATCCTTCTCATAAATTTTTCAAGCTCCATCTTGAAACCAGTCAGGCTATTTGCAGAGCTGGCTGAGTGCCAATGTTTCTAGTTCACCAGAAATGTTGTGTTTGTTTGTTTTTTTAATCTGGGCTGGGGCCAAATTGGATCTAAACCAGCATTTTTTGAAGTTTCCGGTGAACCACAAGCTTCCTAGCCCCACAGCTGCTCTGCAAATTGACGTTCCTGTCAGCCTCACAGCAGCAATGAACATGGTGGGATCTCGACCTGAATTGCACTGAGAGGCTCTGAGCATCTGCCGGGTCCCAAGCTTGTGTGCAGCCTTTGAGGTGCTCACCCTGGAGCAATCCATCCTGCCACACAGCAGCCCTGGACTGGTCTTGCGAAGGGCTCCCCTTTGATTGCTACCCCAATGGCCCTTTGGCACAGAGGTGTAAGGGGCTCTGAAGAGGCAATGCAATTTCAACTAAACTGTTCAGCCTAATGTTTCCTCTGGGCTGTGATTTTTGCCCCTACTTAATCCTAGAAGAGACTGTTGGAGGGTCGCCTTTTGCAGGGACAGGAACTTTTCTCTTGTTTGCAGCTTAACCATGTTCACAGCCAGCTGATAGCCATCTGCTTCTCTGCCAGCACTGTCCTCTAGCCTAAATAGCTCTTCTCTGTCCTGCTGTTTACTCCCAGAAGTATTTATAGATCAGCTCTCTCAGCCTTCATTTTCCTAGACTAAACAAGCCAAGCACTTTCAGGCTTCTCTCATAAAATCTGCTCTGCTTCCACCTGTCAATCCCACCACTTTCCTCTTCCCCTACTTCTGCACTGAGCCATTCATCTCATCTGTGCTTGACCAGAGCAGAGAGGCAGGACCACTGAGACAGGGATGCTCTCTGCAGTGCCCGCACAGTGGCAATGATGTGAGCCTGTCCCTGCCGCGAGCGCCCTGCAAATAGGCCACCTTTTCATGGCCACATTGGTGGTTCCTGTATTCCCAGAGCTCTCGCTTCCTTTGCTGTTTTTGACTTTTGTTGACACCTTTATGAGTGCTTTGCAAACAACTGACTTTGCCCTAACATTTTGCTCAGTCCAGCCTTTACAAAAGTGTTTCCATGACACTTTCCAATTTGGCACTTCAGCAATTTTCATTAGGAGGGTCATAGTCTCAAGACCAACCTCTGAGGAACTGCACTAGCCCCTGCTTTCAAGCAACAGTTCATGTTTCAGTGTACATGTCTCAGCAGCATCTTGCTCCTCTCCTTTCCTTAAGTTCCTTCCCATACAACAGTCCACCCCACTTCCACACCTTTCTACCCTATTTGCAGGTGGCTCCTTCTCATGTCCTTTGCCAAATGAAGGGCAGATGGACAATTCCTGGCAACAGCCACAGCCAGAGGCAACGAGCTCATTGCACCAGAGCTGCAGAGGAGCGTGAGCAGCCTCCTGGATCAGGCTGTCCTGGAGGCTCAAAGGAAGAATGAGCATCTCTGTGCCTTGGCTCTGGGAGACACACTGACCATAAGACATCTAGTTCCCAGTCATTAATATAGACACCTGGCTCCCCAGTAGTGAGTGGCCGTTACCACTGGCACCAACTGTAAGCACTGGCTGGAAGGAAACTCTGATGCCCCTAGTCCTGCCTCTCCCTCACTGTGGTCTGTGGCCTGGAGTATGGGAACAATTGAAGCAGGAGCAGGGAGCTGGACTGGTTTGGCAGTCTTAGGAGACTAAGGATGGGAGTAAAACAGCTCTCAGGACTTAGACAATGCCTTTTTCAGCTATTTTAACCTAGTCCAGATCCTTTAGGAGCTGGACCCTGGCAGCATGTATCTTTAAAGGAAAGCTGCTCCTAATATATTTACAGACTTGGAAGCTCACTTTAGGGTAACTGAAAGTTCTGGATCTCACACACTGCTGCATCCCTCCTCTAACTGGAAAATCAAAAGGCAGAAGTCTCTTTACATCCCTGAAGCTGACTGAGGAGCAGGACAGGCAGCGCCAAAGCACCTGCAGGAGCACAAACACACTACAGAGCCATTCAGAAGTGTGCTGGGGGGCCTCCCTGCCACCGTGAAACATCTCTGACTCTCCAAAAACCAGAGCTGATTTCTGAATCCAAAATGTCTCTGCCCAGCACAGGGTGGTGTTAGCATGGACCTCACACTAACAGCAAAAATTGGGTTGCTCTCTGGTCTGAAAAATACCGGTAGCCTGAAGCACAGATAATCACAATTTGATTGTACTCATTGTGAGCAGATGGAATATTATTCCAACCAGTAAAGTAGCTTTTTGGGTCTCAAGAAGAGCCAGTTTCCTAAATCTGAGAACAATTATGAGTGAGATTGTCTTGGAGGAAAAAAAATTTAAAAGAAGATAATAGGAATGATTACTGGGAATCATTCAGAAATACTTTCTGAAAAGCCCAAACATTGGCTGAGGGGCAGCAGGAGTGATCTTGAACAAGACTGCAAGACCCATCAGGACTACTCAGATTGACAGTATGTCCCTCTCTCCCAAGCCAGAGACCCCAGGAGCTCTCCTAGGACAGCAGCCAGCTGGATCACTCTCTGCTTTTGAGGGAAAGTGGCCCAGGGGAGCAACAGCCAGCAACAACCTCCTGTCAGGTCTTTCGCCCCAGAGCACACCAAAATTGTTGGCTTGATCCACACAAAGGAGAGCACTCAGCTGCAAGGTGACCAACTTTAGTGCATGTGAGAGTGTTTCCCCAGCCTAGTTTTGTTCAGCCCTTCCTTCAGGCCCTCAGGCTTAGGCAAAGTCTGTTTGTCAGTCTAAGAAACACTCAATCACAGTAGGGGAGGTTTTTCTTTTGTGTTTTGCCATCTTTTTCTCGGCCCTGACACCCCGGGTTTGCCTGTGCTCACCTTTGCTGTACCCCCACCTCTTGGGCTGGTAGCCCCAAAAGACTCTCCCCCCTCTAAGCAGCTCAAGCAGGGACAAGTCTCTGCTCCCCGGGCAAGGGCATGAAGGGACCATACATGCAGGTCACCAGACTGGGACCACACAGGGCTGAGTGGGAGAGGGGTTCCCAGCAGAGCTGGTCTGTCACCAGGGAAACTTGGCAGGCTATCCACTGTCCCCTTTGCTCACAGACAACCCAGTTCCACCACTGTAGGACAATCCCACACACTCACCTGACAGTCAGTGGGACAGGGGTGTGGATGCAGTATCACCTAATTGGAGCAGGCTAATCTATGAGCTGAAAACAAAAGTATAACAAATGATAGCCTTGTGCCAAAGGGAAAAAGAATAATCTTTAGCTATCAGCACCACATCCTGGAAGGGGAACCAGTAAAGACACGGCCCCTGACAGTGATGGCAGGGAGTCAGTTCATCGAGAACCAGTTGGGCCGTGGAAGCAGCATCCAGAGCAGCTCCATGCCTGCTACCGCGGAGAGATCATGGTGGGCACCTGTGAAGATGGAACTGGTCTGGACTTGATTTTTACTCCCTCAGCCAGCTCTGGATTATCCAGAGCAGAATGGACCTGGTCAAGACAGGGGGAGAATCATGTGTGTGGGCAACCTGCTGTAGAGAGCAGATCCCAAGAATGATGACAAACAGTGGCAGACAGAGCCTGTGTGAGCTCAGAATGAAGAGCATATATCTATCGAGTGTGAAATATCTCATAAACTTGTTGCTGCTTTTCCAAAAAGAAAATTTTGTTCATTAGGAAAAAGTCAAAATGTTTTATTTTTACCAAGCCAAAATAAGATTTTTGTTCATAAAAATTGAGTGAATTTCTATTAAAACATTAAAATAAGAGGAAGAAGAAGTTTGGAAGAGTTCAGACCCCTGAAGAGATGTCATCAAACTTTGATTTTTCCAAAGGCAGAATCTATTCATTTCAGGTCAGCCTCAAAACACTGATCTTGGGCCACTGAGCTGCCCATGAATGAACAACCCAGCATTTGCCATTCTCCCTGGCATCTGCTGTGTCCTCACCTCCAGCTTCTTCACCAGCCACAGCTGCAAGCCCACAGGAGCAGCCAGACTTAGATACACTGAGATCTGCTCTGTCGGGGGGAGGTAGCTGGAAGAATCCAAAGATGCAATGGTGAAGCTGCTCATTTCCCTCTCACCCACAGTGCTGTCGGCCGTGCAGTGCCCAGCTGTGCTGTGGCACGAGGATGGGTGCAGGGAGCTCTGGGTGCTGTTCAGAGGCAGTGGAGAGGGCCTGCCAGCTCTGCTACACTGCCAGGCTAAGCTGCCCCAGCTTGGTGCATGAGCAGGCCTGGGGCATGCAGGTGCTTCCTGGTCGGCCTTTAGCAATGGTCCCTTCCAAGTACTGCTCCCAGGAGGCCCCATGGGAAACCTCCCTCTGAGCCCTGGCTTCTAGAAGCTGCTGGGACTTGGGCAGGGGGTGGCAGGGCTCCCAGTCCAGCCTTATGCACCCAGTAAACAGTAGATTGCAGACCCCAGGAGCTGAGTGGCACTGGCCTACCCTGCATTTCTGGGTGCCAGAGGAAGAAAGGGAGAGGCACGCAATAGGATATAGGGGTTGTCCAGGCAGGTAAGGGGACAATGGATGACTCTGGTGCTGTGGCCCACTTTAGTTCCCTTCCACTTCCTCAGCTCCTCCTGACTGCAGAAGTCACTCTGGTGGTTTGGCTGAGCACATATCAGAATGATGGGAGGATCATAGGCATACAGTGGAAGGGAACTCAGGAGTCATTTAGGCCAACCCCCTGCTCAAAGGAGGAGCAGGGAATCTTGGTCCCACCGTAGGAGGTGGCCACAGCACACTCAGGTCCTGGCAATTCCTGCCTTGGTGGAGCTTTTATTTGAAAAATTGGTTTCCCAGAAGACCATACTTGGGGCAAACTTACAAACCCAGCTCCAGAATCAGCCCTCACACAGGAGAAGCAGAAAAGCCTGGGTTTGGCAAGCACATCAAAGGCTTCAAAGAACCGCCTTCCTACCCTCTTTGGGGGCAGCAGGGCTGGCACCCATTTCTTGACATCTCTTTTCACAGAAGTTCAACCATCAGGATAACAGCTGTAGCATTTGCTGCCCATGTGTGCCCTCTGAGGCTTGTCCTCTCCCCTGTGACCATGGATCAGACACTCTCAGCACTAGGGGAGAGGCCTTGGGATCCTTTCTGAGACGCCAAAGCGAACTTAGACAGAACAGAAAGCTGCAAGGATCTATCTTCCACTCAACTTTAATAACACTTTATTCCCTTTCTCTATAGAGACATGATTTATTTCAAGTACCTAAATGCAGGTTGACTTTCTAATGACAGAAGACTAAACCTAGCTGGAGACTTGTTGCTCTATTGCCAAGTGTTGCTGGTATCCCAGCAAATTTATGTAGTTGCCTTGATATCCAGCTAGCCCTACAAAGGACAGGAATATCTGAACATTTGATCTAAGCCCTTTTCTATATCTCCTTCAGCATGCCGTGCTTTGAATCTTCCTACTTGGTTGGAAAGCAAAGCTCTGCTCATCCGCAGTCAGTGCCAGGCCTTGTATAGCTGATCCCCTCTGCTCTTGGCTAGACTCAGAGTCTGAGCTGTCTGAAGTGACAGGCTGTGCACTGAAGCAGGTTAGAAAACAGCTTTGCAAACCACTGTGGTGGTTTTCCTGACCTCCTTAAACATCTCCTTTTTACTTGCAACTTCGAAGCTTCCAGCCAGAAATGCACACGTGTATTTCTTTTCTTTCTCTCCACTGCTCATGACCATAAAAATCTAAGAATGTCTAAGATCTGTATTCATTGCACTTTTCCATTTCCACCCACAGCTTTTACAAACCTTTTCACCTCTGGAAGAGCTACAGAAGCAGCAAAAGGAAAACTGAAACTCAAACACTCACCACTGTGTGACCGTTCCAAGTGTGAGGACGTTTGAAATGTCAGAGGGACAGAGGAAAAAGCCCCTTCAAAGTTGTTCAGAGAGAAGCAGATATTCTTCCCAGCAAGAATCAGCTCTGTGACTCTCACTCAGAGCCAGAAAATGACCCTTGCCCCAAGGCTTGAGAGTGCTGATCGCCCTGTGTCTTAGTGTCCAGCAGCAGGAGGCATGGGAAGCTCCCTGACATATTACCACAGCACTGTTTTCTGTAGGATGAAGTTGTGGCTGCTAACTCGATGCCAGGGGAGAGACTTGCAGCCATCTACAGCCAGCCTGGGGATGACCTGCACCTGGGAACTACAACACAGGAATCACAGCCACCTTTCACATGCTACCTGCATACTGCCTACGGGATTGGTATGGGCAGGCGCAGGCAGGAACAGTTGGAGAAGACTTTGGAGAGGAGGTACTTCTACTGCACACTTACAGACTGAATGTGGTCAAGCCAGGGTGCACGAGTCACAGCAACCTCATGGCATATTTTACAGATGGATGTGTCCCAGGTTAAACATGCACCATATGGGCTTGCATCAGCACTGAGGGCTTTTCAAAGAATGTCCCATTTGTAGTAACTGGCCTGGCGTCTGATGTTATCCAGATGATGCTGTTGTCTTTGGAAAGGGTCCTAAACACTTGAAAAACACCTTCAGCCATACTCCAACACAGCAGAGCAGGACTGAGATTAGAAATTGCACTTGACAGTGTTCAATCTGTCCAACAGGATTAAAACCAGATCCAGTTCCTGTCTCTGCAATTACACACCTCCCATCCCTAGAAGCAGCGCTCTCTCTTTCATCTTACATCATGGGTATACACATTTTATTCCAGCTTAAGCTTCAACTGTGAGGCTCTCGAGAGTATTTCATGCAATCTAACAAACTATTCTGGACAGATGTTGCACCAGCTAGTTTCAAAATAGTGATCTTGATCATGACTAGCTCAGGGTTTTTGCTGCTGAATTCTTGGTGTCCCACTGGGACTGTGTACAGTTGTGTCAGACTAAAGATTTGGAGTGGTACAGCCCCAAGTCCATGAAGACAGTGCTGTGAAGGCCATACACTTGTACCAATACAATAAGAGAAAGCACTTCACAGTAAAAATGGCAGCACTAGTCAGTAGTTATGCATGGGCTATAGAAATATGGAGAGATTCCCTTTGGGTCCATCCATCTGAAACAGGAACACAATACAACCCTCTAATGAGATAACTAGACACCAAAGTTATTTCTTGTTTGTGGTCTGTAACCCATGAAAGTGCAATGGAAACCGCTTGTCTCCCTAACCTTACTTTTTCTGGATGCCCACAGATTTGTCACTGAATTTCATAGCACATAGAGCTGCTTGCTGAGGAGACCTCATTCAGAAGAAATGACATTGCATCTAAGGAGACATTCAACAATCAGAGAGTCTAAAATTTCTGAACAGCTTGTTCAGCTCCATCACTGTCTTCAGCCTACAGCCTTAAACTTCCCCAGCAAGATGGAGTTGCTCACAATATTTGGACTTTGAAACTCCTCTAATGGACAGAAGCTTCAGGCGTAGATGAGCATCACACCGATCTTTAAGCCATTGGGGAATCAGAACTTTCAACAGAACTTTGAAAGAACTGGCTAACCTGAGAGTGAGAGCTTGGAAACTTTCGCTACAGGTCCTGCTGCCTTGCATGTAGTTTCAGAAACGCTGTGAGCAAGGCAGAGGTCCTAACCGAGGAGATGAAGGGCTCAGTCTCCTGAATTACAGAGGACGAACTCTTCTCTGACACAGTACTTGGGCCCTACATTTGACCCCAGCCTGGCATCCCTGATACCTATAGGAACAGATGCCCAGGCCTCAAGCAAGAGAAGCCTGAAAGGAGCAGAAATATGGCCCAAATGTAGGCAGTGGGAGCACTGCGCCCAGAGTGAGAAATTTGGGCTCCCTGGCAGCATTATGATGTGCCTTCCAGAAAGGGCCACAGCCTTCCCATCCTCCCTCTAGGCACAGAAGTGCTTTTTCCTCTCGGCAAAGTAGAATATCCCTTCCCAGAGAGATGCCCCTGATGCTACAGGCCTCCTAACGTTGTCCATGTGAGAAGCTTGGGCTAGAGTTTTGGGAACAGATGTGTTCAGATTCAGAGAGCGTACTACTGCTTTCCTAAAGCCTTCTCTCTGCTATTTCTCAGCTGTTTCAGTGTTTTATTGAACACTAATAGTTATAAGCTCCTGTTAATCGCCCCTGAGAATACCGCATGGAGGTAGAAAGAGCAGTGAGCTCTGACAATGAGCAGAGGGTGTGCATTTTGGTGAAGCTCTCACCTCCACAGGAACACACCGGTAAGTCTGTTGGAGACTCCTCCCAAGTCTCTTTCCTGGTGGGAAGCTCACAGTAGTAATGCTATGATGGTGGTCTAGAGCTATTTGATAGCCCCTGGTTGAAGGAGGAAAAGCAAAGAGATTGTGAAATAGTGCTGTAGAAATCCAGAGAGGGTTGTAGTCCTAGGAGGGAGGGATAAGTAGTCCAAAGAAGAGACTTTTGAGATGTACAGAAAATGGCAGGGTGTTGAGTCAAAAATGCAGTCCTGGAGGACGTTTGGTTCTCTAATTGAGTCTAGAAAGTAACAAGGATCAGAAAACCAAAGCTGAGAGAAATGGCTAGGAAAACCTGGCTTAGGCTTAGAAAAACAATTTCATTTTGCCAGCCTGGAGAAAATATCTAGACTGTTCTACTGGTCTTAGGTAAAACATGACCATATGACAGCAGAGCAGGCTGCTGAATGTCAGATAGGCAGAAAAAGCCAGGAGCACAGGTCTCTGACAAAGTCTGTAAAACACTAGAAGCAGTGTGAAGAATCATATGTATCTGTCAGCACACGCCAACCTAAAAACACTGCTCTGCTTTTGGCCAGAGCTGTTCTACTTACAGGAGACAGAGCCATTTTTCCAGGCCAATACCAAAAGGAAAAGAAAACAAACCCCAAACAAGGACTCCTTGAAGAAAGCAAAATCTCACAGTGAGGGATTCTTTGTGGGTACTGAGAAGAGATGGCTACATGTAGGGACTGGAAAATCACTTTGGGCACCAATGAACTACCTGTCTTTAAGCCAGATCCTGGTGTGCAGGTTTCATAAAGCTGTAGAAAGGAGTTTTTTGGAAAAACCTTGTCATGTTGAACATAACCATGTCACAGCTGGTGGGGGCTAATTCCTGCATGAGAGCCAGAGGGAGTGCTGAAACACTGGAGATTGTTTTGGGAAATGCCAGGGGAGAACATGCCAGATGACAGCGTGGGACTGCATTGACCTTCAGATGGGTGCAGCATGGCTCTCCTCATCTGTGCTCATCACCCACCTCCCTCATGGTCTGTAGGGAGAAAGAGGAGGATTAGGAGTGATTTCTGGACCTGCCTTTAGTGTCTTCTTTGGGAGGAAAGAATGTAATCTTAGAAAATAACAATGGCCTTTCATAGAAGCAGCTAAAAATGTCCCCGTGGCACTCGAGGATATCTGACAGAGGAACTAGCTGGTACGGGGGGATCTGCTAGACAGGAAAGAACTGCAAAATATGTCTGTTCTTTGAAAATATGGAAAAAGAAGAGGGTCTTCAGTCTAAGATTAAAATATTGTGAAAATGGAACGCTCTCCTGAAGCTGGCAGGGAAGACAGTTTTGGAGTGAGTGACAGGTGTCAGATGTTTTCATGTGGGATGTTTCATCTGGATCCTCACTGGTTCCCCTGGAAAATGCCCAAGCCTTCTTGCATGTGCGTTCTTAATGCCCTATCTGGGAGGTGCTTCCCAGGACTCCCTGAGGCTATGTTGTGCATCCAAAATATTTCACAAAAAGATACTGCAAATATTTGAGACACTGAAGGCAGTGGAGTTCACAGAGATTATATTATACCACGGGGAAAAATGCCAGAAGATCAGAACCAGAGACCTGAAAAGCTCTGGGAGGGGCTTACAACAGGAAAATACTCCAGGTTAAAGAAAGAACCTGTAAGAAAAAGCCACTGAACAAAGGATAAGCCTCAGCCACCCTGGCTTCCCACCGTAGGAGAGGCCCTGGCTGCTCATGCTGATCATGCAGAGCCCTACCATGAACAGTGTTTATGCACGTGGCACCACTTAACTCCCACCTCATGCACCAGTCCAAGCCAGCAATGGTTTCTGAACTAGCTGGTTAATCCCAAACCAAATTCAGCTCATTTTCATCGGCAGATATGCAAACCTGGCTGAAATTATGTGCTGGGGGCAGGCCTCCAGCATGGTAGAGTGGCTCTTCGCAAGTCTGTAGCTCTGGCTGCTGCTCCCCTGCAAGAAAGTCAGGACTGGCCTTCTCTCTACCCACTCCTCCTTCCCATTCTCTCCACCTGAGACCACACTGGGAGCAACGGGGGCTTGGAAATTTGGTCTACTTAAACTATCCAGAGGGCAGAGACTGTTCTTTGAGGCTCAGGATGTGATTTATGACTATGATGGAAACCTGGCCAAGTTTTTGTGCTGTCTGTTACCCTCTTCAGAGCTGTTAGGAGAAGCGAGGGAAAAGGTATTGGTAGAGGCACAGACAGAGGTGCCAGTCATTGCAGCAGTCACATACAATCACAGAATCACAGAACGGTTGAGGATGGAAGGGACCTCTGGAGATCATCTAGTCCAACACCCCTGCCCCAGCAGGGTCACCTAGAGCAGCTTGCTCAGGACCCTGTGCAGACAGCTTTTACATATCTCCAAGGATGGAGACTCTACAACCTCTCTGGACAACCTCTTCCAGTGCTCTGCTACCTTCCCGGTAAAGTTTTTCCTTATGTTCAGATGGAACTTCCTGTGTTTCGGTTTGTGCCCATTGCCTCTCGTCCTGTCGCTGGGCACCACTGAGAAGAGTCTAGCCCCATCTTCTTTACACCCTCCCTCCAGATACTTATACACACTGATAAGATCCCCCCTCAGTCTTCTCTTCTCCAGGCTGAACAGTCCCAGCTCTCTCAGCCTTTCTTCATAGGACAGATGCTCCCAAAATCATCTTCATAGCCCTCCACTGGACTTGCTCCAGTAGATCCATATCTCTCTTGTACTGGGGATCCCAGCTTACATCTTCACAAGGTGTAACTCAAAGTATTAATGCTGTATGTCCTACCCAACACATGTGTGGCAGCTTAGGAGAAGCACAGATAGAGGCCGATTACTCAGAGATCCTACATTATTTCTTCTTGGAAGCAGAAGGAGATTTGAGAAGGACAGGCGTGTACAGCAAAGTGCACTGCACTGGTCTGAATACATTGTAGATGTAGAATAAAGCATCAAATAATATGAAACACCAAATGCTAGAAGCTGTCAAACAAAACAAATGAGGATAGTAATTCCAGAAATTAGATCTGCAATCCAGCGCTGGCATAAATTCATTTGTATAATTAATGACACACTAGTTCTCAATTATCATAGCTGCAATCCAGAAATAGCATTATTAGAGACTATAATGTCTAGTCATGTAATGGCATATATAAAAGCTGTACTCACTAGACATGACATACTTACTGTGCTGGCGACAAAAAATGAACCATAATTCCATTAGGAGTCTGAGTTTCTGTAGAGTTCAGGCTAGTGATCCATAGTCTAAGGAGGTCATGGAAAACACTGTCAAATGGTTAAGCCAAGGCTTGACATACCTTCAGATACCTGAGCCATTCCATCCAGATAACACTCAGTATTGCTAAATTCCAGGAGAACTGCCTCAAAACTGCAACCGTCACCCACAAAGGCTGAGAAATAGTTGATCTAGTTACAAAATCACTGCAGTTAAAACCTGTGGAGTCTTACAAACCCCATGAGTAACTCCAGCAGAAGGTATGAGCCGATGGGAAGATACTTCCCTGAGGTTTTGCAGCCACCATATAAGGGAAGCACCAGGCAGGGAGCTGCAGGATTGATTCCCTGAGATACTCTCTGTGGGAAGACAAAAGAGGTCAGCTCTGTGCATCATCATGGTCTGGGGTAGTCCAGCAGCACTTTCTGCTGCACTTCTGGGAGAAGCACTTCCAGAATGCTGGCCATAACATGCATCAACTCCTGCAACATCCTGATTCAAAGGATTTATTGCCCATCAGATGTTGTCCTGGTACCCTGGTGGATCTATTTCCCAGCCCCTCCCAGTCTTTTGCCTTTAATGCTCATTAACCACTGTTAGATTAAAGACTCTGCTATAAGAGCCAATGCAAGGTAACTGTTAATGAACATATAGCTTCCCCACTGCTGAGAGCTCTAGGAAGTGTCATACCTTCCCTCCATCTTCTGTAATAGCCTGGTCTCCAAACCCTTTCCAAAAGGGCCTGTTACACTACTGTGGTGAGCCCTCTCCAACACAGGAGACCTCCCTCTGAAGTATGCCATTCACCTGAGATGACGATAAGAGAAAGCAAAGAGTAGCAAAAATCAATCCCTTGAACAATGAATATTTTACTCCAAAGGTAATTTCCATAGCCTGAGCCAGCAAATCAGAAGTCACGGAACAGTTTTGCTGCAGGATAGGGTGGAAAAGCAGGCAATGGATGATCAGAAACAAGTCATATTCATGGAGCGAGGGGCTAGTACAGAAAGACAAGTCATTCTGGGAAGTTTGCGGCTCACAGTGCACAGCTCCAGAGAGTTAAAAAGGATAAAAGCTGCCTATATATCTTATCTGCAAATGCCTCATTAGAAAAAACATCCCTTTGGTGGGCATAGGCAGCAAGAAACCACTGAAGTGTGCTTGAAACTATTGGTTTGAAACCAACCGTGATTGAAGTCTGCTCCCTCTTTGCACTGGTGTGCAATGTGACATATCTGTGCGGTTCAGGGTGGGGACCCACATGGCACTGTCAAACCCCGATCCTTCCTTGAACTCACTTGTTATGCAAGCCTCAACATTTGCACTAGAGGTCCCACATCCTGCTCCCCAAAGGATGGTGGCCCCGCTGTTCCCATGCATTGTGGTGGAGGCAGCACTGCCTGGTAGGAGCTTCAGGCTGGTGGCAGGTGGGGACCCTGTGAGGATACAGCTGAGTGGCACCAGCACTGCAAGGGCTTGGCATGATGCTGGGCTGGCCTGCCTCTGCTGGGAAGCCCAGCAGGAGCAGGGAAGGCTCCAGTCACCCTGCTGTGTTTGAGACATTGCGAAATGGCACTGCGTGGCGAGATCCCAGAGCCAGCTGCCTTTTCTGGCTTCAGCATCCTCCTCCCATCAGTCAGAAGCATCTGGGCTTTTCAGAGAGGCAACGGGGAAGGGAGGGGGTGTCTCCATGGGCTATGACAGGGGGTGGACAGATCTCATCCAGCCGCTGTGTTTCCAAGAGCCAGCCTTGGTGAGCCAGGGGCTGAGCTATCCAGGACAGCTGGCAGCTCCCAGGGTCTGTTTCAGCACAGGGTTACACTGGACCATGCACGCCCTACACATGTTAGGTTGCTACAGAGCCAAGAAAACATTGAATATCACGGCACCAGGGTAACAGTGTCTTCCCTCTGCATTGCAGTTCCAAGTTCAAAGATGCAACCCCAAGCCCCACGGCTCAGAAGTGTCTTCCTAGTCTCTGCAGAGTGGCAATTCTGAAGGGGAGGCAGGGTGGAGGCTAGGTGCAAGAGAGCACATCCAGAGCCAACGTCCCCTCAGCCATAGGGCTGGACCACTGTGCCAGGTACCTGGGCTGTGTGGGAGCAGAGGTGCATATCAAGGTACTGGAGACTTTTCCCACAGTTCCAAGAGAGATTGCAGGGCAGCCTGGGCCTGCTGGCTCCCTAGGCTGGTGTCCGGGCATGATGGCTCTTCCTCTCATGAGACAAGGCTAGCAGCTCTAGCTGGTGAGCAAGAGCAGAGGCAGACCCTCTGCAGGGCTCAGCCCAGCTCCATTTCCTTTGGCTGGCTCAACAGCTAGACGTGGGCTGAAGGTTGTTCCCATGCTGCCCAGTTCCCATTTGCACCATGTAGCCTGAGGGGCCCTGCCAGCAGCCTTGGCTCTGACTTGCAGATACTGGCAAGATGTGTGCAGCAAGGCCAGGCCCAGTTGCTCACTGCCTGCAGCTGCCTGATCACTGCTGTCTAGACATGCTGAGACCCCAGGGTCCAAAGGGTTTCTCTGCACTATCCTGATGTGGCTCCAGCTGTACCGAACTGTGCCAGGCGTGTTGCTGAGGTGGCCTTGTTAAGCCCTCATTATGTCTGCTTGTCCAAGTTTAATGGGTTGTGACAGAGCCCTTTGGAGATATCTAAATAATCTCCGCTAATAGATCCCATCTGTGCCTTCCTGAGCACTGCAGCTGACTCCACCAAGCCTGGCCCAGATGCCAGGGCACTTGCCCAGTGGGCATTTGATACCCCTTGTCAAAGAGATGATCTGCCATATGCCTCCCCCCACACACACACGCCACCAGTTTTTTTCTCCCTGAAGCCTGTGCGGCAAAGCCTTGTGCTAGCAGACAGCTGTCACCAGCCTTGGGCCCTCACTGGGAAGGTGAAAACATTTGGGAATGGAGGAGTGCTGCGGGAAGGGATGAGCTGTGCTATTGCAAGGGGCACAGCGCTGTGCAGAGGGCTGCAGAAAGGGCTGGAGGGTTCTCCTTTGTTGCAGGAGTCCACAAACAACTTGGTTTCCCTTTTTTGCTCTTAGCCAGAACACCAGGGTAACATCTCTCCAGGCCTTATCAGCATGAATAGGAACTTGGGTGATGGTCCAGTAGTCA
This sequence comes from Struthio camelus, assembly GCF_040807025.1. Lineage (NCBI taxonomy): Eukaryota > Metazoa > Chordata > Aves > Struthioniformes > Struthionidae > Struthio > Struthio camelus. The sequence goes on along the minus strand of NC_090957.1, from coordinate 9,976,861 downwards.
TGCCAAGACTTTCAACATCTGGATAGTCCTGGCCAGAGTGGGCAAAGAAGGGACCAAACTGGGAAAACATCTCTGTTATGAATGTGCACAGGTGGCAAGCAATCAGGGAGATCTCCTAAGGCCATTTGAATCCTGCAAAGGGTGAGACTTCCCCATCTGAAGGAGGAACAGGAGAGGTGAGCTTTGGAGCAGAAAGCCATAAACAAGGATATAGAGGGGCAACCCCAAGGTTTGACTTCAGAGGGAAAAGCCGTGCACCAACAAGGTCTACTAATAGGTGTCAGAGTGTCCACACACAAACTGCCCCACACGGCTACTTCAGAATCCACATGGAAGATAGGTGAGCGATGGTAAGGGAAGGGAGAATGTGGAGGTGCATGAGCAGACAGCATGAAATATGCAATGCAGCACAGCACGACATATGCCACATTTCAGCAGAGACAACCCCTGGCCACCTCTGCAACAGAACATGCCACCACTTGGCACAGAGGCACTGCTGGACACAGCCCAAGAATTGGGCATCCATCACATCCTGCCTGTCCCCAGCCTCAGCAGTGGCAGCAGGTTGTCCTTTCCCAGCCTACATGATCAGGGACGCAGTTCAGGAGAAAGACCACATGGTGCCATGGACCACGCTGCCTGCCGGAGAGATGTCTTGATTGCAGCCATGTAAGCAAGCCACCCATGGCATCTCCCGCTTCACATGGCAGTGCCGATGGGGAGGTGGCCAGGGCCTCAGGCAGCTGGAGTTTGGTGGGATCTGAGGAGGGTGTGCAAGAGAAGGGGACTGGCTGGCTTGCCAGCAGTCTCACAACACAGGCTATCCTTGGTCCTCTGTGGTTTTGGAAGCAATGTGAGACCCCTAACCCTGGACCTGGGATTGCAAGCAAGGGATATCGCTCTAGGAGCATCTCCTCAGCCCTTCAGGAGCACTGTGAGCACAGCAATGGGATGGCCTCCAAGGCACCTGGGGAGGGCCTATCCCCTCCTATCTCCTCACCAGACGAGCTCCTTTCATCCCCCTCACAATCCAAATTTTCTCTTCCCCAGCACAGTGGCACCTCTGCCTTAGCTCTACTTGCTTACCTCCTCAGGGCCTCCTCTAGACCAAGGTCACACAGAGATGCCCACTGTAGGGCATGGCTCAGTGCCATAGTGAAAAGCCAACGGCACCCACAGCTTCCCCAGCTGCACAGTATAGGCACTCATAGAGTAAAGTGGAGACCTAGCCATTGCCCCACGTCAAGACAATCTGGCCGTCGTTCTCCTTGCCAGGGTCTTTCCCCCAGTGTTCTAAGTAATTTTGGCTCTCCTGGGCCACATATCCCTCCTCCTGCTGTCCTCAGTGGGACCGTTCCTGCATGCAGGCACAGTTTCTGCATCACTCTGCCGTCCTCCATAGCTTTTCAGAAGAAAATTCACCCATGCCCAGCTTCTTACGTCAATTTTGCTGGAGCTTATGGAAGGAGAAATTTCTCTGGATGGAAAAATGCTTGACCTGCCTGGCCACATTTGTGCTTCCTGGGGGTCAGCACAGCATCCCAGAGCTCCCTGGCCCAGCCCAGGCATGCCAGGTACCACCAACTGGGCTGCCCAAGATCCTAGCTCTAGCCCCTGCTCTGCTCAGGGCTCTGAAACAAGGTTTCCACACACTGCCTGCCTTGCTTGCCTGTCTCGAGGCTGGAAATCCCAACCATTGCTGCAAAGTGCGTAAAGCTCTTTCCTGCCCAGCTCCACTTGGAGCTCAGCCCTTCCATCTCCTAGGCCTTGATCCAGCAAAGCACTTAAGTGCACACTCCTCCCTAAGTGAAATCAATGGGACCACTCATGCACTTAACTCTGAGGCAGGGTTCACCAGACCCATTGGCTTATATATTTCCATGCCAGACTCCAAGTCCTGCTCCTTGGCTACATGATCCTCAAGGTCCTCATTTTTTTCTGCATCAGCCAGGCCCATGAAGGCAAGGAAGCTGCAGGAGCTAGGTAGGGGGCTGAGCACTGAGTAGCTCACTAGAGCTTCCCTTACCACTCCCAGACAGGTCTGCATATAATACCTTCTTCTAGGTAAGTCTCCCTCAGCAATAGCATCATGCAAGCAAGCAGGCTTCTCTTGCAAGGCTACTCTTGGCCTGATTTCTAGCTTCTCCAGATTGTTATAGCTCTCTAAGATTCACAGATCCTCCTTATCTCCTTCATATAAGGTACTCTGCCCAATCACACTTATAGCTAAGAGCTTAGTTTGTCCTCAGAGCCTTCTCCCTCCCCATCTCTGCTGCCATTTGGTCCCCCAACTTTGTGCTCTACCAGCATGTTTTTCACATGTGTGGCTATTCCCTTAGAAGTCAGTGAAAGAAATGCCAAGATGCTATAGTCACAGCGTCACCAAAGCCTGCGTGTAAATATCACGCTTGCCCCGTTAGCAGAACAATGCGGACAGGAAAGGAGCAGTTTCTTGATCCAGCCCCATTTATCCTTCAGACACTCAGTCAGATTGTGGAACATGCTTCTACTTCCTGCCAGATGTTTAGAGGTCTGCTTCGTTTATTGTTTATTCCTTGAGCCGATGAGTGGATGAGTCTGCAAGCACCACAGTCTCTGGACGCATGTCTTCATGTTCGGCACAGCTTCTTGAAACCCTTGAGTCAATACTTTCAGATGAGCTTGCTTGGAAAGTGTTAGGAAAGCAAGGGAAAAATACTGTTCTAGCGATGAAATCCTTCGCCAGAAACCTTGGAGTGAGGTCACCAGGCTCAGTAAATACAGCTGATTGTTATGTTTGCACAGATCTTTGAACACACGTCTCACTGCAGAAACACGAAGGGGTTTTGCTCTTATTATAGTGCCCGAAGGAAGTGACGTCATGTCTGATGGGAAACAACCCTGCTTTCGCCGGGGGCAACCCGTTCCCCAGCATCATCCACAGGGAGATCATTTCCAGTTAGCTTCAGGAGACTGAAGAAAATGTGAAAACCTCCTTTTTTCCAAATGAAAATTGAGATGTTCTGAATTAAAGGAGTTAGCATGAAATTAGCTCTAAGCAGTTCAATCTGTTGGCGAGGACAGAAACCTGGCACCAAAGAAGTAGCAGCCCTTCTTCCCCATTGCTTTCACGCTCCATTCATTCAGCCGTTGCCTCACACACTTCCCCTGTGACTCGGCTGGTGCTCGTATTCATACACCTCTCACTACCTCACTGTGCATCACAGGCAGGCTTAGTGCTACAACTGTGGTGGATTAGAGACATCTGTGCACCAGAAGCCGTGGAGACTATGTTGGGGGCCCCTTTGTCTGAGTTCTGGTTGCCAAGAAGTCCCAAGTAGCCTTGTTTCTGCCCCTAATCCTCTCCTGTTACTGCTAGGAAGCCTGTAGGATAAATCCTGGAGGCCCACAGCTCTCCATCGGTCGCACGAGATCACGGTCACTGGCCACTGGTCGCACGAGATAGCCATGCAGAAATGATATAAGCCTGGGACCATAGGCTTCACCCCTGTGCTGGCCTCTGGCTAACTGATGCATGCTAGGTGCAGCACTGGATACCCAGAGAGACCCCTCTCCTTGCCTCAGGAAGGCAGGGGTCCATCCTGCCAGGAGTGAAACATGTGGATGAGGGACACGCAGGGCCAAGCACTCTATCACATGCAAACCACAAGTGTGAAATTTTCCAACCTGCATCGCTACTACTTCCAAACCACAGGGAACATGAATCATCTGAACAGTTTAGCTCTCTGAAGGTTTTCAAGGGCAATCGCTCGTGGAGTTCCACATTGGCCAGTACTCCCTGCTCCTAAAGTGCAAAGCCTCCCAGTGTGTCACAACTGCACGGTATGAAACACTTGGTGAAGTCTCAGGGTGCAGCAGAGAGGGCAGGTGCCTTCCTGGGAGCTGTCTCCCATAAAATACCGCATTTATGCACTTTGCCGACCCTAGGTTCCCTATTGCGTGTGCTTCACCCTACATGCTTTGGAGGCTCACAGAAGCGGCTGTAGCATCCACACACATGCACCTTAGGCAGCCATGCAGTGGGATCCAAGACCTGCTGCCTAGTTCCTCCCGTTCAGCTGGGAAAATGAGCCCCAGTCATCCCACTGTGTCCTTCCAGGCCATCATGCCACCCGGTGTCTTACAATGATACCATCTTTAGAGTGTGGAGGACCAAACACAGCCAGCCCTGCTATCCCTTACCCTTCACATGAGCCCCTTCACTGAGCAGGGGGATTGTCACTAAGTGGGGCCTCTCCGGGCCAGTCCAAGTTCCTCCCAAGAACAGTGCTGCTGAAAGAAGGCTGGCATGCACCAGACAACAGCGTTTCTCCAGAGCCCTGTTGGTTTTCATATTTTGAAATAAAAATGATGGATAGAGTTTATGTGGCCTGGCTGAAGCCCATGCCACCAGCCGGACTTTGCAGCCAGCTGATTCAGAAACATCAGCTAATGCAAGGCAAGGCCCCAGCCTGCCAGAAACTCCCTGTTGCAAAATGAGATCTACCTACCTCTCCTGAAGCCTCCACAAAGGCAAGGGGACATGAGGAAGAGACGCTCTGTCCACAGCACCAGCTGCTGTGCAGGGCACAGAGCAGAGCTTGTGGGCAGAGTTTGGTTCCCCAACATTGTCAAATGAATTCAGCAGGCATGGGACTGCCTGCGTTCTCCAAGCATAAACTACAGCACTGTTTTGGAAATGGGATGTGTTAAGGGGCGTGGGAACCTCAGGCATCTCTGAAGTCTGTGGTGGGAGTCAGTCAGACCTCACTGCACAGAGCCAGCCACCCTACCAGGCCAGTTGAGTGGAGGAGGCCAGTAGTGCCAGGCACAGGCAAGAGCTGCCCAGGGTGCAACACCTTTCCTTAACGCTGTGCTCACCAGGAACCTGATGGCTGTGAGGGAGCTGCCTACCTGAACCCCGGTTAGCCATCTTCTGAAACACTGGTATTCCCTGGGGTCACAACCAGGATTGTGGCTGTATCTCAAGGGACTGGGCCTGTGTCTGCCACAGATGAAGGGAAAGCAACCTCAGGGCCTATGCTGGCAGGTGCTGGAGCGGGGGCAGGCAGGAAGGAGAACAGCAAGGGAGCCAGCACTGGGCTGAATAGTGCCACGGTATCAACTGACAAAGCTGACAGACCTCCAGAGATGTTATGTTGATTTATACCTCCCGAAAACATGGACTCAGGGGTATAAATGCAGGTGGTGGAGGCAAAGAGCTGAGCCAGCATAGGAGGAGCGTGTCCCATAGCCTGCCTGAAACATGGCTGCAAAATGTAACGTATGAGTGCAGGGCTTCCTCTGCAAGCAGTGCCCAAAGCAGAGAGGTGGGTGCTGGATCCTGGAGCCATTTGGGACTCCCCAGGAGCCAAGAAATCAGGCAAGCGGCCCAGGCAGATGACCCTGGCAGGGCTGGGGAATCCCCCTCTCCTGAGCAAGGGCTGTCTGGGCAGCAGGGGCTCCGAGCCTTTGGCCGGCTGCAGGAGCTGCCACGACACGGCGTGGCAGTGTGAAGCCTAGCCTGCATGCAGTGTCTGGCAGAGGGACCTTATGATTCATGTGCAGCCCTTCCCAAGCCTGGAAACATTCTTGGCATGTGGCAACTCCCAACTGTCCCACTGGTTAACCCTGGTTTAGCCCAGGCTGGCAGCAGCTGGGACACATGTAGGACCCATTCAGCCCCTAATGGTCTTGCCCTGGCCTCACAGTCCTCCACAGCCCTTCCCTGACCCCCACAGCCCTGCAGTGTCCCACAAAACAGTGCATCTAAGCCCTTCAGCTCTCTCCTCTGTCTCCTAGCCTCAGAAGGAGCAAGGCAGAGCTGGTACAGGGGAAAAAGCCAGGAGGGAAGGCCAGGCACGTTCAAGCTACAAAGACAAGGCGTGTTCCCAGATGTGGATGTGGCTCTGGGAAGAGGGCCAAGGACAGCAGTGCCCATGGGGTCATGTGGAGGAAGATTTCTGCTCTGCCATGTGGAGGAGCCCCTGTCAAGGTGAGGGTGAAGGGGATCCAAGATGCGCCGCTCTGAAGCTGTGGCAGGCCTGAACTCCTCACAGCTACTCCAGCCAGCCTGGAACGGCACAGGGGCTGTGCTTGACCCCAGTCTGGAGAGCGGTGCCCAGACACATCCCAACTGCAGGCCTTCCAGTAGGGGTAAAGAGTAATAATTTCTGTGTGAGGTTAATCCACCTCTCCCTGGGCTGCAGCTGAGGTGAGCTGTGGGAGAGGATTTTCCCACTGGAAGCAAAGGCCTCTTGGACATCCTGGCAGGCTGCAGGGGGACATTTCCGGTCATCTCTGCGTTTAGGGTGGGTATAGGGTCACATCAAGGGAAGGGACTTTGGGGGCAAGCACAGGGCTGTGTCCTGCTAGATAATAACATCTCCTTTTGTCTGATTGTGCTGGGAAAATGGTGTGAACAAGCAACCAGGCCTGCAGGAGGGATCACAGCAATGGTGACAGGTGGGTGCCGGGAGGGGACACAGACACGGCGATGTATTGTCACAGGTCAGACGCAACCCAGGGAGAGCAGCAGGACCACGAGGGCACAATGTGGAGGCACAAAGCATGCTGGCCTGGAATGGGTTCATCAGCACCCACAGCCAGGCCTTCCCAAGCCCCCAGAGCCAGTGCTGGCTATGAGGGGAGCAGACCACTGGGGAGATTTGGTTGTTGGCCCCAAGGCTTGCCAGACCCTGCATAGGGGACTTTCCCTGCCCCATTGCCCAGGGTGGCCCCTGCACTCTGCTCTCTCAGCTGCCAGCAGCCGCTGTGAACTCAGCCCTGTGAGGAGTTAGCTCATCTCCTCATCACTCACATGACTTGGCAGGCGCCTTTCTGTGCTCTTGCCTATTTGGGATTCACCCTAAGCCTGGCTTGGTTGCTCCACCCAGTGCGGAGAGACAGCATGAGCAGAGCCTGGCACCCTGCGCTTTCCAGCGCACCCAGCTGCCCTCCTTGCGCAAGGCAGTGCCCCATCCAATGGGGAGCTGAGCCCATCAGACTGGAGTAGAGGGTTATCCCATACCACTGGGGCCTCCCTCAGACCAATGTGCCTGCCTTGGAGGCAGGCACCATAGAGCCATGGTCCACGCCTGGGGAGGGGGCCATGCAGCTAGGGAGGCTCAAGCCACCATCTGTCCTGGACATTCCGCTTTCCAGGGATGGAAAGGACAGAACAGGGGCTGACACCTGTGGGGAGGGTGGAACCAGACCTGGACCATAAGCAGGACCATGCATGGCCATATGCAGAGTGGCTGGGCCTGAGCAGAATGGTCCTGTGAGGTGGGAAAGCAGAGAGCCTCCAGCTGTGCACAGGCACCCCATCCATGGAGGAGAGGCGGTCACCATCCCCCCTTCCCTAGCTGTGTCAGGGTAGCCAGAGCAGGGCTACGACGTGGTCATGGCAGAAGGGAGCAGCTGGCGCAGGAGGAATGGGCTGTTGTATGGGAGGGAGGAGATCATGGCAAAGGAATGTGCTGTGCCACAGCCAGGGCCAGGGAGAGTACGAGAGGAACCAGCAGGCAAGCAAAATAGATTCTGTCTCTCCCCTGGCCACAGGGCCACAGTCCTTCTGGTCGCAATTTTTTTCCTTCTCCCTCTTAAATAAAACATGATGTCAGCCATTGTTCTAGCTGCAGAAGGGCTGCCAAACACTCTGGCCCTCTCTCAAGCATCCTCTGAGCCCTGTTCATTTCCTCAGTACAAGACTGTGGACATGAGATGCATTCATTAGGTCCCTTCCTCCTGGTCCCTGCAGGGCTCAAGGGGCAAAGGCCCACAAGCATATTCATGGAGTCAGCACCTCTTTCCCCTGCCATTCATCCAATCCATCAACATTACTCCACCGCAGTGGTTCTTTGCACTGCCAACATCCCTGGCTGCCTCCTTCAACCTCTTAGGAAGCCAGGAGCCCCCAAAAGCTCCCAAGCTGATGCTGAGCCCTCTACACAGAGCTGGGAGCATTGCCCACTGCAGGAATCCAGGTCAAGCTTGCAAGGCCAGAGTTGGTCCCCACAAAGCTGTGCAAAAAGTCATGCCCCAGTATAGCCTGCTGTCCCCTCCAGATAAGGGGCAGAGACAGATCAACATCCTCTGCAAGAGCACACACACAGTTTCTGCACAGTCTCAGGGCTCTCTGCAGATGCTACCTGCTTTGGAGAGCCCACATCTGCAGATGGAGCTGGCCTAGGGCCTCAGCAGTCAGGATAGCCAGAGACCAGGGACTCCATAGATTTGGCTCAAGATGGTGGAGATGCAGGCTGCCTGCAAGGCCTGGCACTGTCCAGTAGTTTACACAGCGCCCATGTCTGGACAAAGCTGGCCGAAGGTCACCTGAGGCTTTGGCACCAGCTCCAGACCCACCCATTTGGGTGTCACCCTTTCTCACAGAAGCACCTGCTCAGGTCTGATGTAACCACTGCCACAGGAAGGCCCAGCACCTTCCAGGTGTGATGTTCCACAGGCTTGAAGGACCCAAGGCTGGGAGCCAGCACAGCAGGTGTTGGCTGATGGAAGGGAAATGAGCATGATATCGCATCAGGCAGGTCCCATCTGATCCTGGCTGTGCTGCAGGCAGAAGGAGGATGTGTGTGAATGGGAAGAGAGGGTTGTTTCTTAGACCCTGATTCAGCCAGGCATAGATGCTCTCTGAATTTCACAGGTAATTACTCAGGGGACTTCAGTTCCTGCTATAAGGACACCTCCTTTCTACTCCCATGCTGCCCAGATTTTCTCTGTCCTAGAACTGATGGAGCAGCCTCACCAGTCCACTGAGAGACAGCTTCCAGACATCAGGACTCTGCAGACTGTCAGCACCTGGATGACTGGCAGCTCACCCAGAGCACAAGGTCAGCCTGGGCCAAGCCATCTGTGAGCAGCTGCTTCCAATTCTGCGAAGAGATAACAGCTCTGCAGATGCAGTCCATAAAGTCAGAAATCCACAGGCAAAGAGCATCTAAGGTGCTAGGTCCATCCCTCCCCTCACGTCCACCCTGCTGGTCTAGTTCATCGGCCAGCTCCAAGAGGATAGCAGGCAGGCAACATCCAGCCCCGGAGGCTGGGATGATACCCCAGGTCCTGCTCTTGAGCAACACACAGTGCTGGGGACAAGTGTATTGCCCAGGGTGTTGGAGAAACTTAGCCCATTGCAGGAGGATGTGTTTAAGGCTGGAGGTCTCCACTCCAGATGTTTAAAGGTTAAGACCTACCACCCCCAGAAGGGCTGAATGCAGTTCTTGGATATAGAAACAAGATAGCTCCTGCAGGATGAGGGCAGTCTTCCCATTGTGCACAATGGCAATGGGAATGATGCTGGGAGAGCTGGTCCCCTCCTGCGTAAACCACACAAGGAGTGGATGGGTGAAGGGAAATGATGGCGCAGCAGGGGAAGATGTAGACAGTTCTGTCTGTGGAGCTCCTCGAAGCTGAGAGACGATTTGAGCATGGGGTGCAAGGGGACGGGAGAGATGTCTGAAGGGATGATGTCCCCTCCGCAGCTGGGACATACTATCCCACCCTCCAGACCAGGGAAGGGGTCAGGCAGAGACTCTTGTGTAGCAGATCTATAAACAGGAAGGCCAGCTTGCAGCCCTGATGGGTTGTGGCAGGCATCAAGATGAACATGGGCCAGCACTGCACTCCCTTTGCAAGTGAGACAAGTCTCTCACCAATTGCTAGCACCTAGCAGTGAGCTATCCAAGAGCATTTCTAGTCCAAGGCCCATATAAAAACATAGACTGGAGAGGATCTGCAGTAAAGCTTCTTCAACACTGTATTCAGAGCATGGCTGACTCCAAAGATAGAGCAGGTTGCTAAGGGCCTTGTCCAGGCAAGTTTTGAATATTTCCAAGGATGGAGATTCTGCCTCCTTTCTGGTCCCTCTCCCAGGCCTGCACTGCTCTCATGTTAGAGACTATCATCTTTAGTCCAAAAGGAGTTTAATTTGTTGAAACTTGTTTTCATTGATTCTTTTTCTTTTGCTGTGCATCACTGAGGAGAATCTGTCTTTCCCTTCTCTATAACTTCTTTAGGGGAATCAGTCTCACTGCATATGGTCACTCCATCTTTGGAGAATTTAGCGGTCATACCATTGCAGCCTCCCCATCCTGAAGCTTGCTAGGCTAAAGAAGCCAAGCTCTGGTCTCCATTAGCCAGACAGGCTCCCCACCATGTCTCATCCCAGCAGCCTCTCTTCACACAACCATTTTTGTGCATCCTTAATCAGTCTGTGCCCTGCTTTTCAGGGGTGTCATCAGAGCCTGGTGCAGTGACGTTAACACTGCTGCATCTGCTGGAAGGCCTTCCACAGTGGAGCCTGGGATTGTTTGTGCCTCTTCCAGAATTGCCTCACACGGGCACCTCACGATCACCTTATGAGCAACTGATACTTCTAGTCCTTGCGTTTCACACTCTTCTAGAGAGCAACGGAGAACTCCCCCAGCCTTGTGCTTCCCTGGCACAGTGGCATTTTCTCTCCTCTGACAGCAGGATTCATACAGGTCATCCTGGTGCCTGTCCAACAATGCACATCACCTGCTGCTAAGTTATTCCTGTCAGTCATTTCAGCATGATGGTCTGCAGAATTGATGGGCCTAACCATGTCTGCTTTGCTGTCACCACACCCACAAGCTTCCCTTTCAGAAGGGGGTGAGAAAAGGGCTCTTAGTGGATCAGCAGGAACATCCCTCTAGTGGAGGAAAACATGCTATCTGGCAGGGAAAATTCCAAGTCTCCTCCCTGATCCCTTCCTATGATTTCTAAGAATATGTCTGTTATCTCCAGCCCAGAAATAGACCCTTCACTCCTAGTCCAAACACTGCAACTGTGTGTTTATTGTGAGCATCAGCACCAGAGCAGCACTGGCATCACCCTACTACAGATCATCTCGCTGAAGCCTCTTCCCTGCTCCAGGAGTCAACAGCATCGCTGCTCAGCCTCAAATCTCCTCTGTCAGGGTGCTGCAAGGGCCAGCTGCTCTTCAGGGAAGGGAGCTGAGGATGACCCCAGTGCAGGCAGTGCCCTCACTGACAGGGCACAGTCCTGCAGGGTCTGAATAAGGCAGACGTGGCCAGGTGCTGGCAGCAGGTTCCATCAACAGTCCACAGCAAGCAATCAGCCAGGTCCAGGAGCCATCCAGGGAGTCCGGTCAGGAGCAAAAGGAGACAAGGTCAGAGACAGGACTGGAGACACAACTGCAGTGTGCATCCAAGGGGTCCACCCAGGAGACAAGCTACCTACAGCATAGGGCTGAGGTCCATCCAGGAGGCTAGAACTGGACTGAAGACAGGCTCACCTACAACATAACTCAGACAGGGACTGAAGGCCCAGGGTGAACTTAAATGGGACTCCTGGGCCATGAGCAGAGGGTGTGGTAGAGGCACCAGGTGAGACTACTCAGGGCAATTAAGGCCTATTAGGGCACTCAGAGCCCTGATACCCTCCAGACACAACCGAGTGAAAGTTGCTCTGAGTAGAACATGCGTATGGAGGCTAAAGGTGACCTCAGGTAATATCTGCTTTTGCAAACCTCACTTGGCCTGGGAAGGTTGGGCAGGACATGTTGTGCAGGACAGCCGCGTGCTCTTATGGCTTGACCTGTAGGAGAAACACTGCAGACACTCCCCTCCTCAAGGCTTAGGGAAAGAATAACCCAAGGTGTCTGAAAACCTGCAACTATGGATGGGCATCGTTAATTGGAAGTTATCACTGCCAGAGTCATAAACCCCTTGGAGTTAAGGAGTTGAGCTAAGTGCTTTCATCTCCAGGAAGCCCCAGGGAGGTAGCTGTCATATTTAATACCCAGGAACCACCAACATCTCCAGGATCATCTTGGAGCAGACAGGAGGCTATGGTGCCTGGGGAAGGGAAGGAGAGTGCTTGGCTCCACATGGAGAGATGGAGTTTGCAGCTGGGTGCTGGGAAGCGAAGGGCTGGGGAGAGCCTGGGTGAGGCTGATTGGCTAGGATGCACTAAAATGCTCTGCAAATACTCTTGCTCGAGAAAACTCTGTGATGTCCAGACCTGAGAGCAGACTAAGCATGTCATCCTGACCGCAGCAGAGGCCAACTCTTCTCTAGTGGAGAATCATGCCTCAGCATCCAGTAAGAGCTGCACTGCTGGGCCATGGAGGCCAAATTCAGCCTCCCCAAAATAAAAAACCTAGGGGCTGAGTCGGGTCCAGGTCCTGTCCTTCCCTGTTCATCTGTCATCTGGGCTGCCACTCACACCTGTCCCTTCCTTTCTCAGCACTGCCAGCAGCTTCATCTCATTTTGCTCCCAGCCAGGCCTCCTCCTTGCCAGCTGTGCAGACCACATCTGCCCTGGCTCAGTTCCTCCTGCCTCCCTACTCCCTTATGGACCAGGCCTCTTGCCCCTCATCTCCATCCTGCAAGAGCCTGGCTCATCCTGCCTCTCCTTGCCTCCACCCCAAGGCTTGTCGCTACCTGGCCGACCCCAGTAGAATGAAGAAAGTGAGTTAGTCACCCCAAATCATCCAGTCTTCAAGGAGGATGACCTCATGTATCTGGTCTGTTGTGTGAGGCCGGAGGCTGGTTCTTGCCAAGTCTCCCAGATTTATAGTCAAGGTGATTTTGGCCCTGGTGGCAGGAACTTGCACGGGCTGACCCTTGGAGATGTGAATGCACAGATGTGCCTGAAATGCTGCTTTGTGCATCACCAATGGGTCAGCGAAATCCTGAGCTGCAGTCCAGCTATGTATGTATGTATGCCTCCAAATCTGTTCTCCTCTAGCCCCATGGCAGGTCTGTCTGCTCCTTCTCCTCCTTCAGTCCTCCAGGGTTGTGGGGAGCAGGATGCCATGTCCCCTGGGGCAGCAGGGATGCAGAAGTGCTTCCCCATACCTCTCCACTCCATGCCCCACATTGCCCCAGCCAACCCACATCACGGGCAGGGGGCTATATGAAAGACAGGACACCCCTAGAGACCACTCCTGCTGCCATGTCCCTGCCCCTTCATGTGCCTAGCCTCACAGCACAGCCTTTCACCTGGTCACTAGGCACAGGAGGTATGCTGCAGCCCCTGTACCCTGCACCCTCTCCAGTCCTATGCCGGTCTCAGTATTGGACTCTCACTGAGGGTCAGGAACTTCGTACAGTTGTAGCATGGCTATTATCACAGGGCTTGCAACCGGCACATGAGGAAAGGATCGGGGAGCTCAGCCACCTATAAGCAGGGCTCTTGGCCAGCACCTCTGGGTATCCTCTCCGTAGAGGCAAGGATGCACCCCAGCACCTGAGTTTAGCCTTAGGATCCAGTCCTCCACAAATCTTTGAGTGCTGGGCCATCTAATCAGGGAAGCAGGACATTTCCTTTTTCTTTGCTTCTCTGCGCATCTGTGCAACTCTGCCAAGCCATAGCATCATGAAGCGTGGGATACAGAGGGATGCGGGAGAGCATGTAGGGCCACAGGAGCCACACTGTGCCCAGCATCCAGCATTCTGCTCTAACCACAGAGCTCTTTCTCTGCTTGCATAACTGCAATAAACAACTCTCCATATGAAAAATGTGTGGACAGCATGGGAAGAGAGGGGAGCTGTTTCCAATTCTGGGACTCTTTCAAAATTTGTCCTTTCTGGAATTAGAGGAAAAATATGGTCTCAATCCTGGAGGTAAGGCTAACAACAAATCAACATGTTGGATGTTTGCAAGGAGTTTGTGCCATCCAAGCCACACAAGAGGAGCAGGGACGTTGCAAACATAACCTACGCTGAGCAACTCAGTTGCTGTAATAAGCGCTCAGTGTGGCATCTGCTCCTCACTGGGGTTGCAACAGAAAGATGATGGAGTGGATAAACTTTGAGCATGGGGGAAGGGGGCCTGAAGGTTTCTGCTGGGAGACTCTGAGAGGGGCCCACTCGGGTCTGCTGCAATGCTCGGGCAGAGTAGGGCCAAGATAGGCACTGGTGGAAGCATTTCAAGGTGAGCCGTTGTTCAGACTGTCTTCCATCTGGGAGACTGGGGACAGGATCCTTGGCTTGACGGTAGATCTGTGGAGAGCTGCCAGACCAGAAAACCAAAGGTGATCCTGCAGCCCAGCGCTGTTGGCAGTAGCAGGAGCTGCTTTTGTTTCTAGGGTCTCATTGCACCCACCAGCTGCTGCACTGCTGGGATTTACAGTCCCCAAGCCTGACTGGTTCACCCATTGCAATCAGCATCAGCCAAAGTTGGAAATGCGTCCCTCCTGATCATACTGTAGAAGAAAGAAGGGTGTACTTTTGGGATGGAGGCTCTGGACTGTCTCCCTGTTGGTTCTCCACAGCACAAGCAGAAAGATGTGGCAGTGCTCAGGCAAAGAGCAGCTTCTTCTGTCATTCAGGCATCTCCTGGACTGGTCAGTTTTCCGTGGTTTTGGCCCCCATCCTGATGCCTGGACATGTTCTGCTCTGTGAGATCAGGCAGGTTTGCTCAACTGACTTCCTCAGCAGCACTCTGCTCTTCCTCCTCCCTTTGCTTTCTCACTAGCTGAAGCTTACTTGGGTAATCCATACTACAGGATTTCCTCTTAAAACAGACTAATCTCACACAGGCTATTCATTCCCAAATTCCTTTTCCTTTTAGTATAGCTCTCTGCAATAATATTTCCAGGCTCAGTGGAGAGTTTATTCTTTGCTGCCAAGAAGTGCCAATCTCTCTTCAGAGAATGCCAGAGCTTTCCTGGGAAATTACCTTCAGTCCCAGAAGAGTCTGGCTGTGAACATGGCTGCACCTTCTGCCAAATTTCTCTCAGACCTCTGCTCCATAAATCAAATGAGGACTAGGCAGAGCAAGCATGATGGCCATCTCTTTCTTCTTCCAAGGACTGAACATCTTCCAAAACTCTTATTTCCAGACTTCAGGCTGGAAGAACTAAAAAAGGAGCAGATCGCACAGCCCTCGGGGCATCCTAGAGACCGAGGCCCTGATGCTGCTCCAAAGCAACAGCCTGTCCTGCCGCAGAAGGAGTAGATCGTTTGCAGTCCTGGCCTCACCCAACACAGGTACACTTCTCCAGAGCCTCTGATAACAGTAGTTGTGGATGAACCACCTACACTCCCAAATATTCCTGTCCTTGTTTGCTGTGTCACTGGGATGTGTCCTTCTGGGCTGAGAAGTTCTTTTCTAACCATAATGTATCAGCCACTGTGCTGTGAGCAGCTTCCAGTTCCTAACGTCTCATGTCCTCAGTCTCTCATCACATAAAAATACCTCCAAGCATTAAACCCCCTCTAGTCTCTGGACTTGCTGTCCTCCTTTTGAAATAGAAGGACTGGGCTACTCATAGTATCCAGAAGCGTGCATACTTTTTATGTTATGTGATGGCATCAGCTCCTATTAGAATTCATTTCCATCCTGCATTCTAATGTGTTGCACATGCCTTGGACCCTGAAGTTTTAGGTGTGCTCCAGCGATGGTACAGTTGCACCTTGAGGTGTAGGGAACAAACCACCACTCACGAGTGCTTACCAGCACTAAAGCCATTAGCCATTTTTCTGGTTGGTTGCACAACTTAGCAAGCTGCTCTGCATTTGCTTAAAGTCTCCTTCATAGAAGTGACCCCTTTGGCACCCACTCCCCCTTCTAAGTCATGACTCCATGCACTAAGCAGCATTCTTTCTACATCCACAGCTCTGCTGTCTTGCTCAAGGCTGTGTTGTAGACTGAGAAATGTGGTTTTCCTTGCTCTCCCTTTAACACAGAACCACAGACTCAGAGAATAACTTAGGTAGGAAGGAACACCCAGAGTGCCTAGGCCAAGCCCTGCTCAGAGAAGGGCTAGCTCCAAAGTCAGATCAGGTTGCTCAAGCCTTGACCATGAGGTGGTGGAAAAATCTCTGCAGATAGAGATTCCCTACCTCTCTGGTCCCTGTCCCAGGGCTGCACAGCTCCTGTTTTCCCTATGTCCAATGACATCTTCCTTCCCTACAACTTCTGTTTGTTGTCTCATAACCCTTTATTCTGCCCCTCTGAGAGGAGCATGGCTCTGTCTTCTCTACAACTCCCCTTTAGGCAGTGGAAAATACAACTAGATTTCCCTTCTTCTCTTCTCCAGGCTGAACAAGCCCAGCTCCCTCAGCCTCCTCTCATATGCCAAGTGCTCCAGCCCCCAACCATCCTGCAGGCCTCCAGGTTGGTTACATCTCTGTGGTACTGAGGAGATGGACATAGAACTCCAGATGTGGCCTCACCTGTGCAGAGCGGAGGGAAATAGTCCCTCCCCTCCGAATGCTGATTATACTCTTCCTAACACAGTCCATTTTGGGCTGGCCTTCACTGCTGCAAAGACATGCTGCTGATTTGTGGTCAACTTGCTGTCCACCATGTCCACCAGACCCTTTACTGCAGAGCTGATACACCCATCCAGTTGCTTCCCAGACTGTTCTGACACATGGGGTTGTCCCAACCCAGATGTGGGACATAGCATTTGTCTCTGTTGAACTTTGTGAGGTTACGGTTGGCCCATCCTTCCAGCCTGTTGATGTCCCTCGGACTGGCTTATCTAAACTTCAATGACTTTTCTTCCACTTTGCTTTACCGAATCAAGAGCTGCCAGACTTTTCCCAGGATCATTGCTGCTGCCGTTTTTGCAGACTGACACATTTGCTACACTCCAGACTTCTGGATGGAAACAGCTTAAAAGTAAAATTGCCTGCTTCAGACACAGCAGCTGCTACATTCTTCAGTTCCCTGAGCATTCTCAACTCTACCATGTGGATTTGGGGTTTTATTTTTTAACATATCATTTTGTTCCATCACTTTTTCTTCTACTAGCTCAGGGCTAAGATATATATCTGCTTTGCAAACATCTGGGATGGGTTAACAACATATTCCTCCCTGATTCATGGTATGAACCACAGGAGCTCTCCTTATCTGCTTCAGTGCAAAGTCACCCAAGTTAGGTTGAACTGACAAAAGGAAATAGTTGGATTTCCTGATGCCCCCTGCTGCCCTAAGCAAATCGGGGAGTGTTCACATATTCTATTCTACTGCTTAAGCAAGGGATAGCATTTGCCAGTGAGATAAGCAAGGAGGCAAAGGCAGATTTCACCTAGATCTGGATATGGTGATTTCATTTAATCCTGGGAAGCGTTCAACACTACCTCTCAGGCTGAATCATTCCACCTGCCTCAGGACCCTGGAGATGCTGGTTTCTCACCAGTGCAACCTGCTTAGAGCTACTAGAACTTTTCAGCATCTGAAATGCGGGGATTACCCCATCCTGTGGGGGTCTGAGTGACACTTCTGCTCCACCAAGGTGGCTCAGGGCACATGCTGGTGCCAATTGGCTTGTGATCTTCCCTTGGAGGCACTGACATGTCCCCTTGACTACTCCCCATTCCCTGAGTTCTTGAGTTGGGGACTGGGGCCCTGAGTTACATACAGAAACACTCAAAGAGAAAATGCTTCTGGATTTCCCTCAATATCTTTGTCTCCTCTTGCTTGCTAATGGTCTCAAAGCCTTTCCCCTCCTAACAGACTTAAAGTGGTTCTTATTTCTGCCCTCTTTCCTCACTTAAATTTGTGAGTCCTCAGTGGCTCATACAGATGCTGAAGCAACCTCGACATTCAGCTGAAGAACTTCAACTTAATCCCTTCTGTGTTTAGGGCATTTTTATCAGCTCCCTCATTTTCTTGAAAATTCCCCTTGTCCAACTCAGAATGATCCTTCTCATTTTCCCCATGGTTTCTCCACCAAAATATTGACACTATGTTGGCGTCTCTGTTACTGGCTGCTCAGTTTTCATTACTATAGCACTTTGTCTGTAGTTACTTGAATGTCATTCCTTGAACAAGTGCCCTGTATTTAGGAATCAAGGCTTGAAAAGACTTCCTTTGATTTCTGTAGGTGCTGAATCAGGAACTACATCACAACTCCTGCCAGGCACTCACATATTAAACTCCTCTTCAAACTGGGAAGAGGTGAACACTCAAGTATCTTGGAGGGTCTCACTCTTTTAGCATACAACATAGCGGGGGGGGGGGGAGGGGGGAGGAGGAGGAATGTTGCCTCTTCAGCCCTTCATCCAAGACAAAGTCCTGTCCACAGGACAGGACCACATGCATCTTCTAGGTCAGGACATACATAACATACTGGTGAGGCCACATCTGGAGTTCTATGTCCATCTCCTCAGTACCACAGAGATGTAACCAACCTGGAGGCCTGCAGGATGGTTGGGGGCTGGAGCACTTGGCATATGAGAGGAGGCTGAGGGAGCTGGGCTTGTTCAGCTGCCATAGAGGTATGCTGACTTGGTGTGAACTCCTAGAACTTGGATAATGCTTTTCTCCAGGCTCATATCCATATTTTGAGGATATTTCTATATTCACTTCCAACATCTCTATCCCATCCCAAAGATGATGGCACAAAGTCTTCCCAAAGTCTGTCTCATCAAGTCTGCCTCACAAAGCGTTGTTCTACCTGTCTGCAATGACAGTTGTAAATCACCTTGCTGCATCACAGCACTATCTGAGGTGAAACAGTCTCTTCAAGTTGATGAGCTCTTCTTCCTCATTCTCCTATTCTCAAAACCCAGTCAAGCAACAGAGAAGCATGCTCACATTGCAAAAAAACAAACAAACAAATAACCAAAACAACAACATCATCAACAACAACAAAACAGGGAGCAGCTCCAGAGCAATCTATGGGGTGTGAATCTCTTATGGAGCTGGTAAATGGGCAGTCTAACACAGGCAGTCCATGTGAGACGGCTGGCTCAAAACCCCTCCTCTTACTGAGCAGTCTGTGCTGTAGCAGCAGGGAGAGGCAACCCAGACCTCTGTGTTTACCTTTGCTTTGCACAAACTTCATGGCTCTTTTTCACATCCTGGTTTAATATCTATTTATTTAACCCTGAGTTTGCACTGGGCCAATCCTTTCTTGCTGAACACTCTCAGACAGCATCTGCCCCTCATTTATGCTCTCCTGCCCCTGGAGATCACCTGTAAAGATGTCAAGAACCACACACAAGAGCTGTAGTCCTCTCTGGTTTCCTCACTCCCTAATCTTGTCTGACTGATGAAAGGGCTGGTCCCTCATTGAAACCCAGGTATAGGCCAAATACAAAACTTCCAAATCATGAAGCTGATTTTGAGCTCCCTGACAGCTAGCAAGGATGATAAAAATGTTTGAAAAGAGGAAAACATATTTATTCTGATGCTTACATAACACAGAAACAGCTGAACGGATTTTGTTCAAACCATTCCCAAATAATTCTTTGGTTTCTTGGGCTGAGATCAAGCATGAATAAACTCAGTCCAAAAGGATATTTTTTGAGCAATGTATAAACAACTGAAAATAGGGGTTTCGGCTGGAATGTGTGTCTCAGCCGTAACTTGAGTGTTGCAAGAGCAGTTAGTGTGTGTTTCTCCGGGGAGTGTGGTTTGGCGTCAGTGTGCAGGATTTAGCTCTCCAGTCTCTCATCCTCCCCTATTGGAGAAGGCTCCCTTACTCTAAACTTAGAAGTATCTTATGGGATCTGTTCCACTCGTGTTGGGCCTCACTGGCAAGCAGCTCCAATGTGTAATTGTCCTGCTCATAGAAATGTTCCCTATGTTTGACTTCAGACTGCCCCTGCTCCATGCCAGCACGTTGCTGTGAAACTGTCTGCAGCCACCCCCATCATCAGCACCCAGCCTCATCTTTGTTGTTCTTCTTTTCCGTTGCATGCTGACTTCAGATCTTCCTTCATCCTCTCCCCTCACCTGCCTGTATCCAAACCCTGGCTCATTGTGCTGTCAGAGTTTTTGCCCCCCTGTGGTGATGCTGAAGCAGGTGGGCTGGCCATATTAGAGGGGGCAGGAGTCTCCCAGAGGCATGGATTGCCTTGTCACTTGCAATCAGCCTGCTGCTCTCCTGTCGCGGGGATGGGTGCAGGAAGAGATAAAGTCGATATCACAGACAGGGCTCATGTGTTGTGGATGGGGCAGAGGAGGACCCAAGCTGTCTTCCTCTCTGAGATATCATTGGATCAGGGTTGGCTATGCTCACCTAGCCCAGAGAGCCTCCAATGTCCAGGAACTCGGAACATTGCCTCTCAAGACACTTGAAATTCATCTCACTGGTCTCCTGGGAGCCCAAATCTCTTTGTCAGCTCCTCTGATCACATCGGTCAGATCTCTGCAGACCTGTGGAGGTTCTGGGCACAGTCAGCACCAGTGGTCACCGGTGCACGCCACAGCTGCCCTGGCACAGGGGCAAGCTGCCATAGGCCCTGCTTTCCACTTCAGCCAAACAAGCACAGAATGGTCTCGGCCGCAATATTTTGCCTGGCATGGACATGCGCTAGACGAACACACTTGTTATTTCCGTCTGCTCATCCTGACTTTATAATGGTGACTCACACTTTTTCTGACTGAAAGAGATTTAGGGGCATGTTAGCAAAATGACTACAAGGAAACAGGCAGCTCCTCTGATCCCCCCCCATCACTGTGGAGACTTGTCCCATTTATCCAGGCAGGAGCATTTAGACAGTTGGTCATGCTGCTGGACTGGCCTATTGAAATGGTGTTCTCTGGGCCTGCCTGGGGCAGGCTGCCCTCAGCAACGTGTCTGGGCAAACACCTTATTCCTACATCTGAAATCTTTCTGATGCGTCCAAAGAGACGATGTGGGGTTCCAGCCCAAAGCTGAGAATGCACTGGAGTCCATGGACTTAGCAAAAGGCACGTACAATTAATTCTTCAAATGAGAAATTCAAGGCACAGTGTTAGAAACCTGCAAAGATCTCAAAGCTGCATCCAAGTCCTGGGGGAAGGCAGCAAATCTAAAAAAAAAGCATGCTATGAAGGTAGGAAGGACAGGGAACCAAAGGGCAGCATGACAGATTGATGTCTGTGCTGTGTCCTCCTCCCACACGCAGCCTATGTGTTCCTGCCCTGCATCATGCTCTATCAGCTGTGCTCACATTCAAAATGAGAGGTGTATCTGTAGTAAGAGGAAAAGACCAATCCTGATAGAGGGGGTCTGGGTCTTGTCTCACAAAGGGAGTGCCCAGCCTCTCATCGTAGTAGAGAGATCAGATTTTATTTTCTGTTTTGTTCTGCTTCCAGACCTTGTACCTGTTCCCATTCAAAACTTGGCCTGAAGCACTGATAAATAAACATGACTTTTGTTTCACTAAAAAGGCTATCCAGCACCATGGGACAAGGTGAACTCAGATGAAATTCAGGAGTTGGGTTGCATCGCCTCTTTGGACAGCAGCATGTTCAGGCCACCCGAGCCTCTACTCTAAGGTGGTGCAAAGGAGGTGGAGTGCTGGGAAGCATTTCCTACTAGCCTTCAGAGAATGGGAGACTGCCAGGTTTTGGACTGGAGTTTCTCCAGCGAGCAGAGAGAAGTGTCCCTCCTGCACAGAGGGGAAGACAGCTTTGTCCCGTGTTTGGAGGGAAATAGCTGCAGGTGTTCCAAGCAAACGCTAATTATGAGTGTTGTGTGACACCTCATCTGCAGTCCAGAGCTTTCCCTGATCCTTGCTGACTGGAGGACCTGGACCATTGCTGCAAGAGCAGGACTGGGAAGAACCAGTAAGATCAGATGTATAGGCTGTCAGGATGCTAAAATCTGTCCAGAGATCAGAGATCTTTGAAAGAATGACAAGTCACAGTTGTCCTCTGGCTGGAGTCAGTTAGACAAAGAAATGCTGCTATTCACAGCTATCCAGGTGGTGTCAGGGAAGTAACCTCTCTGGCTCCATTCTGACAGCCGGGTTCCTGTGGCAGTCGTCCTAACTCATCCCTCCACACACCAGTGGCCAGCTCAAAGTCTGGCTTGGCTGGTTTCTACCTCCAACGCGTCTGAGGCTGCTTTGCTATCAGTGCGGCCTCCACTGGCTCAGGATCACTGCTTCCATTTCCAGCTCCTTCTCTGCAGAGGCCCACATTGAACAAAGCCATTGGCTCAGTGGCAGCCTTGCAAGAGGTGTGCTTTAGGACATAAGGACACTGAGGTCAGACTCTGTGCTGCTGCCTGATTTCCATGGTTTAGACTATCCAAGAAAGCAATGGCCCCCTGGGTGTCACAGTCCAGGACAAGCTGGAAGTCCCATAGGTCCTCTTGTCCATCCACAACTCTCGCTGTTTTATGAACCTCTGATTCAAAACCTGTGGATCACGAGGGCCATCCCAATCTGGTGCTTGCCCCCTGCCAGCCTCTCCTCCTGAGACCTCTCCTCTTCGTCTCCTCTCCAATGCAGCACATAACTCTTCATCTTGGAGCCAACATGCGGTTAGGCTGTTAACACTTCTCTCCTCCCTGCAAGACCAGGTTTGTGTTTGGCTTGTTTCTCCTCTTCTTATCTTCAGTCTCCTTCCCATTCAGCCCCTCCCAGAGTCTCCTTCTATGAGTACCTCCAAGGCAGTCCTAACCAAACTGAGCACAGTCTTTCTGGTATGCTCTCATATGAACCGTGTGGTGCTCGCTGCCATCATGCAGGGCCTTCATATCCACAAAAAACGATTTGGGTTGTTCCATGCTCTCTCTCGCAGTTCCCTTTTGGCATGTCCAGATTTATTCCTTCCATTGCAGAAGTGTTTGGGATTCCTGTTATCTCTGAATACGGAACTGCATTCATATGAAGGAGATGTAATTTGATTATATCCTGCTCATGTTTTAATCCCTCTGTATAGTGTCTGTTGTGCTCAGTTTGTACTATTTGCCTATGTTGGGATCTTTTCTGAATTTCATTAGAGGAAAGAATTGCTTAAATAATTCAGGAAACACTGCAAATATTTTTGCATATAAAAGCAGTGAGTTCAGTTTGCTGTCAGTTGTGGATTTATACCGCCTTTGTTTGTGAACATCCAGATGGTATTCTCTGACCATTAAAATGCTTTTCATGATGTTCACAGTGATTATTCATTTAAAAATTCCCTCAGGAAGTTGACAATCCACAATTTGTTAGTCTCCTGTTTGAGGAGCCTCAGTCATTCCAACATGGAGCTGAAAACACAAAAGCCATGCAGACAAGCCCTATCCCACAAATTTAGTACTACTCTTCTTGCCTGGGAGGGACTGCGCTGTGAGCCTTGCAGAATCAAGGCTGGAGAGTGTCCCCTCAGCAGCAGGCACCAGTCAGACATTTTGAAGAAGAACTGAGCATGTTGGGCACTTGGCTATCTTGCAAATCCATCCAGAAATGTCCCACTGGGAGCTCCTGGCAACCCAGCCCTTCTGCAAATCCGGCCATTGCTGCAGTTCCGAATGGGAGCTGGCTTTTTGGAAAACCTGGCCTCAGTTGTGGTGCTGAGCGCTGGGAAACCTGGCACTGAGCTGTTTTGAAATCTGGCTCTTGACACTTAATGACTTTCTCTCATACCAAGTGCTATGTTATTTAACTAAGAATAAAAGTCTGATGTTGATTGCCAGATCCTCTCTCTATCCTTTTCTTTTTTTGAAGCTGCTCTACATCAGCTTCCCTCCCACGTTCTGCTGCTTTCACCATTGCTTATAATTTTACAGAAGAGTAAGGATAAGTTCCTCAGTTGGTTTCTGTGCTTCTTCTGATGGCTGTCCCTGGCTTAGCTGAGCTGCACTGGGTTGGATTTTCCACTGTCTGCAAGGTTTGCTCTCCAGCAGCCTGCCCGCTGTCTCAACAAGGAGGAGGACAGCTCAGTGCCACCCAGGCCTTGCTGGGAAGTGCAGAAGATGCTAAGCCGTGCAGTGGTCCCAGTCCCTCTCCTGAGCTAGGCCCAAAGAGCTGGTAGGTCTCCTGATTCCTCCTGCCAAAGCAGGGTTTGTTCCTGCTAACAAATAAACCCCTGCATGTCCACCCCAGCTGCCGAGCCCCTGCTGTGTCCCCATGCACGGGCACCACTGTAAACTTTTTCTACCATATGAGGAGCTGGAAGTCCCCCATGTCAAGTCACCTGCCACTGATACCTTCAGACTTGCTGCTGTGCCCAGGCCTTGGGGAGCAGGGATGCTTTGGCACACTCCCTCTCTGCAGCATGCAAGAAAGGCACAGGCTTTTTCTGGAGTTATTTAGGTGCATTTCTGCCTCCTCTCCTACCTCTCTCCTTTCCTCAGCCTGGCCTGGCCTTCCCTCAGCCTTTCTCCCTGCCTGGGCTTGGGACGGCCCTTTTGCTGAACTCTCGCCAGCGCTGGAAAGAAGTTTCACCGCTGTGGAGACGACGTTTCCTGCTCTCTAAAGCACTATAAAACCAGCCGCGAGCCGTCCACTCAATTCCCAGACTGGCCGTTCTGTCCAAGACTAATGCATCTTCGCCTGGGTCAGACACTGCACGGAGATGCCCTGTTTATAGCCTCGTGCTCTTCATCTCGCTCCAAGTATCTCTGGATCATCCCGAACATTACAGGCCCAGCTGCGGCTGCACGGCCCCAGCTCACAGGCCAACCCAGTGCACCAAACAGCCCTTTCTTCTTTATTCTCAGGGAAAAGAAAACAGCCCAACTACTGCGATTGTTTATGAACCGAGGCTTCGAACGCCTCGTTTTTCTTGCCGGCTCGATGAGGCTGGAAATTGGCTCCAGGTGTTTTCGATCAGGCATCGCGCGTGGAAAGGGTGCTGTGGAGGGAGAGGCTGTCTGGTGGGATTAGCTGGGGCCACCAGCCCCCAAAACATTGCACTTCATCAGCTCCCAGGGGAGCACAGCAAACCGGGGGTGGGGGGGGAGAAGCGCCTCTTCCTTTCACACGTCCCGGTCAGGGTCGGCTCAGCAAAGGGAGGGAGAAGGGACCACCAGCCTAGGAGTCCTAGGAAGCCTCTGCACAGCCACCTTGGGAACCAGTTTTCAACCCCAAATGCCTCTCTAAACTGAGAATAACATGCAAATCCCCTGTATCTGTGTGGTTCCCCAGTCCAGCATCGCTCCCACTCAAACCAGCAGCCTGCTGTAACAGCCTGTGCCCTGCACATGGAACATGATGGACTCGCCATGCAGCAGACATGCTTTATCACAAAATGCATGCATACACACCAGCAACACGTGGACACACATGCAAGGAACACGCGTGCACAAGCTCTTCTGTATTGCTAAACACAGGCACCATTATACAAACAGCATGTGGCCTGCCAGGGAATGCACAACCGTCAGACACCACATGCCGGAATGAACACACACATCGCTAAATGCACCTCATTTACAAAACACTACCAGACACACACTCTAAACACAAACCACATGTTGGCTGATACACACTCCCTCCCCAGGCAGACCAGCACAACAACACCCACCCGCCGCCAGAGACACACATGTGCATGCACAGGATGCTAGGCACATGGTGCCCAGGGCACACTTTGTGCATGTACACACAGACAGGGTATCACTGGCCAGCCAGCCAAGCACACACTCCGACTCCACACCTCAGAGCCACTGGAGACACACACACCTCCAGCCAGCACCACACACCTGACGAGCCTGCCGTCTGCTCGGGGACAACACCTCCTCCTACCCTGGTCATGTCCAGCTCTGTCTGGGATGGCAGTGCTGAAGGCCTGGACTGGGAAGTACCCTTGGAGTGGCCTGGGGGGGGGTCTCCTGTTCCTTAGTGTGGTTGGTGTGGCAGAGTTCACATGTCCCTGGGGCGAGGGACACCCACTCCAGGGCAACCTGCTCTAGATGACCCTGCTTGAGCTGGGGGTTGGATTAGATGGTGTCTTCCAACCTCAACTGTTCTGTGATTCTGTGATAGCGTGATTTTAACAGCCTCAAGGCATCAGCAGCACCCTGTTGTGTTCTGCTATCCATGCCAGGAGCGAGAATGGAGGTGAGGGACATCTCTGAAGAAGTAGCAGGAACTTGACTGTTAGAAGCTCTCACCAGAGAAGGAAAGCACAGCTTTCTCTCTGGCACAGCTGCTCTGGAAATGGAGGAGTCAATCCTTCAGTGCCACCAGTTGAGAGCAGGTCTCCACCCTCCACCAGAGAGGACTCCAGCACCAAGAGCTGGGGCTCATCTTGCTGTGGACAGGGGGCCTTGTGCTCCAGCTTCCTGCTGCATGTGCCAAACACCACAAGGCTGGGTCTCATCTGCTGCTGGGTATCACCCCAGCTCTACCATATCATAGGCACGCACACAATGAGCCCAGCCTTGGGGATCCTCAGGCGTCTGGTCCATGTAGTCCTCTGCTGCAAGGAGGACTGCTGGACCCAGGAGGCTTGCACACCACACTCCCCAGACCACTTGTGTCTGCTTTGGGCTCCTCAGGCAGCCCAGTGCTGGTGGCTTTCTCCTGGGGCATGTCCCCAGGTGAAAATAGCCCTGGAGCAGGGCTATTTCATCCCCAGGGCTGAGACAGCAGAGTCACACCTACAGCATCACTAGCCAGGGCTGTGTGTTTGAAGAGCTTTTCCTTCAGAAACATAGCCAGGAGGAAAAGTGAGAAAGCTGCCGCACGAGAGATGGTCAGAAACATTTAGACAAGACATTTCTCCATTGGAATGTGCTGGCTCAATGCAAGGTTTTGTGGAGACGGTTTGATTGCAGCGAAATTCGGCCAAGAAACTGCCAGATCTGCTGCCTGGCAGTCCTCCGCCTCCCCCAGCTCCTGAGCAGCTGCCTGGGGCATGGGCAACAACCCAAGAGCCTAGAGAGTTTGCAAACCCCAGGTCTGCACTCACGACTTCATGAGAACTTCAGCTCCCATGGGTTGCATGGGCTTTGGCTGGAGGACAGAACAGCAAGAGAAGTAGCGTGAAGTCAAGCATTCCCAGGAATTCCCTGGACCTGGGCTTCAGGGCAGCCGGCTTTGGAGCCAAGTCCCCCACCAGCTCTTCCACGCTCCCCTCCCCCCGAAAAATCTGTTTGCTAGAGAAGTTCTGTGTCTTGGGTTCATTCTAAATCCAGCTGAAATCAAATCACAAAATGTCAGATTTTTCAGGAAACCAGACTTGCTGCTTTCACTGGACCCAGAGATCACTAAGCACTGTGCTGGTACCAGGCTTGAGGAGCATGAAGCAATGGTGTGAGGCTTAATCCATGGGGAACTTTAGAGATATGATAAGGAAAAACTACCGCTGTGTGTGCTGAATGAATGACAGATTTTCCTAGGCACATTCAGAGACAAGTGAAGCTTTGCGTAAAAGGTGGGAGGGGAGGAATTATGTGCTTACCATCAGTTACATGCATAGATCCTTTCGATGTGAAGAGGTCCCTTCTCAATAAAACTTGGGCGTTTCTAGTAGAACCAGCCCAATAGGATGTAAAAAAAAAGCTATGAAGGTTAGACACTTTATACCAGGAGATGTAGGTAATCTACATCCAAGCTGAGGAGCGTGTCCCGTACTGGTGTTTCTCCATAGTCATGCACCTGTCAGCCTGACTTCAGTCCTGGTCAATAACAGACGAGGCAAATGAGCCTGTGCTTACTGAGATATTAGTGGATGGTTGATAGAATGGCAGCTGCTGTGGAATTATGGATAAGGGATTGCGTCCAACAAATATGACAGCTTTCTGATGTAATTCTAAACACAGTAGTTTTGTCAATGTAATACACTATTGTGGGACAGGTAATTCAATACTGCCCCAGATCTTGATTAGAGACTAAGCAATATAAAAGCCACACGGCATACATGAAACATGAAAGCTGGCTGACTGTCAGCTCTCAGAAGTGACTGAGATGAGGCCCATCACTTAAGAGGTTTGTTTTTAGTGAGTTCCTGCAGTCTCAGTGCTTCACTTTTGAATACTGTTGCGAATGAAGACAATATGATTAGTATTATTAAGGACTAATGAAGAAAAACATGATTAATACTGTCTGCAGAGGGCATGCCTTTGTACTTTGGGCAATGTGTACCCATAGTTTGGGTAGTGTGTATTCCACCTAGCCACATATAAAGTCACTCCAGCAGGAGCAGAGCAAAGACCAGGGTCTCTGTCGCCATATATACAGGCCTAAGGTCCTGACTCCCATTCCCACAGGTGGGGGGCTCTATCCCAGGAAACAGCTTGGAGGTCTGGCAGATAATTTTTTGAATATAGTCCCCAAAGCAGTGACACAGAGGA
The DNA here is from genome assembly GCF_040807025.1 of Struthio camelus. Taxonomy (NCBI): domain Eukaryota; kingdom Metazoa; phylum Chordata; class Aves; order Struthioniformes; family Struthionidae; genus Struthio; species Struthio camelus. The sequence continues at coordinate 9,948,921 of NC_090957.1, read as the reverse complement.
ACTGGAGCAGAAACAGGAAAGCTCTGACCACCTTGGTGTGACAGCACTGGGGCTTGCTCTGTTCACATGTGTACCCTTCACAGAAGAGGTTGACTGGACGAAAGGTCAGATAAGTGCCATAAAAATGATTATGGAGAAGAATACACACATCACTAAGAGCCACTGAGCTAGCAGAAAAGGAGCACTTTGGCTTCTGAGTCCTCCCTGTCCAGTGATGTGCACAGAGATGTTGTTATGGGCAGTATTAGGGCTCCATGTCTTTATTCACACAATTGTGTTTATGATTCTTTAAGAGACTAATTGCATCAAGTGGCCCCTCTGGAAGAAGAGGAGAAAGGGGAGTGATGGGACCTGCCCCAAGGAAGGAAGATCCCAGGTAGAGCAAGGTGGGCAGGAGATGGTATCCCAGCAGAGAGGGAGGAGGGGGTGGTTCACCCTAGTCAGTAATAGTGGTGAAGCCCTTGCAAGTTAAGGGATGAAGTTCATGGAAAATCTTACATCTTTGGAAGGACCAGCAACCCAAGGATTCAGAGACCTATAGCTATTTTGTGAAACATAAAAGCTTTCCATGCAACAGCTCTGCAAGAGCTGGAAACCAGCAACCCTTCCCAGGAGCACTGGCCAGGGCCAATGCCAGCCAGCATTTCCTATGAACAGGGAAGCACAGGGCTTTGCTCTGAGCAAGGAAAGTGGCTTGACACCAAGGGCAAACAGGGTTCCTGGGCTCTGGGAAAGATCCTACAGTTCTCGTTGGAGCCAAGAGCCTGGTGGAGCAGCTACCACCCCCCAATGCCCTATGGCCGAGAGTCAGGGGGACACTTGAGCATTTGTTCCTCCTTCTTTGACAGGTGACCTTGACTATGCTTGCCTGCTTCCCTCACTGGGGGAGAGTATCCCACTCTCCAACCCTAGAGCGCAGTTACAGAAGCAGCTTCCAAATTCAGAGGGGACATGTCAGTGCCCCAAACTAAGATACTTCTGGAAATTAGGTTTCTGCTGGTCACGGTTTGTAGGTCCATGAAAAAGAATGAAGACCTGGGAGAGAAGGAATGTGAGATTGCCCCAACACGTGACAGGGGAGTGGGAGTGAGCAGAGCCTAAAGCATGCATTTCTAGGACGAGCGCCTGCTGCAGCAAGATGCTGTTCCCTGTGGCTCGATCCCTGCTGGGCTTAAGAAAGCAGTCTTGTGTGCATTCCTTGGAAGTGAACAGGACTGTCTCAGGTCTGTCTGACTTCAGCAATGAGTCTTCTCCCCAGGAAATGGCTGCAGCACCCCAAGTTCTCCTGAAGTGCTCAAGTCAGACAGGGCCACTTCATGCTGGGTGGGGGATTAGCATAACATACCAGCCATTAGTGACCGCCAGGACAGAACAGCTCGGATCAACAGGGCTTTACTGGCTGCCATTTGGGGATTATCATGACTCAGTGGCATGCTTTAATAAATAAATATTTTCACTACAGAAATGGTAAGCTCAGCCAGTTTGTGCTGCAGGGAAGGCTCGAGGAGATAGTCCACAGTGCTGTGCAGAACTCTGAGCTGGAGAAAGGCTGTATGGAGATGGACGGCTCCCCCTCCCAGAGCACACAGAAGTGAAAGTCTTGGCAGCTGCATGCCCTGTCAGGAATTGCGTATCAGGGCAGCAGTGCAGGAAGCAATTGTGGCATTCATCCCCCAAGGCCCAGCTGCTCCCTGGGGGAAGGCAAGGCTGCTGGCGGCCAGGGGAAGCAGACATGTGTGTACGGGGAAGAATGTTTGCTCTGAGTAGGTCCAGCCTCTGTTCTATTTCTGATCCCAAGAGGCCCTGAGGGAAGGCCGTTTATCAGGGATAGACTGTACCAGATTAACTTGGCATCTTTAAAAAAAAAAAAAAAGCTCTTTTTTTTTTAAAGCAAGGGGTAATTACAAGGAAAGCTGGAGGAGAAAGAGGGTGACACAGGATCTTTTGGGCTGCTGAGCACCTGGGCTATGAAGGAGAGGTCAGTGTGTGCAGGAAGGGCATGCATGGCACCTAGCACAGTTCCCTGGCAAACAAGAGGCACAGCTAGTGGCACTGACAGTCAGGAGGTGTCAGGAGAGCAAGGAATGGCATGACCTTGAGAGCTGGAATAAAAGAAAGGATGAGATGTGATGCCGCAATGCGGAAGGTTTTGCACTTAGAACTGACCATGGGAGCTGTGCTGTAAGAGGTGGCTTTATCTGGGAGAAGCCCCTGAGGCCGAGAGAGACTGGGGATATCACCCTGTGATCGCAGCGGGCCTCTGAGTCATGCAACATGAAGCAGCTGGGTCAAAAGGATCAAAGGGTCAAAAGGATCCAGGAATCACAGCGGGGTGGGACCTGGGATCAAAGATGATGGAATATTCGGATAAAAGGGGAAGGGATTCTGTGATCACAGGAGGATGGGAACCTGGGGTCACAGGGAGATGGGAACCAGAGATTACAGAGGGTGGGATCCTGGGATTAAGGGGATGGAATGTTGTAGTCACAGGCAGGTAGATTCTTGTGGGGGGACATGTTTCAGTGTATGGAGCATATGTACCCCTGGCTAGGTGGGAACAGGCTCACTGCCAGCCACTCTTCTGCACAGCATAGGGAAGGTGCCAAGAAGGCCAGGATGAAGTTGAGGGCAAAGCCCATCCGTCACAGAATGCAATTCCTCAGTGTAAACATAAGCTCCTGACTGCAGTTTTCGGAGTAGCCATCCCAGTTTCGTTGTTATTCATCTGCCCCAGCACAAGGTGGTGCAATAGACAGATCATGTCCTGCTCATTGGCCCAGACTCACACCACTCCAGAAGTCGTGGTGAGTGAGCTCAGCCCGCTTAAATGCAGAGTGACATGTCATGGGAGCATGTCTTCCGTGGTTGGGAGGTTGGGGCCACCTAACCCAGGTGCAAAGGCTTTTCTCCCAGAAGGTGACTGGCATCTTGAGGATGCTGGAGGCGAGCTCTAGGGTTGAGTGCTTTCTTCAGCACACACAGTAACTTGAGGAATCCTCAGTGGTGTGAGGAGCCAAGTGTGGTCTCCCATGGGAGAGGGAAATGCC